>NC_044978.1:75823779-76150563 GCF_008728515.1 Papio anubis
TTTTTTTTTTTTTTTTTTTTTTTTAATTTATTTATTATTATTATACTGTAAGTTGTAGGGTACATGTGCATAACGTGCAGGTTTGTTACATATGTATACTTGTGCCTTGTTGGTGTGCTGCACCCATCAACTCGTCATTTACATCAGGTATAACTCCCAATGCAATCCCTCCCCCTCCCCCCTCCCCATGATAGGCCCCGGTGTGTGATGTTCCCCTTCCCGAGTCCAAGAGATCTCATTGTTCAGTTCCCACCTATGAGTGAGAACATGCGGTGTTTGGTTTTCTGTTCTTGTGATAGTTTGCTAAGAATGATGGATTCCAGCTGCATCCATGTCCCTACAAAGGACGCAAACTCATCCTTTTTGATGGCTGCATAGTATTCCATGGTGTATATGTGCCACATTTTCTTAATCCAATCTGTCACTGATGGACATTTGGGTTGATTCCAAGTCTTTGCTATTGTGAATAGTGCTGCAATAAACATACGTGTGCATGTGTCTTTAGAGCAGCATAATTTATAATCCTTTGGGTATATACCCAGTAATGGGATGGCTGGGTCATATGGTACATCTAGTTCTAGATCCTTGAGGAATCGCCATACTGTTTTCCATAATGGTTGAACTAGTTTACAATCCCACCAACAGTGTAAAAGTGTTCCTATTTCTCCACATCCTCTCCAGCACCTGTTGTTTCCTGACTTTTTAATGATCGCCATTCTAACTGGTGTGAGATGGTATCTCATTGTGGTTTTGATTTGCATTTCTCTGATGGCCATTGATGATGAGCATTTTTTCATGTGTCTGTTGGCTGTATGAATGTCTTCTTTTGAGAAATGTCTATTCATATCCTTTGCCCACTTTTTGATGGGGTTGTTTGTTTTTTTCTTGTAAATTTGTTTGAGTTCTTTGTAGGTTCTGGATATTAGCCCTTTGTCAGATGAGTAGATTGCAAAAATTTTCTCCCATTCTGTAGGTTGCCTGTTCACTCTGATGGTAGTTTCTTTTGCTGTGCAGAAGCTCTTTAGTTTAATGAGATCCCATTTGTCAATTTTGGCTTTTGCTGCCGTTGCTTTTGGTGTTTTAGACATGAAGTCTTTGCCCATGCCTATGTCCTGAATGGTACTACCTAGGTTTTCCTCTAGGATTTTTATGGTATTAGGTCTAACATTTAAGTCTCTAATCCATCTTGAATTAATTTTCGTATAAGGAGTAAGGAAAGGATCCAGTTTCAGCTTTCTACTTATGGCTAGCCAATTTTCCCAGCACCATTTATTAAATAGGGAATCCTTTCCCCATTTCTTGTTTCTCTCAGGTTTGTCAAAGATCAGATGGCTGTAGATGTGTGGTATTATTTCTGAGGACTCTGTTCTGTTCCATTGGTCTATATCTCTGTTTTGGTACCAGTACCATGCTGTTTTGGTTACTGTAGCCTTGTAGTATAGTTTGAAGTCAGGTAGCGTGATGCCTCCAGCTTTGTTCTTTTGACTTAGGATTGTCTTGGAGATGCGGGCTCTTTTTTGGTTCCATATGAACTTTAAAGCAGTTTTTTCCAATTCTGTGAAGAAACTCATTGGTAGCTTGATGGGGATGGCATTGAATCTATAAATTACCTTGGGCAGTATGGCCATTTTCACGATATTGATTCTTCCTATCCATGAGCATGGTATGTTCTTCCATTTGTTTGTGTCCTCTTTTATTTCAGTGAGCAGTGGTTTGTAGTTCTCCTTGAAGAGGTCCTTTACATCCCTTGTAAGTTGGATTCCTAGGTATTTTATTCTCTTTGAAGCAATTGTGAATGGAAGTTCATTCATGATTTGGCTCTCTGTTTGTCTGTTACTGGTGTATAAGAATGCTTGTGATTTTTGCACATTAATTTTGTATCCTGAGACTTTGCTGAAGTTGCTTATCAGCTTAAGGAGATTTTGGGCTGAGACAATGGGGTTTTCTAAATATACAATCATGTCATCTGCAAACAGGGACAATTTGACTTCTTCTTTTCCTAACTGAATACCCCTGATTTCTTTCTCTTGCCTAATTGCCCTAGCCAGAACTTCCAACACTATGTTGAATAGGAGTGGTGAGAGAGGGCATCCCTGTCTTGTGCCAGTGTTCAAAGGGAATTTTTCCAGTTTTTGCCCATTCAGTATGATATTGGCTGTGGGTTTGTCATAAATAGCTCTTATTATTTTGAGGTACGTTCCATCAATACCAAATTTATTGAGCGTTTTTAGCATGAAGGGCTGTTGAATTTTGTCAAAAGCCTTTTCTGCATCTATTGAGATAATCATGTGGTTCTTGTCTTTGGTTCTGTTTATATGCTGGATTATGTTTATTGATTTGCGAATGTTGAACCAGCCTTGCATCCCAGGGATGAAGCCCACTTGATCATGGTGGATAAGCTTTTTGATGTGTTGCTGAATCCGGTTTGCCAGTATTTTATTGAGGATTTTTGCATCTATGTTCATCAGGGATATTGGTCTAAAATTCTCTTTTTTTGTTGTATCTCTGCCAGGCTTTGGTATCAGGATGATGTTGGCCTCATAAAATGAGTTAGGGAGGATTCCCTCTTTTTCTATTGATTGGAATAGTTTCAGAAGGAATGGTACCAACTCCTCCTTGTACCTCTGGTAGAATTCAGCTGTGAATCCATCTGGTCCTGGACTTTTTTTGGTTGGTAGGCTATTAATTGTTGCCTCAATTTCAGAGCCTACTATTGGTCTATTCAGGGATTCAACTTCTTCCTGGTTTAGTCTTGGAAGAGTGTAAGTGTCCAGGAAATTATCCATTTCTTCTAGGTTTTCCAGTTTATTTGCGTAGAGGTGTTTATAGTATTCTCTGATGGTAGTTTGTATTTCTGTGGGGTCGGTGGTGATATCCCCTTTATCATTTTTAATTGCGTCGATTTGATTCTTCTCTCTTTTCTTCTTTATTAGTCTTGCTAGTGGTCTGTCAATTTTGTTGATCTTTTCAAAAAACCAACTCCTGGATTCATTGATTTTTTGGAGGGTTTTTTGTGTCTCTATCTCCTTCAGTTCTGCTCTGATCTTAGTTATTTCTAGCCTTCTGCTAGCTTTCGAATGTGTTTGCTCTTGCTTCTCTAATTCTTTTAATTGCGATGTTAGAGTGTCAATTTTAGATCTTTCCTGCTTTCTCTTGTGGGCATTTAGTGCTATAAATTTCCCTCTACACACTGCTTTAAATGTGTCCCAGAGATTCTGGTATGTTGTATCTTTGTTCTCATTGGTTTCAAAGAACATCTTTATTTCTGCCTTCATTTCGTTATGTACCCAGTAGTCATTCAGGAGCAGGTTGTTCAGTTTCCATGTAGTTGAGCGGTTTTGATTGAGTTTCTTAGTCCTGAGTTCTAGTTTGATTGCACTGTGGTCTGAGAGACAGTTTGTAATAATTTCTGTTCTTGTACATTTGCTGAGGAGTGCTTTACTTCCAATTACGTGGTCAATTTTGGAATAAGTACGATGTGGTGCTGAGAAGAATGTATATTCTGTTGATTTGGGGTGGAGAGTTCTATAGATGTCTATTAGGTCTGCTTGCTGCAGAGATGAGTTCAATTCCTGGATATCCTTGTTAACTTTCTGTCTTGTTGATCTGTCTAATGTTGACAGTGGAGTGTTGAAGTCTCCCATTATTATTGTATGGGAGTCTAAGTCTCTTTGTAAGTCTCTAAGGACTTGCTTTATGAATCTGGGTGCTCCTGTATTGGGTGCATATATATTTAGGATAGTTAGCTCTTCCTGTTGAATTGATCCCTTTACCATTATGTAATGGCCTTCTTTGTCTCTTTTGATTTTTGATGGTTTAAAGTCTGTTTTATCAGAGACTAGTATTGCAACCCCCGCTTTTTTTTGTTCTCCATTTGCTTGGTAAATCTTCCTCCATCCCTTTATTTTGAGCCTATGTATGTCTCTGCGTGTGAGATGGGTCTCCTGAATACAGCAGACTGATGGGTCTTGACTCTTTATCCAGTTTGCCAGTCTGTGTCTTTTAATTGGAGCATTTAGTCCATTTACATTTAAGGTTAATATTGTTATGTGTGAACTTGATCCTGCCATTATGATATTAACTGGTTATTTTGCTCGTTAGTTGATGCAGTTTCTTCCTAGCCTCGATGGTCTTTACATTTTGGCATGTTTTTGCAATGGCTGGTACCGGTTGTTCCTTTCCATGTTGAGTGCTTCCTTCAGGGTCTCTTGTAAGGCAGGCCTAGTGGTGACAAAATCTCTAAGCATTTGCTTATCTGTAAAGGATTTTATTTCTCCTTCACTTATGAAACTTAGTTTGGCTGGATATGAAATTCTGGGTTTAAAATTCTTTTCTTTAAGAATGTTGAATATTGGCCCCCACTCTCTTCTGGCTTGGAGAGTTTCTGCCGAGAGATCTGCTGTGAGTCTGATGGGCTTCCCTTTGTGGGTAACCCGACCTTTCTCTCTGGCTGCCCTTAAGATTTTTTCCTTCATTTCAACTTTGGTGAATCTGGCAATTATGTGTCTTGGAGTTGCTCTTCTCGAGGAGTATCTTTGTGGCGTTCTCTGTATTTCCTGGATTTGAATGTTGGCCTGCCCTACTAGGTTGGGGAAGTTCTCCTGGATGATATCCTGAAGAGTGTTTTCCAACTTGGTTCCATTTTCCCCCTCACTTTCAGGCACCCCAATCAGACGGAGATTTGGTCTTTTTACATAATCCCATACTTCTTGCAGGCTTTGTTCATTTCTTTTTCTTCTTTTTTCTTTTGGTTTCTCTTCTCGCTTCATTTCATTCATTTGATCCTCAATCGCTGATACTCTTTCTTCCAGTTGATCGAGTCGGTTACTGAAGCTTGTGCATTTGTCACGTATTTCTCGTGTCATGCTTTTCATCTCTTTCATTTCGTTTATGACCTTCTCTGCATTAATTAGTCTAGCCGTCAATTCTTCCACTTTTTTTTCAAGATTTTTAGTTTCTTTGCGCTGGGTACGTAATTCCTCCTTTAGCTCTGAGAAATTTGATGGACTGAAGCCTTCTTCTCTCATCTCGTCAAAGTCATTCTCCGTCCAGCTTTGATCCGTTGCTGGCGATGAGCTGCGCTCCTTTGCCGGAGGAGATGCGCTCTTGTTTTTTGAATTTCCAGCTTTTCTGCCCTGCTTTTTCCCCATCTTTGTGGTTTTATCTGCCTCTGGTCTTTGATGATGGTGATGTACTGATGGGGTTTTGGTGTAGGTGTCCTTCCTGTTTGATAGTTTTCCTTCTAACAGTCAGGACCCTCAGCTGTAGGTCTGTTGGAGATTGCTTGAGGTCCACTCCAGACCCTGTTTGCCTGGGTATCAGCAGCAGAGACTGCAGAAGATAGAATATTTCTGAACAGCAAGTGTACCTGTCTGATTGTTGCTTTGGAAGCTTCCTCTCAGGGGTGTACTCCACCCTGTGAGGTGTGGGGTGTCAGACTGCCCCTAGTGGGGGATGTCTCCCAGTTAGGCTACTCAGGGGTCAGGGACCCGCTTGAGCAGGGAGTCTGTCCCTTCTCAGATCTCAACCTCCGTGTTGGGAGATCCACTGCTCTCTTCAAAGCTGTCAGACAGAGTCGTTTGGGTCTGCAGAGGTATCTGCTGGTTTGTTATTATTTACTGTGCCCTGCCCCCAGAGGTGGAGTCTACAGAGACAGGCAGGTTTCCTTGAGCTGCTGTGAGCTCCACCCAGTTGGAGCTTCCCAGCAGCTTTGTTTACCTACTTAAGCCTCAGCAATGGCGGGCGCCCCTCCCCCAGCCTCGCTGCTGCCTTGCCGGTTGATCACAGACTGCTGTGATAGCAATGAGGGAGGCTCCGTGGGTGTGGGACCCTCCCAGCCAGGTGTGGGATATGATCTCCTGGTGTTCCTGTTTGCTCAAAGCGCAGTATTGGGGTGGGAGTTACCCGATTCTCCAGGTGTTGTGTGTCTCAGTTCCCCTGGCTAGGAAAAGGGATTCCCTTCCCCCTTGCGCTTCCCAGGTGAGGCAATGCCTCGCCCTGCTTCAGCTCTCGCTGGTCGGGCTGCAGCAGCTGACCAGTACCGATCTTCCGGCACTCCCCAGTGAGATGAACCCAGTACCTCAGTTGAAAATGCCGAAATCACCGGTCTTCTGTGTCGCTGGCGCTGGGAGTTGAAGACTGGAGCTGCTCCTATTCGGCCATCTTGCTCCGCCCCCCTCTCATCATACTTTAAAAAAGGATTTATGGGGACTTTTTATAAAGGCCAGAGAAGTAAGTAAGGGCAGGGGATGTACAGGAACACTTCCGAGTGACAAAGAAATAGACTAGGACTGCAGAAATATTCAAGGCAACCTGCCTGTTTCATAGCTCTTCCTAAAGGATGCATGCTACATAACCTATTTACGAATGTCGTTAAAACCAACTTATCACTGATACTTTAAAAGTAGCAATTAACAGTGAAATGTAGAAAACATAGAGTATTTGTATATTTATGGAAAGAGCTAAGAAACTTAATTTTCACTAAGCCCATATAACGTATTACAAAAAGCATCAAGACACCAAATGACAAACTAACTTAATAAACACAGTTTCCAATTCTGTGTTTCTCAGCAGCTGGCGATAGCAGAGTATATGTATATAAGTATAAGATAGAAAGTTAGATAGATCTATAGATCTTTATGTAGATGGATGGATAGATGTATCAAAAGACATATACTTGTAAAAAAAGTATATTTTTATATGTGAATTTTTTCCCTTGTATCTTTGACTGCCATTCTATTATAATTAATGTGGAGGTCTACAGAGGCCAGTCCATGGAAAAAGGCTAAAATGACTGATGTGCTTTATTAAAAAAACAAAAAAGATTTTCTCACCACCACTACCAAACCTCTCAAGCTAGGCTTACATTGACTCAAAAAATCTGTATTTTATTGTGTTTCCTCTCTACTATCCAGAGGTGCCTCAGATGCCCAGCAAGACTAAAGAATGCCCTGGGTGGTGGACATAGACCTTCCAGCTTAGAGGCAGTTGTTTAAGCTACAACCCCAGATGGAACCATTCTTCCTCTCTATATATATATATCTGAAATTTAGAATGAGGAGCAGCAGACACTGGAGCAATTATAGTGATGTTAACATTGGGAGCTACAGGGTAGCCTCTTTAGACACACACAGAGATGCAAGGAAAGCGGGGCTATAAAGATGAATAGAACTGACTTGCATAGAAAAGTCAAGAAGCCAAAATGTTGCCATACAGAGAGTCTCTCTCCCTTGCTTCCTTATGGTTTTCTAATCTCTCGTAAGGCTTGACTCCCTTCCTGTCCTTGGGGTCTGTAAGATATCCCTGTTTCTTTTTAATATATTGCTCCTTTTTGTTCCAAACTATCTGTGATTGATTACTGTTTACATGCATCCAAAACACTCTTGATTGAAGCAAGAAATGACAGAATACCTTGGTTGACATGTGGATATTGGCTCCCTTATCCAGAAGCAAGGTAACCATATCTGTGTGCCCCTCCTGCGAGGCCAGATGGAGTGGAGTTACTCCTTGCTTTGTCACAATGTTTGTCTCTGCTCCATAGTTCAGGAGTGTGGAAGCTATCTGCATTTGATTCTTCTTGGCAGCAATATGTAAAGGAGTATAGCCATTCTAAAAAAGACAAAAATAAAACACATGCATATAGGGTAAGATTAACGATTGCTCTAATATGTATCTCTAAAGGAAATAAAAATCTCTAATCAACAGAAGAGTTAAAAGTGAGTTTACAGTTAATCCAAACTCTTAGTCATCCCATTTCCATTCAACAATAACCAAATCTCTACAATAAAAGTCACAAGGTATCCCATTCTACTGTAAGACAGATACAGACATCAAAGCTCCAAAGCTGAAAACTCTCTCCTTATAATATTGCTTCTCTCCTGAAGAGCAACATAGAATAAGCCAGGTTCCTCTTCTACATGACCATCCTTTAAATATCTGGGGATGATTTTCATATCCACCTTTAGTGTTCTGTTTTCCAGGCTAATTTTCTCCATTTCTTCAACCATTCCTGATGGAAGTGCCATTTCTAGATCTCTCCCTATAAGGATGTTCTGTTCTGAGCTGATTCTAGTTTGTCAATATTGCTCTTAAATTGTATGTGCTATCTGGAACCAAGGCTACACTTCACATATGTTTATAACGTAAAGAATCAAATGGAATTATTTCTATTATCTTATTATAATACTCCAACTAATACGCTTCTGTTTGGATTGTACTTTAAACTGGTTCAACAAATATTACTGAGTGCCTAGCATATGCCAAGCAGTGTGCTAGGTGTGGGAATGCAATGGTGAACATGACATGATCCCTGTCTTTAATGGGTTCAATTCTAATTTAAAATATATTCAACAACAAAATTAGCTTATATTAGTTTTGTGGTCCATTCAAATCCTAGATCTCCCCTTCTTCATAACTTGCTGCTTCAAAAGTAGAAATATGAGGCTACTCATTTCAGGTGGGAGTTTGTGGAGAGGGTCAGGATAACTATACTCTGCTTACAAGAACAAAACTCTAAATCCCATACTTAATTAAAAGAAAAAAAAATGTGGAACAACTGTAAGTCTGCAATATATATTGTTTCATTTCCTTTTCTTTATCAAATCTGGTAGAATTTTCCATTTGAAACGTGTGATAGAAATTAACAACAGCGTCTTTGCCATTAACTGTGGCTTTTCCCCTCAGCGACATGCTGAAGGGAAAGACAGCATAATGATCAAGTGCTTCTTGTGAGATTACCATGAGATGATTTATTTATTTATTTGTTGAGACAAGGTATGGCTCCATCACCTAGACTGGAGTGCAGTGGTGCCATCTCAGTGACTGCAACCTCCACCTCCTGGGCTCGTGATCCTCCCACCTCAGCCTCCTAAGTACCGAGGACTCCAGGCACACACCACTGTGACTGGCTAATTTTGTTTGTATTTTTGGTGGAGATGGGGTTTCACCATGTTGCCCAGGCTCATCTCAAACTCATGAGCTCAAGCAATCTGCCCACCTTGGCCCCCTAAAGTGCTGGGATTACAGGCTTGAGCCTGTAATCAAACATGAGAGGTATTTTTATGTCATACTATTTCCTTAAAGCTAACTGCAAAGTGCACCAAAAAATAAAAGTGTTTTGAGAATTTAAATGTCTTTAAGAGCCATCATCAAATCTTGATTCTCACACAACCCTACATTATCTACTCTGTCCCCATTTCTCTAAGCAAGAATAAGTCTCTTTCATTTTTGACAAATAATGTTTCTCCTGAAGCAACTGAAGGAAATTCAGCTTGGAAGCCTTTTCAGGGTTTGATGAGAGGTCCCGGATGCTTCAAAATATTGTATTTGTGTCCATAGACTCTATTGAAAAAAAGGACACATAGATTTTTGTGGACCAAGTAAGTTTAGTCAACTTCTTTTTGCTACAATGTGTTTCTTTAGTCTCAATTACCCCCCCGCCTACAGCATGGGCTCTACTAAGGTCAGGTAAAGGGACATTTTAGCAAAACAACATAAGCGACCATCAAAGAAGGTGTCAATTCTGGCAATGGAGGAGGTTTGTCTGGTAGATACTCAACATACAAGATCTGAAAAGCCCTCTTACTCCACAAAGAGGAAACATTTTGGGACTCAAATAATTGCAGCACTCCCAATAAAGATTAAGAGAAGGTTCTGGACTCTGGTGGAAAGAAGCAAAGTTCTCGTGGCCAAAAGACCATGCGTGTTGAGGAGAGGGGACATTATAATGAGCAGAAAGAGAGTCTAAAGTGGAGACTACCGTGGGGATCTTACCATCTGGAGACCTCTAGGAGTTGCCCCAAAGATGAAGGGCTCATGTTCATTGACAGGCTGGGGCAGATAAGTGAAAGACACTAGAGAGGCATTCCCAGAATACCCATCCTACTGTGGACTCTGGAGTAGAGAAATGCTTTACGTCATCGTCTGAACTCGGTATATGCATGCCTAAGATTAAGGACCATACAAGGTAGAGGATAGAAATCAAGGCTATGCTTGTCTCTTTAGGAAAACCATACACATTAATTTATAATCTAGGTCTTCTCTTGCAAGTAGATTGAGAGTCCCTTGTGGAAAGAGAACACACGTTTTACAATTTTACCTCCCATTGAGTACCTACAATCCTTTCTTTGCACATCATAAGAGTTCAATGAAAGTACTCATGAGTACTGATGAAGTCTTTTGTATCTATGTTGAGAATGGTCAGCCTGGAAAGCTAATGAAAAAAAAAATGCTGCCATGTTAAGTGAGCAGGTATATTTTTATTCCATAGTTGCTCAATCTTCATTCTTTCATGCAAATTTATTGGGAACTCACATATGTTATTAAACACCTCATAGATATGCAAATGAATATGATATGAACACTACTCTAGTAGTGTGAAGAAAGACATAAAATATGTGTAGAATTGATGAGGTTGTAGAAAAAAGAGGAATAAGAACACTGTGGATAATTATGAACATTTGGCATCCTCTTTTGACAGTTCAAGTACTTTATTGTAAACTGTTTATTGGCATCAAAAAGATATAAATATATATAGATGTATAGGTATGTATGTGTACAAAGTTATATATGTATATTATATATAACATTTATATATAAATATACAGAACATATTTTTGTATATATCCTATTTTATATTTATAATATGCATAATTTAAATAGGCATATGAGTATATATGTATATACTTGTATAATAGAATGGAATAAATCTCTCTCTATTGCTTTGGGACACAAGGACCTAGTGGTTAAGAACATCAGCTCTAAAGTCAGTCTGCCTGAGGTCAAACACAGGTACAAGCTCTAACACATATTATTCAGATGACTTTGGAAAATTAACCTACTTAAATCTCACTTTCTCATCTGCAAAATGGAGATCATTAGAATACCAGTCTCATGGGGTTATTATGATATATTGCTGTAAAGTGCTCGGCGTAGTGTTTGGCAAATAAATGGTGGCAGTTGTTTTATTATGTTGTCTAATACAGCATACATATTTTCCCATTACGATCAATATTTTTTAAATAAACCCTGACATGTTCTCAAAATAGGTGTGCTGAGTTAATGAACGAAAGATGCAATGAGGACTTTGCATTATACGACATTCATATATATTTTCAGTTTAATAAGGGGCCAACTAGAATGGTGGAAAATGCCCTGTCCGTAAGTACAAGTCTTAGTTGGAGCTGTTTCGGAATTTGGTGCTAGATGTACACCAAAAAGGCATCCCCCCAGCCACCCCCGAGTCCAGGGACTTAGAGGGATCCACGCTATAGTTAACACAAGTAAAACATTTAAAAAAAAAACAAAAAAACCAAAAAAAAACCACAAAGAAACAAATAGAAGTTTGAAGTCTGAAAGAATGAGAGTATAAAAGGACATTTTAATCACAGCATTTGGTTTATAGGAGAGAAGGGAAAACATGTTAATGACTTTATTTCTCATTTCTCAAAATTCAGACTTCATTCTCTAACACACAGAATGTTAGCAATAAGATTCATGTCTACTGGTTTACAGGCACATCCCCTGAATATTTGCTGACTCTTTAAAAATCTTAAAAAAGGTTTTCTAGACGCAACTGGTGGAAATACAAGGGGAAAAAAAGGGTGTCAATACCAAAAACTACTATCGCCATGACTAGTCGCAGTTATACTATACCATGTGTTTAAAAGACAATTCTCATGTGTTTTCAGGTGATAGTTACACCCTGTCTATAAATCCTTTTCTGTGGTCCTCACCTTGGCAGTGGCATGAGGGGAAGCACCCTTCTCCAGTAACAGCAGCGCCACCTTCTGGTTGTCATAATGAGCAGCAACATGGAGCGGGGTAAGGCCATTCTGTAAAGGGTGTGTTTAAGTTTCAGCATTAATAAATTAGGGTTAGCTGCCCTGAAGCTACCAGGATGCCTGGAAACTGATGCTGATTACATTCATGTTAATGAATTAATATAGTCAATAGAAAAAAGAATGAAAATAAACAACTCCCCAATAATTTTCATATTAAAAACATAACTAAAATTGAAAATGAGCATACCACCAGCAAAGGGCATCTTGATGGTCACAATGTATAAAGGTCTAAACTGCTATGTAAGAAAGACTACATTAATACTGCAGGGATCCTTCTTAATATAGAGACTTCTGGGGCTGTTGTGACAAGACTTTGAGGCACAGCTCAAAATGTTTTCTGAATCAGTGTGTACATGGATGGTCATGGAAGACATCGCCACCATGTCTATTTGGTATAGTTTCATCAGGTGCTCTCACATTCCTTTCAGAGAAGTGAGAAAAATGTCTTTACAGATCTCCTAATCTATCACCTTGATTGTTACATAATTATAACGTATAGAAAATCTTTACCTTCCCTGCAGAATCTGCGGCAGCACGGCGTTGCAAGAGAAGTTTTGCCACGTCCAGGCTTCCATATTTGGCGGCTACATGCAAGGGAGTAAAACCCTTCTGAAAATGTGAGAAACAAAAGTAAAATCGTATTTATTTTTGTAACGCTTCACAAAATATTTTTATCTGTTAACATATTAAGCAAACTATACTGATTCTTCATTTGGAAAAAATACTGGTAGCATTATATCTGTTAGCCATGAACAAGGACAAAGAAAAAGAATAAAATTTAACATACAAAAGTTTGGCTTGATAGACTGAACAAAAGAAATTTTATTTTAAGGGCTTGGAGACCGAAATCTGACTTTATAGGTTTGGGATTTTTAAAAGCCACTAGTGTCAGTAAACTGGCTCCAATTTGTGAATGGGGGAAAAAATCTTTTTCTTGACTCTAAAATTAATAGACTTGAAACAACAGCTGCCTTCTCTCCAACCCTCCTTCTCTTTCTTGCAATCCTTTTTGTAACACCTGAATTCCAAATTCATTTAAATTTTAGGATATTTTGGCAGCCATAGTAAAAACAAGTATTTGTGAATTAATTGACATATTTTCGGGAGAAATGGCAAGATAAATGGTCTATAGAACAAAAAACATGCACTATTATAAAGCAACTCCCATCCTGACTTGTCCCCTTTCCCAGAAGACTCACACTGCCTAGAAGACCAATTGCTTTTGTAAAACACATTCTACTTCTGGCATGATGTTGGGCTGATTAACACCAGAGTTTAAACACACCAAAGCTTTAAAGCTTTTTTTCAGAGGGCTGCTCTCCTACACATGTTGATATGTGTACATTCAGTGTCCTCCGTGCCTAACCAATGGCCTTACTCTGTAATTAGCAGTGTCTTATAAATACAGATAAGTCTCTGGACTAAGATCTCGAGGATGGCACAGTTCCTACACCATGATGTCAAATCCATCCTCTTGGCCAGACAGTTTAACCACATGCTCTTCTGGCACTACAGTGGGAGTAGGGGAATTCTAACACTGACCAGGGCCTGTAAAACACATAGCAAATATGGCTGGATTAGGTGCTGTAAGCTATGGCTTATCCTGGGACCATTTAAGCCCCCATCATAAATACAGAATATCCCCCAAGAAGCAATATTGCCCTTTCGGTGTCTCCAGACAAATTATTTTTAAATGAGATGACGTTTTTCTTTTTGCTTCTTTTTTGAACATTTGGTATTAATAAATTCTTGGAAGAGAGTGAATCTTCTGGTTTTTTCCAAGTGTGGGACAAAGGTAGGAAGTATTTCTTCTTTCTTGAATTGTCCATATAAACCAGCACTTGTGGTTAGAGCTCTCCTCCCCCCACTCAAGGCACACAATGATTAGGGTGATACTCAGGATGAAACAGAGTTCTTTGAGACTAACTACGTGATGATGAAGAAAAAATAAATTCCTTATCTTTAAAGTCTTGCTAGAATAGTGATCCAACTCTTATAAGTTTGGAAATGATTATTAGACAAAACTACATAAAATCTACTGTAGAATAACAAAACCAAAGTCAGAAGGCATCTCTTGAGTCATACATCTACCTTCTTCTTTTATGTTAATCTCACCAAGACTTCATTTACCCTCTGATATTTAGGAACACTTAAATGGCTTTAATAATGATGAATCAACCACTGTTCAGCCCTAGTCAGCTGAACTCTTAAAATGATGTTTGGCCAGGTGCAGTGGCTCACTCCTGTAATCCCAGCACTTTAGGAGGCCGAGGTGGGTGGGTCACGAGGTCAGGAGATGGAGACCATCCTGGCTAACACAGTGAAACCCCATCTCTACTAAAAATACAAAAAAATTAGCCAGGCGTGGTGGAAGGCACCTGTAGTCCCAGCTACTCAGGAGGCTGAGGCAGAAGAATCGCTTGAACCCGCGAGGCAGAGGTTGTACTGAGCCAAGATCATGCCATTGCCCTCCAGCCTGGGTGACAGAGCGATACTCTGACTCAAAAAAAAAAAAAAAAAAAAAAAGCTGTTTAACATTTTATTCTATTTTATTGCCCTAATTTACCATGGATATAGTTATATTTTTTAAATCCTAAATATCTTTGAAAGATAAGAGACTACATTTTATTTTCTATTTCTGTATTTTATGTATCTTAATTTTGATGATTTACACCCTCCTCTGGCAAGACAATTACCAAATCTCTCGAGTTATTACTACATTTGTTGCTTAGTTTCTTTTTTTTAAAAAGAACTTTTAAAATCCTTTCAACTTTTCAGAGTTCAGAACTTCAATAATTGTCAATTTCTTATATCAAAGTACTTTTCACAGCCATAGGCAACCAGGTAAGTCATAACAGGCAACCAGATAAGCCATAAGAGCTAGTGGGCTGCTCCTACTTATAAGAGGACAGATGCCACATCACTAGCTCAGTTTATATTTGCAACTTTCCCTCTCCCTGGATGCAGTGCTTATGCCTACTGATTATGAGAGAATTGAAATTATCCTTTTGTGATAGTTTGCAACTTAAAGTATAATAATAAATAAATTAAAATAAAATAAAATAAAATAAAAAAAATAAAAAAAAAAAAAGAAATTATCCTTTTGTTAATCTGAATCGCTGTTATATTTGTGGGAATTATTTCGCTCCATGACAAATTCACGTGTGTTGGCTCAGTTTTGCTCTCATTAGCTGAGTATATTCATGTTTTATTCTAAGTCATCTCCACATTGTGAATGTCAAATAGCATGTATAAAGCATAAGAAAAATTACTCTGCCCTGTCATGAAACTTGGAACATAAGTCAAATTCTTTGTTCGATGTCAATAACAACTAAGGAAGTGTGATTTTCCAGCTCAGCTCTGTTTAAACACTGTAAATACCCAGGCAAGAGTGTAGTTGGTAACGTTGGAAACTAATATGGGAATGAGAATGTCAAATAAGTGGTGGCTAATAGTAGGGTTGCAAAAATGCATAAGTAAAGTGAGCTTCGATCTGGTACTACAACTCGCAACAAATATAGTACTGCCAATCTAATGCAGTACCCTCTTCCTCATTAGTATTACCAGTTCAATGTATTTAGGAATTTCATTTATCTTTTTCTTAAGAATATATTATAGATTGTATAATAAAAAGAGAAGAAAAAGTAGTCCTTGCTTTATGAAAATCGTCTTAGAGTACTAGATACCTGTCCTAGAAACATTGGCATTAATTAGAATGAAATTCAGCACTCTTTATTGAAGATATATGGAATCTCACAATTCCCTTAAATCGTTTAGATAATGAATCTTAAATATGTAGAGAAAGAAGTAAGTCAAGGCCTAAGGAGATCTACGTTCTTGATTCTGTATGTGGTAGAGTAGAAAGACCATGACTTAGGAATCCTCTTGGTCCATGTTGTCATCATGTCATTCTCCTTACCTTGGTAGCTAAGGAGTGGGCTGCTCCTGCTTCCAATAGGACTGACGCCACATCCACCTGGCCCTCCCGGGCAGAGATGTGCAGCGGTGTGTACCCATTTGTAGTGGCCGCATCTGGATGAGCCATATGTTGTAGAAGCAGCTGGACAATTTCTGTCTTACCCAGGCGGGAGGCAATATGTAAAGGTGTCTGTTCCTCCTACAACTCAAGTCAAGTAAAAAGTTAGTGCCAGGCAGACAGAACTTCACTGGTGATATGTTTCACTCACATATATCATGATATCTTCTTGGAATCTCTAGGAACCCCACCCAAAAGAAATCATCACTGCTTTGACCATGGCATATTTTATATTTTGCTACAGCAGTGACCTGGTTGGTCACAAAGTACTCCCTTCAATTTTTAAAAAGTATATACTTCCATGAACTTCATCATTGCTTTCTGGGCATCCCAAAATATTTTTCAACTCATTAAGTCTTCAGGCCTCACTTATGTTTAAATATAAACTAACTGATGGTTTGGAATAAGAAGAAAATCTAGTCCAAAACTCCTAAAAACCCTTATTCTCATCCAAGAGTTTTCACTTAGAAGCAGGATTTATTCTGGGAACTCTCTCAAGAGTAGAAGAACCAGGGATGCTGGAAAATCTTTGATTTTACTCCATTCAGCAAGCCAAGGATAGAAATGCTGGTCATTTTCTTCAAGGAGAAACGGTGCACAAAGGAGATATTGTAATCTGGTTTTAAAAGATGTTTCAGAAAATGCTGCAGATAGTTCTGGAACTTGCATCCAGAACTTAAAAAATGAAATGGGACTCTGGCAAAAAGCAAATAGGGTTAACTATTTGCCAAGTGCTTTCCATTTAAAAACAGAGGATGTAGCTGGGTCTAAGGGACAGGAAGGACATGTTCCAGAAGGCTCAAGAAAATCACCTGACTCTGATGTGTAGTTGGAAATAATGTTTTCAGTGTTTAGAGAACCAGGCCAAACCACTCTCTCGTAAAAAGAAACTTAAGTGTAACTTTAGTGATAAAAAGAGGTTTATCTTTACTATCTGCCAAAGGGTATGTCATAATAAAAGTGAGGAAGGGAAACCTTGGCTGACTCCCAGGGCTAAGAATGAATGAAGAAAAGTATATAGAGGAAGGAAGATCTATCCAAAAACAGGCAGGATCTTAAAGTTATAAGAAAAAAGAGAGGGAGCTATAGTAAGGAATAAAATAGTACTGCATGAATTCCAAAGTAGTAAGAAGTAAATAAATAACAGTAATATGATTATTTTAAACTAGAATTGAACTTTTGTGAACATTTGCAATTGAAAAGCTATCTTCATGTATGATGCGTATGTGACCCGTCCCCCTAATAGAGTTAAAAGGAAAGCATGAAATGAATTATTAGATCATTTCCTAGATCAAGATTAAGAAAAAACAAACGAGTTCTCAAAGATTATCCAAGGTTACTCAACTATTAAAACAGAACTTGAATTCAGGGCATTGGATTCTAAAGACGTTTCTCTGCCTATACATTCTTTGGAAATAGATACTACAATAAGATGGCCACTAAGAGACCTGTCATAACAAAGTGACTCTCAGTAAGAAAGCAGACTGATATCCCATTAGAAGATAAAATTTCTCTGCAATACAGAGGGGAAAAAAATAGAGGAATGGGGAGAATAAACATTTTTTGTTTATAGATAAAATGAATATATTTTCATTTATAAAAATAAATGGTTAGCAAAACAAACAACAACTTAAAAACCAAGGAACTTGAGAATAGCTATGATGAACATTTGTTGTTTCTGGGGTTCCCTTCTCAGATCTCTGTCCTGCAAAATTTGATAGAGGTGGGTGAGTATTGCAAGCGACACACTCTAAGAGTAAGAGGGATAGTTGGAGCGATGATGACTCTTTAATCCATAGCTGAGAAGTGGCAATCATTGGCTAGAGGTAGCTACATAATTGGTTCATTATTAACCATTGATCCTTGGTTCTTAGACTATATAGCAATTAAGTTCTTCCTTTAAAAAAAAAGTTTAAAAATAGGATGTCTTGCCTACTTTTTTCCATTTTTGGTAAAGTTCTACCTGAAAGTGTAAAAGGAAAGAACATACAAATTTTGCAGATAAAATCTTTCAACCTGTAACCAGGGATATAAGACTTTTTGAGGTTTGGCCAATTATTTCCCTGCTGAATTGCAAAACTTGAATTTACTGCCTCAGGGTAATGTTAATTCAAACCAGGAAAAAGAATTGGGAAAGTGCAGAAGAAAAGATTCATGGGGAAAGCCTGATCACACAGACCTCTTCCAAAAATGAGAGGCAACAATTCCCTCATCATAAAGCATCACTGGCTGATGCAGCGTCGACTGGAAGTAGATGAGCTCTGTTTTGCCACTGCAATCTACCATTTTACTTTGTAGACTTGCTGAGTTCCAGCTCCCTTTACAAAGAGAAAACTAACACTGGCTGAGATAAAGTTCAAAAATTTGATTAAATTTCTAGGAACTAACAGGGTTCCCAGGAGCCACATCTCCTAGTATCTAACTAAAGTTCTAAATGAGCTAAGTTTCAAGGGAGTTTAAGTCTAGGACCCCTGGGATTGCTCGATCCCTAAAGCAAACGCCAAGCCCTGTAATTCTGCCAATTGAACCAGCTCCCAGATGGTCAGGCTCTGGTGGCCCTCTCAGTAATGTCCATTGAGGACACTGGACAAGGAAGAACCTTCCTGAGAGCATAACCTGGGGTCAAACAAATTGGCTGACAGAGGAACTGAGGCCACTGTGGCCCCTGCTCTCCAGTCTGTCCAGCAAAATGTGTCTTATGCTCTGAACTGGTGAATAGAGTGTGCTGCGTGCACTTTAAAAATCACAGATGTTATTATGAGTATATGGTTTTTCTTTTGTTAAATATTGTGAATAGGCAAAACATATGACTTAGCCCCATGATTATATATCCATGAAATATTATTTCTAAACCTGATTGGGAATATTGTGAACTATCTAGTGATCTTGACCTTGTAGCTCGATACAGTGGCTGGGCACAAATTTTTTTACTGTCTCTTCTCTGGGAGAGGGTGAATTTTCGAGCATTGTTATTAGGTTTAGAGAGGAAGTTTTCAAAAGTGCGTGTGTGTGCATGTGCACGCGTGTATGCACTGGGAAATCAAGAGGTAAAATAGCAGATACGTGTTCATTTTTCTGCCCAATAACCCCTGCACCCTTCTTCTGGGACAGCCCTCCCTCATTTGGGGAAAATGGACATTCCATAATCCATGTGGTTCTAGAAGGGCTGCTGGTCTTCTTAACCCACCTCATAAATGGGCCGCTTGAATGGGCATGAGCCCAAGCTTGATCTGATCTCCTGATCATAGTCATAAGCTCAGGGAGAGAATGTGACTAGTTAGAAACCAGTGGTTTGTTCAGGATGGGAGAGAAAAGGGCTCTCTTTACATTTGAAGTGGGAGGTAATGATGTTAGCAGAAAGAGTTTGGAGAAAGATGCAGAATCAGAGGAGAAATCTTTTCTTGTCTTAACTCTGTCACCACAGGTTTATCAGCACAATCTTGAATTTCAGGACCCTAAGCCACCCTACAACACAGGATTGCTCTGGGTATCAAATGAGATACTGTGTGTTTAAATGCTTGGGGAATTCTAAAGCACTGTTCAAATGTTAACTAAATCAAAGAGTCCCAGGAACACATTAAAAGGATTAAGCGACAATAAAAAAAACTCACGGTGAAAGTACGCCTTAAAATAGGACTTATGAACAGGAAAACCCTAACTCCTTCCTGCTTGAAACATAATCCCAAAATCGGGAGCCCTGACATTCCATGAGAGTGTGTTAAAGATGCAGAACTGAGTTACAATATGCATTCTAGCAGGGTCCCCAGGTAATTTGTATGCATATTGACCTTTAGGGAGCACTGCTTCACAAGGCTAAGATATTTTGTTTTGTTCACGATAGAAAATGCTATAGGGAAGGGATTTCGGTTGTAGCCTAGAATGGGAGGTAGAGTTGAAAAGAAAAAAAAATAACCTCTGAAATTTGATATTTAAATTAGAAGGAATAAGGAATTAAGATATATTTTTATATGTATACGATGATACTAAATGTAGTTGCAAAAGACAAGTAAAAAAGTAGAATTGATGAAATCCGTATGTAAAATTAACTAATTAATATTTCAAAGGAGAGTCTGTTGCCAGTGGTGCTTTTAAGGAAGAGGCTTCAGAGGGTATCCAAAAAAGATAAAAGTCTGTAATAATGGGTTATATCAATAGAGAAAAGTTTGGCAGAGATACACAAAAATGAATAAATTTCCATTAAAAGTAGAAGTTTTAATTTGAATAATAGATAAACATTAACGGGTTTTACTTTAAGAGAGAGAAATGGGAGATCCTTTCATTATTAAATATGAATTACAAAAAAATTTACAGGAACATCAACACAATTTCCAGTAAAGTACACAATACTCAGAGTGCACTGGTTGACCATAGAAATATTTTTAAAATAGCTGAATACAAGGTAACCTTAAAAGGAAACCAGAAAAATGTTATGGCAGGGGAAGCTCATGGTTGAATAAAGCTTTAAATAGATAAGAATATAATAGATCAATGATGATTACCAAAGAACATAAATTTCACTATGTGGACAATGGATAGAAAGGCAGATGAAAACCAAGACAAGAGTAATGTTAAGGCTGCCCGTGTATCACTGGATTCTGCATGAAGATCTGTGGAACCCGTTACAAGAAAATGTCTATTAAATTCATTGAATCAAAGATTGTTAAGAAAGTCTGGAAAGGAGTTTTGAGTTTCTGAGTCCAACCCTCATATTTTACTGATAAAGACTTAGAAGTGGCCGGAGGCTGGCAAGACAGCTGAATAGGAATAGCTCTGGTCTGCAGATGCCAGGGAGATCAGTGCAGAAGGTGGATGATTTCTGCATTTCCAACTGAGGTACCTGCTCATCTCATTGGAACTGGTTAGACAGTGGATGCAGCCCATGGAGGACGAGCCAAAGCAGGGTGGGGTGTCGCCTCACCCAGGAAGCACAAGGGGTCAGAGAACTCCCTCCACTAGCCAAGGGAAGCCATGAGGGACTGTGCCTTGAGAAATAGTACACTCTGGCCCAGACACTATGTTTTTCCCATGGTCTTCGCAACCTGCAGACCAGGAGATTCCCTTGGGGGCCTACATCACCAAGGCCCTGGGTTTCAAGCACAAAACGGGGAGGCCATTTGGGCAGACACCAAGCTAGCTGCAAGAGTTTTCTTTCATACCCCAGTGGTGCCTGGAATGCCAGTGAGACACAACCGTTCACTCCCCTGGAAAGAGAGCTGAAGCCAGGGAGCCAAGTGGTCTAGCTCAGCGGATCCCACCCCAAGAGAGCCCAGCAAGCTAAGATCCAGTGGCTTGAGATTCTCATTGCCAGCATAGAAGTCTGAAGTCAACCTGGGACGCTCCAGCTTGGTAGTGGGAAGGGCATTCGCCATTACAGAGGCTTGAGTAGGTGGATTTCCCCTCACAGTGTAAACAAAGCCACCGGAAGTTCAAAATGGGCAGTGCCCACCACTACTCTACAAAGCTGCTGTAGCCAGACTGCGTCTCTAGATTCCTCCTCTCTGCGCAGGGCATCTCTGAAAGAAAGGTAGCAGCTCCAGTTAGGGGCTTATCGATAAAACTCCCATCTCCCTGGGACAGAGCACCTGGGGGAAGGAGCAGCTGTGGGCACAGCTTCAGCAGACTCAAATGTTCCTGCCTGCCGGCTCTGAAGAGAGCAGAGGATCTCCCAGCACAGCACTCAAGCTCAGTTAAGAGACAGACTGCCTCCTCAAGTGGGTTCCTGACCTCTGTACCCCCTGACTGGGAGACACCTCCCACCAGAGGTCAACAGACACCTCATACAGGACAGCTCCGGCTGGCATCTGGCAGGTGCCCCTCTGGGACAAAGCTTCCAGAGGAAGGAACAGGCATCTATCTTTGCTGTTCTTCAGCCTCTGCTGGTGATACCCAGGCAAACAGGGTCTGGGGTGGACATCCAGCAAACTCCAGCAGACCTGCAGCAGAGGGACCTGACTGTTAGAATGAAAACCAACAAACAGAAAGGAATCACATCAACATCAACAAAAAGGACGTCCACACAAGAACCCCATCCAAAGGTCACCAACATCAAAGACCAAAGGTAGATGAATCCATGAAGATGAGGAAAAATGAGTGCAAAAGGGCTGAAAATTCCAAAAACCAGAATGCCTCCTGCAAAGGATCACGCCCCTCACCAGTAAGGGAACAAAACTGGAGAATGAATTTGACGAATTGACAGAAGTAGGCTTCAGAAGATGGGTAATAACAAACTCCTCTGAGCTAAAGGAGCATGTTCTAACCCAACGCAAAGAAGCTAAGAAACTTGAAAAAAGCTTAGATGAATTGCTAACTAGAATAACCATTTTAGAGAAGAACATAAATGACCTGATGGAGCTGAAAAACACAGCAGAAGAACTTCATGAAGCATACACAAGTATCAACAGCTGAACCGATCAAGAGGAAGAAAGGATATCAGAGATCAAAGATCAACTTAATGAAATAAAGCATGAAGACAAGATTAGAGAAAAAAGAATGAAAAGGAACAAACAAAGCCTCCAAGAAATATGGGACTATGTGAAAAGACCAAACCTACATTTGATTGGTGTACCTGAAAGTGATGAGGAGAACGGAACCAAGTTAGAAAACACTCTTCAGGATATTATCCAGAACTTCTCCAACCTAGCAAGACAGGGCAACATTCAAATTCAGGACATACAGAGAACACCACAAAGATACTCCTCGAGAAGAGCAACCCCAAGGCACATAATTCTCAGATTTACCAAGGTTGAAATGAAGGAAAAAATGTTAAGGGCAGCCGGAGAGAAAGGTCAGGTTACCCACAAAGGGAAGCCCATCAGACTAATAGCAGATCTCTCTGCAGAAACCCTACAAGCCAGAAGAGAGTGGGAACCAATATTCAAAATCCTTAAAGAAAAGAATTTTCAACCCAGAATTTCATATCCAGCCAAACTGAGCTTCGTAAACAAAGGAGAAATAAAATCCTTTACAGACAAGCAAAGGCTGAGAGATTTTGTCACCACCAAGGCTGCCTTACAAGAGCTCCTGAAGGAAGCACTAAACATGGAAAGGAAAAACTGGTACCAGACACTGCAAAAACATACCAAACTGTAAAGACCATCAACACTATGAAGAAACTGCATCAACTAACAGGCAAAATAACCAGCTGGCATTATAATGACAGGATCAAATCCACACATAACAATATTAACTTTAAATGTAAATGGGCTAAATGCCCCAATTAAAAGACACAGACTGGCAAATTTGATAGTCAAGACCCCTCACTATGCTGTATTCAGGAGACCCATCTCATGTGCAAAGACACACATAGGCTCAAAATAAAGGGATGGAGGAAGATTTACAAGCCAATGGAAAGAAAAAAAAAAGCAGGAGTTGCAATCCTAGTCTCTGAAAAAACACACTTTAAACCAACAAATATCAAAAAAGACAAAGAAGGGCATTATGTAATCGTAAATGGATCAATGCAACAAGAAGAGCTAAGTATCCTAATATATATGCACCCAATACAGGAGCACCCAGATTCATAAAGCAAGTTCTTAGAGACCTACAAAGAGACTTAGACGTCCACACAATAATAGTGGGAGATTTTAACATTCCGCTGTCAATATTAGACAAATCAATGGGACAGAAAATTAACAAGGATATTCAGGACTCAGCTCTGGATCAAGCCAACCTAACTCTCCATTCTACATCAACAGAACTCTCCATCCCACATCAACAGAATATACATGCTTCTCAGTACTATATCGCACTTATTCTAAAATTGACCACATAATTGGAAGTAAAGCACTCCTCAGCAATTGCAAAAGAATGGAAATCATAACAAACAGTCTCCCCAACCACAGTACAATCAAATTAGAACTCAGGAGTAAGAAACTCACTCAAAACCACACAACTACATGGAAACTGAACAACCTGCTCCTGAATGACTATTGGGTAAATAACGAAATGAAGGCAGAAATAAATAAGTTCTTTGAAACCAGTAAGAACAAAGACACAATGTACCAGAATCTCTGGGACACAGCCAAAGCAGTGTTTAGAGAAAAATCTACAGCACTAAATGCCCACAGAGAAAGCGGGAAATATCTAAAATTGACAACCTAACATCACAATTAAAAGAATTAGAGAAGCAAGAGCAAACAAATTCAAAAGCTAGCAGAAGACAAGAAATAACTAAGATCAGAACATAATTGAAGGAGATAGAGACAGGAAAAACCCTTCAAAAAATCAATGAATCCAGGAGCTGGTTTTTCTGAAAAGATTAACAAAATAGATAGACCACTAGCCAGACTAATAAGGAAAAAAAGAAAGAAGAAGAAAATAGACACAATCAAATATGATAGAGGGAATATCACCACTGATTCCACAGAAATACAAACTACCATCAGAGAATACTATAAACACCTCTACACAAATAGAAGCAATGGATAAATTTCTGGACACATACACCCTCCCAAGACTAAACCAGGAGGAAGTCGAGTCCCTGAATAGACCAATAACAAGTTCTGAAATTGAGACAGTAATTAACAGCCTACCAACCAAAAAAAGCCCAGGACCAGATGGATTCACAGCTGAATTCTACCAGAGGTACAAAGAGGAGCTGGTATCATTCCTTCTGAAATTATTCCAAATGATAGAAAAAGAGAGACTCCTCTCTAACTCATTTTATGAGGCCAGCATCATCCTGATACCAAAACCTGGCAGAGACACAACAAAAAAAGAAAATTTCAGGCCAATATCCCTGATGAACATCAATGCGAAAATCCTCAATAAAAGACTGACAAACCAAATCCAGCAGCACTTCAAAAAGTTTATCCACCATGATCAAGTCAGCTTCATGCCTGGGATGCAAGGCTGGTTCAATGTACACAAATCAATAAACGTAAGCCATCACATAAACAGAATCAATGACAAAAATGACATGATAATTTCAATAGACGCAGAAAAAGGCTTTGATGAAATTCAACACCCCTTTATGCTAAAAACTCTTGATAAACTAGGTATTGATGGAATGTATCTCAAAATAATAGGAGCCATTTATGACAAACCCACAGCCAATATCATACTGAATGGGCCAAAGCTGGAAGCACTCCCTTTGAAAAGCAGCACAAGACAAGAATGCCTTCTCTCACCACTCCTATGCAACATAGTATTGGAAGTTCTGGCCACGGCAATCAGGCAAGAGAAAGAAATAAAGGGTATTCAAATAAGAAGAGAGGAGGTCAAATTGTCTCTGCTTGCAGATGACATGATTATATATTTAGAAAACCCCATCATCTCAGCCCAAAGTCTCCTTAAGCTGATAAGCAACTTCAGCAAAGTCTCAGGATACAAAATCAATGTGCAAAAATCACAAGCATTCCTGTACGCCAATAATAGACAAACAGAGAGCCGAATCATGAGTGAACTCCCATTCACAATTGCTACAAAGAGAATAAAATACCTAGGAATACAACTTACAAGGGATGTGAAGGACCTCTTCAAGGAGAACTACAAACCACTGCTCAACGAAATAAGAGAACACACAAACAAATAGAAAACATTCCATGCTCATGGATAAGAAGAACTAATACCATGGAAATGGCCATACTGCCCAAAGAAATTTATAGATTTAATGCTATCCCCATCAAGCTACCATTGACTTTCTTCACAGAATTAGAAAAAAACTACTTTAAACTTCATATGGAACCAAAAAGAGCCCAAATGGCCAAGGCAATCCTAAGCAAAAAGAACAAAGCTGGAGGCATCACGCTACCTGACTTCAAACTCTACTACAAGGCTACAGTAACCAAAACAGCATGGTATTGGTACCAAAACAGAGATATAGACCAATGGAACAGAACAGAGGCCTCAAAATAATACCACACATCTACAACCATCTGATCTTTGACAAACCTCACAAAAACAAGCAATGGGGAAAGGATTCCCTATTTAATAAATAGTGTTGGAAAAACTGGCTAGCCATATGCAGAAAACTAAAAGTGGACCCCTCTCTTACACCTTACACAAAAATTAACTCAAGATGGATTAAAGACTTAAATGTAAGACTTAAAACCATAAAAACCCTAGAAGCAAACCTAAGCAATTACCATTCAGGACATAGGCATGGGCAAAGACTTCATGACTAAAACACCAAAAGCCAGGGCAACAAAAACCAAAATTGACAAATGGGATCTAATTAAACTAAAGAGCTTCTGTACAGCAAAAGAAACTATCATCAGAGTGAACAGGCAACCTACAGAAAGGGAGAAAATTTTTGCAATCACTCCATCTGACAAAGGGCTAATATCCAGAATCTACAAGAAACTTAAACAAATTTACAAGAAAAAACAAACAATCCCATTGAAAAGCGGGCAAAGGATATGAACAGACACTTCTCAAAAGAAGACATTTATGTGGCCAACAAACATGAAAAAAAGCTCATCATCACTGGCCACTAGAGAAATGCAAATAAAACTACAATGAAATACCATCTCACACCAGTTAGAATGGTGATCATTTAAAACATGAAACAACAGATGCTGGAGAGGACGTGGAGAAATAGGAACGCTTTTTTTTTCTTTCTTTTTCTTTTTTGAGATGGAGCTTCACTCTTGTTGCCCAGGCTGGAGTTCAATGGCACGATCTTGGCTCACTGCAACCTCCACCTCCTGGGTTTAAGCGATTCTCCTGCCTCAGCCTCCCGAGTAGCTGGGATTACAGGCATATGCCACCATGCCCAGCTAATTTTGTATTTTTAGTAGAGACAGGGTTTCTCCATGTTGGTCAGGCTGGTCTCAAACTCCCAACCTCAGGTGATCTGCCCACCTCAGCTTCCCAAGTGCTGGGATTACAGGCATGAGCCACCACGCCTGGCAGAAATAGAAAAGCTTTTACACTGTTTGTGGGAGTGTAAATTAGTTCAACCATTGTGGAAGACAATGTGGCAATTACTCAAGGATCTAAAAACAGAAATACCATTTGACCCAGCAATCCCATTACTGGTATATATGTAAAGGATTATAAGTCATTCTACTATAAAGACACATGTACACATATGTTTATTGCAGCACCATTCACAATAGCAAAGACTTGGAACCAACTCAAATGCCCATCAATGATGGGCAAAGAAAATGTGGCACATATACATCATGGAATACTATGCAGCCATAAAAAAAGAATGAGTTCATGTCCTTTGCAGGGACATGGATGAAGCTGGAAACCATCATTCTCAGCAAACTAATACAAGAATAGAAAACCAAACACTGCATGTTCTCACTCATAAGTGGCAGCTGAACAATGAGAACACATGGCCACAAGGAGGGAAACATCACACACCAGAGCCTATCAGCGGGTAGGGGGCTAGGGGAGGAATAGTATTAGAAGAAATACCTAATGTAGATGACGGGTTGATGGGGGCAGCAAACCACCATGGCACATGTATACCCATGGAACAAACCTGATTCTGCACATGTATCCCAGAACTTAAAGTATAATAATAATTTTTTTAAAAGACCTGGAAGTGAAGTGACTTGCCTGAAATCACTTACAATTTATATGACCATAGCCAGATGCTTTCATTCTAATGTAACACTGTATTATAGTGGTACGACTCAAACTGAAATGAGTTCTAACTTGGGTGTATCAAATATTGAAGAAGGAGGGAAATTGTTTAATGTAAGAATCTCAGTGATGCCAATGCAAAAGTTAAAAAACAACATGGAAAAAGAAATACAAGATACAGTATATTGACAGTGTATTCAATGTAAAGGAAGGTGAGAAAATAAACTGGGGAGTAAGATTTTTAAAAAGAAAAAGAAGGAAAAAGCAACTTGTGAGGGAATTAGAAGCTATTAGAAACAGGGCAAGTCTGATCAAGCAATCTTCAATGCCCAAATTCTATTTTGGAGTAGTGGAAATACAGAATGTATAAATTTGTAAAATCAGAGTAGGAAGAAAAGTAAACATCATAAAAAGGAGGGAAGTCAAACAGATGAAGGGAAAACATTAAAACTTTGAGAATAACTTGCTTTTATGTAACTAGTGAGGGGTAACTGTGGAAATGTGATTGGTTTAGGTGGTAATAAATAAATTTTAATATGTATAATGTCTAAATACTATAGGTTACATTTTAAAATTCATGAAAATAAAGAGATATGCGAAAGTGCTTTCCGAGGTTAAAAAAAGTATTAAAATATTAGTCAATGCCGTATTTCTTAGATGAAAGTTGTACATTTTTTCAAATGTTAGTGTTTCTGAAATCCGGGTGCATTTTTCATTGCGTGTAATTGCTTATATAATGTTTCTCTTTTTTCCTGGAAAACTGCTATTGAATTGATCCTTTCACTTACAGTCCCTGGTATTTCCAAATCAAGGAACTGAAGGGCAACACCCTCTCTTAAGGTTGAAACTCATGCGCTGAGATAGAAGAGAACCTCAGGGCACCAGCACCTACCCTGGCTCTGGCATCAACAAGGGCACCATTTCTCAGGAGGCATCGGACCACTTCCACCTGCCCGGCTCGGGCTGCCATGTGTAGTGCCGTCTCCCCACGCTGCCAGGGAACAAAGATCGTTAAATCATAAATTAATCCACTGCTCTGGATGGTAAATAATAAAGTTGTCCCTTTTGTGAAATTCAGCAATATATCCAAGGATTTAAGAAACCTATGAAAAGGCATAGTCTGGAAAACATAGATTTGTATCTTCTCCTTTTTTTTTTTTTTTGAGACAAAGTTTCACTCTTGTTGCTCAGGTTGGAGCGCAATGGCACCACCTCGGCTCACCACAACCTCCATCTCCCGGGTTCAAGCGATTCTCTTGCCTCAACCTCCTGAGTATCTGAGACTACAGGCGTGCACCACCACGCCCAGATAATTTTTGTATTTTTCTTCCCCATCTTTATAAGGAAAAACAAATGTTTATTTTATTTTTTTAAGTCCGTGACAAACTAGTAAATGTACCCGAACATCCAGGATACTCTGAGTTGTTTAACTTCACAATCAGCCAAGCATCCCTTTAAATTGATTTTGGTGATGAAATTATCTTTTACCCTAAAAACCTAAAATCTGTCACTGTCTCACTTAACTACGTGATCACAGCTTGAATCTATTTCAGTGAGAAACTCTACATGCTGAAGGTCAACACGTTGCAAAACATTAACACCACTTGTACCATAAATAAATCATTTCTTTTCAAGATTCAAAATTTACTTCTGAAATAAACTATTATTTTGTATCTGATTTTTCTTTGTGTTATGAGACTAGACAAAAACGGATCAGACAAGAAATCTGATTTGCCCAGGAGGTCCCCTATTTAAGATTAATGAGCATATTTAATTATAGACAGTTATTTGAGAGAGCCACTGAAAGATGAATAAAGTGACTGTCAGCAGTGTCATCTGTTGAGGTAGGCCGTGCATCACGCCTCCAGTATCTTTGTTCTATACCAAAATATGACACACTTGTCAGGAAAGGGTGGCTTTAGGTGTGGCATGAAGAACGAGGGTGTAAGAGAATTTTCTCTTCAAGAAGCCGGTTACTACTCTACTGTCTCTAAGAGAGAGGGCTTTAAAAATCAGCATATTTTAAAACTATGTAGTTCTAAAGAAGGCATGGTTTCATTCACTCAAGTAATTTTAAGATATTGAAATAAAAATTATTACAGATTGATTTACCACAACTGTTCTATAAAATAAGAACAGTTTTCTAGACTGTTCTTTACTTTACTTGGCTGATTTCAACAAAGTAAACCATTCCAAATAAACTAAATTGATTTTAAATTTGGTTGTGCTAATTGACAAACTCCAGTGAATTATTCTGATTCCTTGTACAACAAACCCTTAAATCTAGAAACTTCAAGGTGAACTTTAATTTGGCACATAGTTCACAGTTAATTTTTTCTCAGTATTTTAGAGACCATTTCTTTTGAAGTTATGAGAAATTCATGTCAAATGATTTGATTGTGAAAGCACTAAATTTGATATCTACTCTAATTTTCTCTTCTTTGTTGATGACTCATTTATCCTCTAATGGGCTTATTTTCTGATGACAGATTTAGACTTTTGTAAAGTAAATGTATCTGGAGCATTTTGTTTTATAAAATGAATGCTAATATTTATCTTCAGATTTTAGATGTATGGCAAGATTTTTCCTCCCTGGACAACCATGATTTCTAACTTGTTTTCTCTATCATTTAAAACCTGTCTCTAAATAGATGAGGCTAAGATCTTCTAACTACAGTTGTCCCTCTGTATTGTTGAGGGATTGGTTCCAGGCCCCCTGCTTCCCTCACCAATACCAAAATACGTGGATGCTCAAGTCCTTTATATAAAATGGTGTAGTATTTGCATGTAACCTATGCACATAATCCTGTATAATTCAGCTCTGCATTAGTTATAATACCTAACAAAATGTAAATGCTATATAGTTGTTATACGGTACTTTTTAAAAATTTGTTATTTTTTATTGTATTTTTTATTTTTATTTTTTCAAATATTTTCAATCCAAGATTGATTAAATCCATGGATTTAGAACCCACAGATACAGAAGCTGCTGATACAGAGGGCTGATGGTATTCAAACAAAACAAAACAAGACTAGGTACAGGGGCTCAAGCCTGTAATCCCAGCACTTTGGGAGGTCAAGGCAGGAGTACTGCTTGAAGCCAAGCATTCAAGACCAGTGTGGGAGACATAGCAAGATCTCTTCTCTAAATAAATAAATAAATAAATTAGTCAGGCATGGTTTTGCATGGCTGTAGACCTAGCTACTCGGAAGGCTGAGGCAGGAGGATAGCCTGTGCCTCGGAGGTTGAGGCTGCAGTGAGCCATGATCTTGCCCACTGTACTCCAGCTTGGGTGACAGAGCAAGGTTGTGTCTCAGAAAAACAAAAACAATACTCCTCAAATCTTTATGTTATTTCTAGGTCTGATAAAAGGCTAGCAATTTTACTAATTTTGGTAGAAATGAAGATAATAATAAATTTCCTTATAAGAAGTTAAAAGTCAAAGAGGTCCCAGGAATTCCTACTTAATGACAAACTTTCATATTTATTATTTATTTATTTATTTAGAGACAAAGTCTCACTCTGTCCCCCAGGCTGGAGTGCAGTGGTGCAATGTCAGCTCACTGCAACCTCTGCCTCCTTGGTTCAAGTGATTCTCCTGCCTCAGCCTCCCAAGTAGCTGGGATTACAGGCATCCACCACCACGCTTGGCCTTCGTGTTAACTTTTTAAGCCAAGCTTTATCAATAAGAGGCTTTCAAAATCTGAAATGTTTCCAATACTGGCCAATATTTCTGAAACTTTATTTTATACTTAAGTTATTTTTTATGGGTTTTACACACTTGAAGTTGATGAGTTAAATATAGAATCTAATTTAAAGCACTAAAGCTTAAATTCAAACAAAGGTTATGTATAAACACACACATGGTCTCTCCACTTTATAATAACGGTCTTGTTTAATTCTTATCTAATGCCTCTGGCATAATAGACTTCTACTGTAAGTTGCCCTTAGTAGTCTTTTGATTTAATATTACCATTGTTTATATATAAGAATAAATAAGAAAATGAACGTCAGGATATATTGTTTTAATAAATAACTTCCATTTCTTGATTGTCAGACACCCTATTTTATTTAATAGCCCTGTCTTTCTTATCTCAAGCTAATGAAATTTAAGGATTGGGGAAAATTTTTAAGCACAATATAATGTGTGAACTTTACCATTAGTCCACTGATTTCTTATGGGAAGGAAGATAAAACTTTGTAAGACCTTGCATTCTTTCTTGATAGTTGTTAAAATGCTTAAGTTTTCTATTCCTATAGTTATTGATGAATACTTTGGATTATGGATATTTCATAATTGGCAGTTCGGCATTCTAGATTTCAAAGTGTATTAATAAACCTTCTGGAAAAGGAGATTTTCAGTTAAAAAAAATGTCTATACGTGATTGAGTTACTGGTACACCTCACACTTGGAGTGAATTCTCAGACAAAAACAAGAATAGCAAGAGAATGAGTATGCTCATGTCCAAAGCAGGTACTAAATTTCATGCCACTCTTCTCAGTTGTTAAAACTGACTCTGCTGACAGGGCTACATTGACTTCCACTTCGGGCGCATCAAGTTGAAAAGCATCAAAGCACAACAAACAGCATTGCATTCAAAAATGCAACATGATTTCAGGCAACACACAAAGGCTCCAAGGGTGGGGTATTTTAGGGTCAGGAAGTGACCAACTCTGACACAGCAAGCAGGCAGTCAGTGTTCACACGGTTTCTTCATCAACTTGCAAAGAATTTTGGATCCAGTAGCTATATCCTCATATTCTGAGAAAACACAACTTCACAGGCATCTCACTGTTAGAGAAAGTTAAATTCCTCTAAATGTAGGATTGCCAGATTTAGCAATTAAAAATATAGGACAGCCAGTTAAATTTTAATTCCAGACAAACAACAAATAATTATTTTACTATGTCTCAACTATTGCATGGGTCATATACAAAATTTATTTTTCATCTGAAATTTAAATTTAACTGAGAGTCCTATAATTTACCGGGCAGCCCTATCAATAGGTATCTGCTTCCTGAAGGATGTATCTTACAAAACATAACTAGAAAACATGGAAATTATATTGGCATATGCCCCTCAAGAATTTGTTTTGAGGGAGCTGAATGGAAAGATAATATAATGGACAAATGAACAGATAAAATGAAGAACTTTAAATAACCAACAGTTGGAAGCTAAAGTTTAATGTAACAATTGTCAAATTTGAGAGTCTTCAACAACCTGAAAAACATGTCAAAATTGCTTATTTCAATTAATATTTTATTTTTATTTGAAAATATACATGTACCCTATATAACTTTTTTTAATAGAAGGGAGTATATTATAACTCCATAACCATCTGAAGATTTGGAATTGCTCAGTGAAGAAGCAAAGTAAGAGTGGCCACAAATTCCACAACCATTTTATAGGGATTATTCTTTGAAGATTTTGTAAAAATCTCCCCTAAAAGAGGTTAATTTAGGCGATTGCAATCAAGCAATCCACAGAATATTCTTGTACATGTTATCATAATAATGTGACAACATATTGTAACATAATGTCACTATTGCTCCTCTAATCCCATAGGCATTGGAATGCAAATAAGAAAAGGTGGAGCAAACAAGGAAAAGGCGGGCAAGAACACAGAGGGTTTTTTGTTTGTTTGTTTGTTTTCTTTTGTTGTTTGTTTTTTGTTTTCATGTTACTGGCCTGTATGTAAGTCTGTTCAGGTCTCAATTTAAAAAAGAAAAAAAAAGGTAGTCATCTCAAAAAAAAAAGGGGGGGGATGATGATTACTTTTAAAGTTCCAAGAAGTGACTAGAAATTAAACTTATGTTGGCACATTGTGAAATTACTCTTATGTCTAATGGAGTAAATAAAGATTAGCATATAATATTATGACCTTAGGACCAATAAGCTATAATTAAGAAAACTTATAAATATAGGCTTTAAATTCTTCAATGATTTTATGCTCCAATTACTGAATAATATGAAGAGAGAGTATTAAATAATTTTTAAAATCAATTAAATTAACTCTCACAGTGGATTTCCTAGCCATCAGAAACTTCACTGTGGAAGCGGTGTGTGAAACACAGAAAAAAAGAAATATGAGAGGGAATACAAATAAAAAATGAAATTGGACGTTCTCTTTCACAACTTAAATGGAAAGAGATGCCAAAAATTAGCAACAAGTGCCAATCAATTGCTTTTGAAAACATAGCTCATTTTAATAATAAGCACTAATATTTATTTTGAGAGAGTTATTTCTGGTGCACACGTGAATCTCAATACTCTACTAGCCCTTCTTGAACTTCAAATACCTGCCTGCACCTTAAGAAGTTCTCTCGCTCAGGAGAAAATTTGCATTCAATGATTTGTCATGATACAATGACCAAATTTTAAAGGGGAAAAATCCAAGAAAATGAGAGATACACAAAGAAATTAGAAGGGGAAATTCTAATTTAGATTACACAGAAAAATTCTGAGACATCCAGTACTTGTTGACTGAATGAAAGTGGTCTGGAGACCAACATTCATTCCAGGATACATGGTATAACTTTCAGCTAAGAGAAGCCTCCACTCTAGCAAATCAGATCAAATCAAAAGTAAAAATCAATGTAATGTTACAAAATGGGAAATCCATGTAACTGAAGAAGGAAGAGTTTGATACCAAGTAAAAGTCTCTGATATTGATCTATCTCTGGTTAATCTTTTGTTAAGATTAATTATGGTACTGATTTGATGTTTTTGTGAAAATTGCCTGGAATACAATTCCTTCAAGCAACTAGGTTGAGCCCTGAAAATTCTATTCCAACCAATTATCCATTCACTTTCAGAGGAGCTTTTAAAATGTATTTTGTTTTAATAAATGCATTTAAGAGGCATGTTCAATCCACCTACACCCAGAATCTTAAGCTGTCTCACTTCATAGCTTCCATTTTACCTCCTACCCTATCCAGGTTCTTTTCAGTGAAGTTCTGGCGATTATTTCAATAATATGTTATTACAAGGGCCCTTCTCAAAGCCTGGTGGCTTACTTTGATGACATACACACAAACACACGTACACACACCCACAGTCTCTGTTCCTCTCGCTCTTCCTCCCTGGGGTTATTCTGACCCAAGCCATACTCACAATGTTAGTGACATCTGGAGAGGCTCCGTTCTGCAGCAGAAGGAGGACAATGTTCAAGTGGCCCATGAAGGCAGCCACATGTATTGGTGTGAGGCCAGACTGCGAAACAAAGCAACAGCAGTTTTACTCCTCTGCACCGGTGGGGCTTTGGGGCTTCTTCAGATAAATAAAACTTGAGTGAAGAGGACAGAAGATGAGAAAAAGGAAAGGGAGGAAGGAGTAAGAGAAGGAATGCTTTGTGACTAGCTAAAACATTTTTCTACCTCTGTTATAGCTTGGATTGAAGCCCCATATTTCACCAGCAGTTCCATGACTTTGATGCGGTTTTTCTTGCAGGCAATGTGCAGTGGAGTAAAACCATTCTGTGCAAAAGACAATCAAGTTAGTTGAAAACATGCAGAAACAATTCTCACACAACTCCATGCTGGCACATTGCAGGCAATAATGTTACGTCATCACATAATGTTACCATTTCTTCATTCCCTGTAGGTGTTGGAATTTGGAAAGAAAAATGGTGAGTGTTCCTGTAGGCACTGAACTTCACTTATGTGTGGTGGGCCTGTACATAATTCTGTTTGTGTGTTTATAGAGAAAACAAAAGTGAAGATAAATACATGGTCCTTCCCTTTAAAGAAAGACAAATAGACACGCAATTATATTTTAGAAGTTCTAAGATATTTTAAGGTATATTGATTGTCCTGGTTTGTAAATGACTTGAAGATGAATTGAAGATAAGCATATATTCTTCTGAAGGGTCATTTCTCAGAGCATAAGAATTATTCATCTACTTAAAAAATCTAAGAATATGCTGCCTTTCTAAGAAATATTTCAACTTTGCTACCACTTTCTTTATAAAGGGTGTATTTCAAGTCAGCAGAAATCATTATGTTGATCAGTTTTACATATAGAAGCTATATTTTTACATCATTTTTACAACATATATGCCTATCAGATAACTTTTATTGCATAAAGAAATGACTGTTAAGTTCCTGGATATTTTCAAGAAATGTATGGAGAATTTCTGGGATAAATGCAATGAGGTAGCTCTAGGAGTAAAGAAACGTGGGGAAGAAGCCTGTCAGGTACTTGCTAACTTGGCGAACTAGGCTAATGCCCAGGAATTGGGGCACATCAAGTAAAATGTGTTAAATGGCCCCGTGCTTACTCATCGTGTATTATATTTTTTTTATTTCAACAATGTTCCTTTGTTACTTCTATTCTGCCAGCTAACTTTTTTGCATGTCCCAACATGGACCAATCATCAGTCAACGTTTTTACACACTAGCAGTTTTCAGGAAAGCATATGGTCTTACTTAAGCTGATGACTTCTTATTTTTCACAATAGAGTGACAAACATAATTAATCGGTTAAGTCATTTCCCCTGTTTATGAGCTATACAACATGCCAGATGTAAATAGCCACATGCACATGCAGCACTTAAAATATTTGCAATTAACAGGCTGTGATATTTTATAAGCTTATTGACCACTATCCAATTAAAAAATTAATGTTTTTGACTCCCTAGAGAAAATGAATGTTTTCACATAATTACATATAATCTGGAAAATATATTCAATTCCCATGGAATTATCCATAAATTGATTCCAATGGAGAAATTCTCATAAAAATCATATTTAATATTTGATGATTCTAATGAAGGTCTCTCAGCTTAAATACCAATTGAAGACCAATTTTCACAGACACAAACCATGTAAACACATAGAAAAAAGGATTTACTTTTAGTTTGAGAATTAGGAAAAAAGAGGCATAAATTAGTACATGTCTAATACTTCCAATGATTCTTGTTAGAAAATAAGTGAAGCAAGAAAGATTTATTCAATATTAAAACTGGGGAGACATAAAATTGCTCTAGGGACAGCCTCTTGCAGTTTTCTCTCCAGCAATTCCTGAAATGGTGTATATAAAATGCTCCCTGAAGCAATAATACACCAGGCATAATGTTTCTATTAGCCTATGGTTGAGTAATCAAGTCAACAAGGAAAATTTTCAAGTGAACTCTTCATAGGCTTACATTTTATACCCTCTTACATAGTCAAATATATTCACCATTAATTTTTTTCCAAAAAGAGATTAATATATTCAACTTTTCACCCTCGTGTCCTAACTTTATCTAGAGGTATCTAGAATTTATTTTGTAATTTTCTATTTTTCAACTTCTATTTTCCATTTAAAACTGCTTATCACTCCAAAGGTTTCATATCTATCTGTTTGCAACTCACTAGTTTCAGAAATGTTACACTGGTGTTCTCTTAAATACATCTTTGCTCACCAGCATTTGCTAGCAAACTATAAAGGTATGAAGTAGACAGGCCGATTGTGAAGGGTGACAGATTTACCAGCATTAACTACATATCTGTAACCATGCATTGCTGGTGTATGCATGTTGGTCAATGAATGTGGGTTTGTTTGTCTCAATCTGTATTCAGTTAATGTGGACTGGGCCAAGTTTACCAGGGCTCTGGCATTCGGATTGGCTCTCTTGTCCAAAAGGAGTTTGGTTACGCGGTAGTGGCCACAGTGCGCAGCAACGTGGAGGGCTGTCAGGTAGTCTAGGGTGACATCATCAACAGGAGCCTTGTGCTGTAACAGGTGCTTCACACATTCCACGTGGTCTCCCTGGGCAGCCATGTGTAGTGGAGACAGCCCATTCTGCACATTAAGAGAAAACAAAATAATGTCAATTTTTTTTTTCATTATTTTCAGGTTCCAAAATATAGCAAAGTTGATTCTTGATTTCTAACACAGTTAGTGGCAGGGGAAAAAATAATTTCCATTTGACATCAGAATATACAGCAGACTATATTTGGTAGAGATGGGCACTAAGAGAACATTTAATTTCATACTTATACTACCATAGACAAAAATGCAAATTAGTATGTCTGTCATGAATGGTATGTGTGGCAATTTAGTGGCAATTTAGCCTGATTTTACAGTTATTAGGGCAATATTAAATACAGAAAAATAAATAAGAGCTAATGCTTAACTTGATATCCAACTCCATGCATAGCAGTCTGCATTCATTTAATCTCTCTGCCTGCATTTCTTATAAATACAGAGGGAAGTGGGTGAATGAGAAGCAAGTTCATTTACAAGACGTCAGGGAGGTATGGAAACTTTGATCATCTTTTAGATCCATGTTGCTCTGAAATTTTACGATCACTTTTTCCTATAGTATCAGGAGACTTGAATTGGACTTGGAGAAAACAGGCCGGTAAGAGCTAGAAGAGTGTGAGACAAATGTGGGCCATGTGCCAATGACCTCACAACTTTTACATTTGAGGGTAATCTAAATTTGTCTTCATTAATATGGACCAAAACAGCTTTAGTCTTAATTCTAGAATAATGTCAACAGCAGGAACACAAGAAAGCAGCGTAAAGCACTGTTTATCAGACTCAGTAAGACTCTCATTTCTTTAAAGCTAAATAAATAAACTTTCAGGAAATAGCATGTAAACTTAGGAAAAAACTAAATTTTAAAAAACAATTTGCCTATTAAAGAGATGGGACTATTGTCTTTTCTTAATAACCAATGCAAATATGACCACTAGAAAAAGGATTTTTGGCCAGGTATCCAGTTTGGCAGTAATTACATTCAACAAAGCAGAAACTGTGTCTGGATAAGTTACCAGAAAAGGCCCCCTGCCCAATATTCTCAACAAGGAAGGTGATTTCAACAGTGAGGGACCAAAAAAAAAAAAAAACAAAAAAACAAAAAAAAAACATTAATTCTTAATTGTGGTAAAGTATATGTGACTTACAAATTATTCATATATTTTGAAATAATCTTCATTCATAATTATGCTTTCATATTTAGAAATTCATTAAATAAGTTTAGAAAAAGAGGAACAGGTTGATGAGAAGCCATTTATGCATTGAGAGGAAGATAATTGTCAAGGGCAAAGTGTAGAAGAAATTCAAGCCTTGATGAAGTTTGGACTAGATTGTTGCATGTTGTTTTGAAAAATTGCCATTCATTGATGCTGTTTTACCTATTTGAAAGTTATTTATATGGAAAACAAAATATTTATAATCTAATCTTTTGTTCATTTTACACATATTTACTTAGCACCTACTCAAGCCCTGTTCAAGTACTGTGGATACAGCAGGGAACACAACAGACAGGAAACCCCTGTCTTCAACAAGGTTACATTCTAGTGTGGAAGCCAGACATACAATTTCAAAATAATAAGAATTAAAGTATATAGTATGTTGGATGGCCATCAATGGAAAGGAGAAAACAAAAACACAGAATGGCCTAGGGAGTTTGTGTACATGAGTGCAATTTTGTTAGGATGTCCAGAAATGGCCTCACTGAGAAGGTGAGTTTTGATATGAAGGAAGTAAGAGAGCTAGTTTTGTTGACTTGGGGGAAAAACACTTGAGACTGAGAAAAGGCAACTGCAAACATATTGCGTTGGGATTATAACTGGCATGATTGATATCAATAATCACTAAGGAGAAGAATGTGGTTTAAGGCGAGTGAATGAGGAGGATGGATAAGGGGAGGAATTCAAAGAGGTAAGTGACTTTTACTCAGAGAGACATGGGGTGCTGTTGGAAGGTTTAGGGCAACAGGATTACTCTTGCTGCTGTGCTGAGAATAGACTACATGGACAAAACACAAAAGAAGGGAAGTCAATTAGGGACCTCTTACAGTCCTCCAGGTAGGGTTGATGGTGACTTGGAACAGAGTGTTGGTAATGAGATTGCTGGCAAGCTGCTGACTTAGTGACACATTTTGAAGGAAGAGGTGACAGTGTTTGGTGACAGAATGTGGAAAATGAGAAAAAGAAGAGTCCAACATGGCATGAGGTATTTGGCCTGAGACCTGAGAAACTGAAAAAATGAGACGGCCATTTGTTGAGATAAGAAAGCTAACAGGAAGATTAGGTTGAGGGGTGGGTAATTTTGAGCTTACTAAATTTGAGATGCCCAGGAGACATCCAAGTGGCAATGGTGAGCTGACATCTACATATGGAATTCTGAAGATACACACTCGTGGCACCAGCATACAGGTACTATTTAAAGATAGAACTGCATGAGATTTCATAGTAAGTGAGTGCCAATAGAGAAAAGATACAAAGACTGAGCTCTGGAGGTTCTAACGTTCAGAGACCTGAGAGATGAGGAGGAACTAGTAAAGGAGACTGAGAAGTGGCAGCGAGGAAAACAGAAGGAAAGTCAGAAGAATGTAATGTCCCAGAAGGCAAATAAAGAAAGTGTTTTGAGAAGACAGAACCAAGCAATCACACCAGATGATAGTAACAGGAGAGAACGTAGACTACATGAGTTCCAAGTCATGTCACTGGATAGATATGGAGGTGAGAGTGTTTGGAAATTATCTTCCAATTGCTTCAATTCTCTCAGTGTTGTGGGAAATGAAGACAAGGAAAGAAGTCCAAGAATTCTGAAGAAAATATAGAATGGTCAGATAGCAGGGATTGACAGTGAATAGACTTAAAAAACAGAGCGTGATTGTCAGGCAGCATTACCAGCGCACTTGAGGTTAGCAATCATGAATGTAAAGTGAGCACAGTTAGTGTGGCTGGGCGTTTCCTGTAGCCACATTTGGTTGCATGAATATGAGTTGAATTTAATTGAGTGAAATGTAGGTAGTATGAATATGTAAGAGCGTAGCATAAATGACTATGAAATTTGTGCCTGGCAGAGGTAAGGGCATGATGTGAATGAGGAAGAGTGAAACTATGACTGAAAGTCCCAGCAGAATAAAAGAATTTCGGAATTGGGGTTCTGAAGAGAGTGAGCTGAAACACAGGAGGGGCTGGCAAGAGGGAAGTTAGACACAGAAATTGTAGAAGGTTTACAGTTACCAAACTGAGAGGCCAACTTAAAGAATTATCTACTGCTCTAATCAAAATCAGTCAAGTCACCAAGAATAAGAAGGGGTTGTGGTGAGGAGTCACAGTTTGCTGAGAGCTAGAATTGACAAGGAATGAGTGGGGTGACACTTAGATAGTTGCTTCAGAAGAAAGAATGGGTGATTTAAACCTAGGAGTTTTTATGGAAGGTAATATGGTTTGGCTGTGTCCCCACCCAAATGTCATCTTGAATTGTAGCTCCCATAATTCCTTTGTGTTGTGAGAGGGACCCAGTGGGAGACAATTGAATCATGGGGGAGGTTTCCCCCATACTATTCTCGTGGTAGTGAAGAAGTCTCACAAGATCTGATGGTTTTATAAGGGGAAAGCCCTTTTGCTTGGTTCTCATTTTCTTCTCTTGTCTGCCACCATGTGAGATGTGCCTTTCACCTTCCGCCATGGTTGTGAAGCCTCCCAGCCTCATGATTGTGAGTTCCTCCCCAAGTGGAATTGTGAGTCCATTAAACTTCTTTGTAAATTGCCTAGTCTCAAGTATGTCTTTATCAGTAGCGTGAAATGGACTAATACAGAAGGGGAGGAAGAATAGTCTAGCATTAGGCACCTATGCCATTCCCAGGAGAGCAGTATCCCCTCACTCTAACCTGATTAATTCATCTTCTCTGTGTTTCTTACCCTATACATATCTCTATTTTTTTATAATTATCTTTTTTTTTTCTCTCATGCCCGCTAAATTCTGAGCTTCTTGCAGCTATAGATTGTGTATTATTCATCTTGATGGTGCCTTAGTGACCAGAACACTTGCCTGGCAAATTGTATCTACTCAGTATTATATAATACTTGGATGCATAAATACATGAATATAATTGTACACTCAGAGACACTTTATGCAGGATCCTTACATCTGAATGATACTTGATTTTACAAGAAGGACATTAAAAAATTCCATCTAGGTAACCCACCATCTTCATCAGTGATATGACAATTACAAGCAAACTTTGCAGATAAGATTATTTTATGGTTTGTAAAGCCTATCTGCCTATTTTCAACTTGATATTGGTTTTTGTATTGGTTGTAACATGATTGGTCTGAAATTTTGTTATTTCCATTTAAATTTCAATGTTTCTTTATCAAAACTTTCCATAATTGTCTCTGCATTACCCAGCCCAAATTGCTGCATTTTAAAGACAGATCTATACAACATTCACAGTATAGGTGTGAGAATAAAAATGATGCGATAATTATTTCTCTTCTTCATATATTACTGATTTGAAGCCACTCTTTTATGGCATGTGGGCACATCTTTACAAACTGAGTTCATTCTACACATGTCTTAAACATATGGGCTAGTTTTGTTTCAAATGATTTCAATTATATATAAATTGAAAAATATTTGTTTGTGTCAATTGCCTTAGTTTCTTCAGCTTACCCTAGTAATAGCATTAGTTGATACCAACTCTGTGGTGGGGGGTATGAGGTGGAATGGAATAGGGAGAAAATATAAGAAGTGCTCTTTGTCTAAATTTGTGTTGTATTTAAGGATTCAAGGTTGCTGCATATCACATTAATCAGTTCTGCATGAATATCTTCAATTCGTGTCTCAAAATATTTTCTGATAACCCAATGTAGGGTTGGATAACAGAGAACTATACAATAATAAAAGCACTTAAAATACATTTGATATTGAAAAATCTTCAGCAAACCAACTCACAGTGTGGCGTTCATGTATATGGAAAAGTGCTTCTCCCACATTTGAGCATATTGATAAAATGAGAATAAAAAGTGCTAGATGTAGTATGTTATAAAGAAAATATGCTTGTTTAATAGTTCTTTGTAGGTGGCCTATTGCAACTTGTGCTTTCCAAATCACCTCTACTCATCTTCAACATAATCAATCAATACCACTGTTGAGTAATTATTTTTTATTAGTATTACCTAAGAGATAAAGAATGGATGAGCAAAAAGATTCATCTTGTGTTGCTAATTGTGCTGCTTTAAAAGATAATTTTATATATATTTCATAGTCATCTGAGAGGATTATAAAAATCTAGACTCAGAATCTAAGAGATATTCTCATTTATATTTAAAATACAGATGTATTCAGAATTCCATCTGCAGTAAGAATAACAGATAAAAATATAGAAAAAAACTTGAAGGTACACATTCAATACATCTTAATGCATATATCTGTTTATTTTAATATTTCTAAGTGGTTTGATACATGTTCCTATTCCTAGCACACAATTATTAAAGAACTAGAAAATGCTTGGCTGATGCTTCGATTTAAAAAAGAATAGAGATAATATATCAAGTGACTTAAAGATTCCTTAGGATCCCATCTTACTCATAATGACTCACCTTAGTCCTTGCCAGCAAGGGAGCACCCCGTTCCAACAGAAGTTCCACCACTTGGTCATGCCCACTTCGTGCAGCACAGTGAAGTGGTGTCAACCCATCCTGCCAAAAGAATCGAAGAATTAGGCCCAAGTTCACTTTTAAAAAAATCCAAATTTCATCTATTGCAACCATAAAGAGGGAGTTCCTAAACTCAATCCTGATCACTCAATAAATCTGTAATAGAACTGCAATTTGTTAAATGACCAGAAAGAAGACGAGTGACAGAGAAAACAAGTCAGAAAGACATCTTGACAGTGAACAAGAAAGAGAAAGGAAACGACAAACAAAACAGAGACAGGGAGAAAGCAAGAGAGATCCCCTGTGTGGACGGAGGGTCAATGCAATGAAATTGGCTTCTGGTCATGTGTTCGCGTAATCAAGAAGGTGGAAAAGCACAGTATGTGGCATTCGTTGAACTTTAAAACCCTACTCACTGGAACCGAAAATAGGGATTATATTAGGTTATACTGTTTTCATTTTGTTTGTTCTAATATACTTTTACCTAAAAATTTTTCTTAGTGTAATTTTTTCATATATGTTCTCTTTTGAATTGTCACCACTTACATAAGTTCTCCTAAAATGCTCCCTAATGCTTGTAAAAGTGAAAGGTCATTTTTTAGACTATTTTAAAGATTTTCACACATATATTTCAACATTTTGGAAATCACATAATTGCTTCCCAAAGATGAGCTTTATTATTAATAAATAGAACTCTAACTTAATCAAATAAAATATGGCAGAACTGTATGCTATCTTATTTATAAAACTTTCTGATCTTAACACTTCTGGGATAGCCTCTGATTCCAGAGCAATCCCCAATGCCTTCTGTCTTTTATATTTTATTTCTCTTTAGGGTGGCATGGCCAAAAAGCAGAGCGGGTGGGAAATGTGAGGCAAAATGTAATTAACGGTGGGCAAGAAGTGAGAGAGAAAATGAAATACTGAGTACGTAAATTTACTGGTAATTTGAGGCTGAAGGAAAAAAAAAGATTGTCCCAAGGACAGAGGTGGAAAAGGTGGGTAAATCATAGAGAATGGATGATGAGCAGTTAAGAGGATTTCAGCAGTTTCTAATTTATCCAGAACTCGAATGGCCTCTTGTTTGTGTCTCTACTTTCAGGACCATCTCTCCAGGTTATGCTTTACTCCAAATAAAAATAATTCCTCTGAATTGCAACATTCTTTCTGACTCAACGCTGGGATTTCTGTGCAAGATGTCTTCTGTTTGTCCCTCCAGACCCAGCTCTACCCTTCTCTGCTCTGCTCTGTGTCCCAACACACTGGCCGTTCCAGGGGGCATCAGTGAGCTGTCTTGTCCTCGGGCTTCCAACTGGGTTTGGCCAATGCAGCAAGACATGAAAGGGACTTCGAGAGACCTCCCAAATTCGGCTGTGTGTCTTTACCAAAGTTGACCTTCCTGCCAAAGCAGCCTTTCCCCACAATTCTCTCCTTTGAAGTTCTAGGGGCCTCCTGTACTTCTCACTTTTTAGGTCTAGCATTGGTTTGAGTACCGCTGTTACTAGCCCCTGGGATTCTACACTGTCCCTTGTCCCTTTCCTATAGACTACACAATATTATAAATAGACCCTTCAATAATCTCTAATCAAATAATCAAATTTGGGCCTCTGTTTATGGCTAGAATCTGGACTGATAATGATTCTGTGCTTTGTGAAGTCCATTTAGCTAGTATGAAGATATTGAATGACCAAAACAGATTTTGCAGTTTTGGGTACCTAAGAATTAGCATGAAAAGACTGCCTTCTCAGAAAAAATTTTAAAAAGTATTTAACTACTGTAGGTGAAATGCTACATTATTGTAAAATTTGCCAGATAGGAGCCTAAAAGAGTTGTTCCGGCAAAGTGATGACAATGATTACACTTTTGTATCCTGAAAAAAGCACCCTGTGGTGGAACTACAGAGCATTAGTTGCTACATAACTTACCTAACAATTAGATATAGCATAGTTTCTCAAATGTATTCTTGGTGAAGGCTTTGTGGAGACCTAGGGTTTGAGAAATCCCACATGGTGAATAGAGGCATCATATATAACAGTTCACTGTGTGGACTTCGGAACTGTGGAACCCCGCAGCGAATCTCAAATCGGCCACCATGGGTGAATCTCTCTAAGCTCAGCTTCCTGATACATAGAGTGGAGATGATGTTTCTCACCCTATTTAACTTGCAAGCCTTGTTTGAAAGATGAAGGAGGGAATGCCACCTTACATCTTTTTTAGAAAAGGCAGCATATTGCTTTCTGCAAATTACATGAAATAGTCTTTGTGTAATCATGTTGAAACCTCTCAAATACTCTCAGAGTAACAACAGGAGCTTTATGGAGCACATTTAATATACCCACAAGAACATCAAGGAAAAATAAGGATTAAATTAGTTCTAAATCCTACATTTAATGATGCAAGGTGTCTGTCCTTATAAGATGTGTGAATGATGACATCAAATTCAAGTTACCCAACAGGCTCAATTTGATTAGATATTGAATATTTTCTACAAAGCACATTATCAAGTTAATGCCCCCAAAAAATTACTTTCAAGCTTTTGTATCCTAAAACCCTTTTACTTAAATTCTTAACTTTGTAGTTGCAGGTTATGGGTTTTTCCCCTTCTAGAGACCCCTTGTGTTTTCTCTGTTTTTTTTTTTTTTCTCTAGAATCAATTCATCACACTGATGTACTATCCACCATGATGTGAATAATTTTGATAAAGGTAGATCAATCAACACTGGAGGGATGCCACTTATGTAGTTTCTTTATCTTTTCATATTTCCCCCCCTTTCTGCTTAGGTCATTGTTTCAACAATGTATCCTAAAGTTTGTGTATTCACATGGGTAGGCTCTGCTGATTACCAAGCTGTGTGTCCTAGTTCAAGTTACATAATTCTGCTGAAACGCATTTTTCCCTTTGGTAGTCTCATTTCTCAAATGAAGACCTCCATATATTCTCAACAATAAAATAATACACACTTTATAAGTTGTTAGGAAGATAAAATAAGACGATATTTGTAGAGTACTTAGCAGGGTGCCTAGAACAACACATTTATATGACAATTGACAGCCATTATTGTTATTGCTTTAATTATTACACCTAATAACAAGTAAGAAGGGTGTTTCCTTTTCCCTATGTATTTTTTGTTCATCATCCTTTAATGTTTTTGTACACTTTTTATTGTTTGTATTGAAATATGTTTTTTAATATTTTAAACATAATCCTTATATGGGGTATCACCACATTTAAATAATAAAGAAGCTTAAAAACAACAAAAAAAGAATAATGCCTTAATAAAGCCTAAATTTATAATTTCATTTTAACTAGCTATAAAATTTATATTTTCACATTGAAATGAGGTCTTTCAGATACCAGCAAAAGGCTCTGGTGCAAATGTCTTAGAGTTTCACATTAGATAGTAGTCAGTGATGAGAATGCCAACAATATGGAAAATGTCTCAATGATTGCCAAAATGGTGGTGAGAGCCAAGAAGTAACTGTGGGTAATATTTGTTTTTTAATTATCTGAAAGCCTCTATAGATCTTGCTATCCTCTAGATAATAAAAATCTTATGAATGAGAAAAATAATGAGAAGACCAAGGTAAGATCCTTGACAGAATATACTAAATTCAGAACATTTGTGGTTAATTTAAATACTGGGGGAAATTGAGATGTCAATGACAAAAAAAAACAAAAACAAAAATAAAGAAAACATAATACTTTAAAAACATTCCAGCCAGGCACGGTGGCTCACGCCTGTAATCCCAGCACTTTGGGAGGCCAAGGCGGGCAGATCACCTAAGGTCAGAGTTCGAGACCAGCCTGACCAACATGGAGAAATCCTGTCTCTATTAAAAATACAAAATTAACCAGGCAAATGCCTGTAATCCCAGCTACTCGGGAGGCTGAGGTAGGATAATTGCTTGAACCAGGGAGGTGGGGGTTGCGGTGGGCCGAGATTGCACCATTGCATTCCAGCCCGGGCAACAAGAGAGAAAACTCCGTCTCAAAAAAAAAAAAAAAAAAAAAAAAAAAATCATATATAGAAGTTTTCTTATATTCTCTAAAAATATAGTCAAAACCAAATTAAACATTGATATAGTTTATCAATGCTTTGATTTAGGCGTCACCACCTCTCATCTTGAATTCTATTTCCCATAATCCCTATGTGTCATAGGAGGGACCCAATGGGAGGTAATTGAATAATGGGATGGTTGCCCTCATGCTATTCTTGTGACAGTGAGTTAGTTCTCATGAGAACTGATGGTTTTATAAGGGGCTGCCTCCTTCACTGGGCACTTATTTCTCTCTCCTGCCACCATGTGAAGAAGGATGTGTTTGTTTCAGCTTCCACCATGATTGTAAGTTTCCTGAGGCCTCCCCGGTCCTGCAGAACTGTGAGTCAATTAAATTTCTTTCCTTTATGAATTACCCAGTCTCAGGCAGTTCTTCATAGCAGCATGAGAACTAACTAATACAAACATTTTTTCCATTTTTAAATACTTTTCAAAAGGCAAAAGAAAAAGCAAAACATATTCATTTATTTTGGTAATCAAATATTATGGTTCCAGAATTGGCCTCCCAGTTCCAGCACACAGTCCTTGATTTCAGTATTTACCTCCTACTTGATTTTGCCTCTGATAAGAGGGATATAGGTCTGTTAGCTGTAGCCAGAATGAAAAGAACCCAGCAATGCTTTTAAAATCCTCCTACTTACAGATGAAGAAGTATTTCAACTTATGGGGGGAAAGTTTAGTGCTAAAAAATTTCAGTGCAACCCTATTCACAATAGCAAAAACTTGGAACCAAGTCAAATGCCCAGCAATGATAGACTGGATAAAGAAAATGTGGCACATATACACCATGGAATACTATGCAGCCATAAAAAAAGGATGAGTTCATGTCCTTTGCAGGGACATGGATGAAGCTGGAAACCATCATTCCCAGCAAACTAACACAAGAACAGAAAACCAAACACCACATGTTCTCGATCATAAGTGGGAGTTGAACAATGAGAACACATGGACACAGGGAGGGGAACATCACACACCGGGGGCTGTTGGGGGATGGGGGTAGGAGAGGGATAGCATTAGGAAAAATACCTATTGTAGATGACAGGTTGATGGGTGCAGCAAACCACCATGGCACATGAATACCTATGTAACAAACCTGTATGTTCTGCATATGCACCCTAGAACCTACAGTATAATAATAATAATAATAATAAAGTTCAGTGCAACCATTCAATATTGTAGTTAATCCTGGGGTGTGCTGGAACCAGTTCATATGAAATAAGGAGAGCTACTTTTTGCACACCTCTTCCCAATTCTACATTTAGTGATACCATGTTGCTAGCTCTAAACTGACCACTGTAGAAGTATTTATACCATGGAAACTAGCAAAGGCAATGCTACAAATCAAAGTTTTTGTTTTGTTTTGTTTTGTTTTGTATTTAAAGAACCTATTATTAAACTTTTACAAGAAGACTGCTAACTTAATTCCTTGAACTGTTGACTTGCATCTCTGTGAGTCTAGAAACCTACTCTGTCTTGTTAACTGTTGTATCTTCAGGGTTCACAGCACCAAGTAGGAACTCAATAGTTATTTGTTTAAGGAATAAATGAATGGAATGTTTATACAATGTATACAATTAGAAAACCTATTTTATTCTTTTTAAATCCTTAAATGAAATTTAATGTATTTGCTGTATCTAAAGGCTGCACTATGACAGAACTAGTATAAGAATCCATTTCATTTCATTTCTTAGTACTATTTTTATGAAGATACACTGCCTATTTGGAGTTAGAATTTTTAGTTGTATACCCAAATATATGTAAGCCACACATATTAGAGTACTTTTATTAAGTAAATATTGTTGATTAATAAGAACAAAATCAACTATCTCAATAATGAGTGAATACTCCAAAAAGCATTAATAAAAGCAATGTGCATCCCTAAGACATTGGCCAAGATAAAAATTTTTTGCATTCCCAAAATGCTTTCTTTCCAGTGGTAATCTCATAAAGGCAGTAAATAGGAAGAAATTATGTTAGTAAAGTATGCTTGTAATGTAATACATTGGTAATGTTAGGAATGATGTTAGTAATGTAGTAATGTGCAAAAGCTCATTCCTTTAAATATAAAGAACAAGTAAGCAAACCATGCAACGTAACTCATACTGTTCCAAATTCTGTATACTCACAGTATGCTAAGGGAAAAAGGCATGCCTACTAAGCAAAAAGGAGAAACCATATAAAAGTCTGATGCAAAGACACTGGACACCACAGCAAAGATTTGACAGAACGCAAACCTCTTCAGAACTCCCATGTGTTGTGACGTAGCCACTCTGGACCAAAAGCTTTAGAGAAGTGAGATTAAAAAAGCAAGGTTTCCTGAGGTCATTAAAAATCATAATTTATAGTCTGGGACTGGTATAGATTCTGGAAGCTTACAGATGATGAAGTTTATTAAACAAAAGTGTTTGCTGGCCCCCAGATTTGCAAGGAAACTAGATTTGATCCTTACTGCTGGCACTATGAAAACATGAAGTCTCAGCATTAAACAAAGTGAAGTTCAATACTATGAGACATATTCTATTTATCATCTTTCATAGGCTTTTTACACCACATATTAACATAGATTTTTTTATACTACATATTAACATTTTTGTATTATAGGCACAATTGAAGTTTTGCCGAAGTCTATGATTAACAAATCTACTCCAGATAATTAATACTGAAATACTCCTTACGTGTTAAAGCAAGTAACTATATATTGTAAAACGTCAGTAATATTATCAAATATTATGAAGAGCTAGGTAACTTACTCTGCCTTTTCAAAAACGGTAAATATAGCTAAGAGTTCATTCTCACACAACTTTATGAAGTAGGTGTGTTGTTATTAGCCTAAGTTCAGAGAAGGTAAGTAAACTGCCAATATAATACAACTTATTAATAGTAAAACTAGGATTTGAAATCAGGCAGTTTGCCTTCATTCTGTACTTTTAACAACTGCACTCTACTGTCTATCGTGTTATCTATTTAGAATGTATTGCAAACTTGAAATGATATTTTACCTAAGTTCAAAACAAATTAAGGATAGCACTTCTACCAAAATGACATAAATAAAGGTACAGTATACTAACTGTATGCTTTTCTCCATAATAGCAAATCCCCTGCTCAGGTCAGGATAGCATAGCCGCTTAAGAAAAAAGAATTAGGAATTGAATACTTAGAAGCCAAAGATTGTAAACATGTACTAAAATATTTTGTGTGAAAGCCACATTCTCAATCTCAGTGTATGGTAATTAGTTCAGGTTCTTGATACTTATAACTACCCAAAAGAGAGTTGTGTAAACCTAATCTTTGATCTTTGGTCCCAGAAAATCACTAAGCAAAAACTTCAAAACTATCTCATTGAGGGACCAACATTTCGCTTCTCTGGGCACTTATGAGCAAATATTAATTTCACTTTATGGTATGAACCCTTTAAATGTTGTATGAGATTTAAATCAATTCCAGTAAAGCAATTTCCTTGAAAACACATTGCCTATGTTAATGACCTGGTGTCTCGAGGTGCCTTCTATGAGGATTGAAAGAAATAATAATAGTAGAAAATTGAAAGAACAGAGAAACTCACCCTAGTTTTGGCATCGATCTGACCGCCTCGATCCAGTAAGAGTTTCACCATGTTTGTATTTCCCCTTTTGGAAGCCACATGCAGAGGAGTGATTCCATTCTATACCACAGAAAGACCAAACAAGAGCTGTTGGGTATGACAGGGCATGATGGCGATGCCTTTGTGTTAAAGGCCACAAAGGAGGTTGTGACCTATGTGGTAATTTGATCCACAATTTCTACTCTTTCTATGTCTTTGATTTTTAAGGAACAAAAATCACACAAACCACAAAACAATATAGTTAGAGAATGAAAAACGGAATGAAACTGCATAACTAAGTTAGTCAATAACTACAAAACATGTATAGAATGTACAAGTTACAGTCAAGAGACAAAGGGACCACTTTAGTGTAATATGAACAAAAATTTAAAATCTACCTAAGATAGGGCCCTAGTGTAAAGTCTTTCTTTCTATAACATCCATGCACTTAAAGAGTCTGGAATCTTAAGTTTTATGATGCTTAAAAATAGAATACAAATATTTACATTAATATTCAATATAAAAATGATTCTTAAAAACATTTCCTTCAAGTTGGGCATGGTGGCTCATGCCTGTAATTCCAGCACTTTGGGAAGTTGAGGTGGGAGGATTCCTTGAAGCCAGGAGTTCAAGACCAGCCTGGGCTACATAGTAAGACCTCATCACCACAAAAAATTTTAAAAAATTGGCCAGGCATGGTAGTGTGTGCCTATAGTCCTAGCTACTCAGGAGGCTGAGTCAGGAGGATTGCTTGAGCCCACGAGTTCAGGGCTTCAGTGAGCCATGATCGTGCCCCTGCACTACACCCTGGGCAACGGATCCAGACCCTGTCTCTAAACAGCAACAACAACAAACAAACATCTCCTTCAGAATAATTCAGTAAGAAAAACAGCTTGAAAATAACAGAACATAGTTTCACTGCACATGACTTCTTAGTACATAAACATTACACATACAAATTATATTTATTTATTTTATTGGCTATCACTTGTCATCATTATGGCAAGGATATGTACCTGATTTTTTTTGTGTTGTAATTTTTGAATATTCATATTCTGCATTAACTGTATATTAAGTATACTGATATATACCACTATTATGTAAGTGAATTCTTTCTAGTAAAAGCATACCATGAAACATGTAACAATGTGACACCTTTTATGTATTTTAGTAAGACTTCATGGGAACAAATTCTCAATTCATTAAAAACAATTCCCTATCAAATTGTGTGCCCCACAGTCATCATAAGACATTCTACTTATATATTTTATAGTTAACATTTTAACAGTTTAATTATTTATTGACATGACTTATCAGGATTCACGGCATGATCGTTAAATATAACTGTTCATACTGGTCAGAATTAATGTCCTCTTTAACTATTGGCAATGATTTGTGCATGAATTTACAACATTCTTATTTTCTGCTTAAGCCAAGATGACTTCTTGTGATTTAAAGAAAGAAAATGAAAAATCTAATACCTCCAGCACAGACCCAGGTAAGGAAAAAGAAATAAAATCTTTAAGACAGCCATTGGTGTTCCTTTTTACTTTCTTAAGGTACTTATTTACTGCTCTCTAGAATGAGAAACTATTTTAATCCATACCCTGGCTGTGAAGTCCACAGCAGCTCCCCGGTTTAGAAGAAGAGTTGCCACGTTGACATTTCCATAATGTGCAGCTATGTGCAAAGGGGTAAAACCACTCTATGAAAGCAAAGATATGATAGTCAGCATAGCACTTCACTTTACTATGTTGCAGCCATTGTATTAGTGAAGAAAGTCACATGGTAACGGTCTACCTAACATATAAGCAATAATAAATGCTTTAGTAAGATCTTAAATCTTAACGTTATAAGGTGGTACATAACTAAACATATAAAAAGTAAATAAATATTCTACATTTATTGGCATAATATTCATGGCATATTTTTAATTATCTTAAATATTTATTTATGAGATTTGTTGTTTATACAAAACAATGTTTCTTAAATTGGTCTTGCATATTAAAGAAAACCAGAATATGATTAAACAACATAAAGTTTCAGCCATAGGATTAACATATCAATGAATTTGGTTAATATCGTTTCAGAGAAGATTCAAAACCAGTGTTTTTGTTTTACTTTTGTTTTAAAAAAGCAGTATTGGTTGGCATTATAATTTTGGAAGCATGAAAGTATGTTGAAAAATTCTTACAAAGGATATAGAATTTGTTCCACATCATTTACACTGTCATGATATTCCTATACACTTTTACAACTGTGTAGCAAGATTATGTTATCATGATGAAATAATTAAAAAACAAAAATTAAACAATATACTTGGCATCAATAGGAATAAAAAAGGAAGAGAAAAGTTCAGCTCACTCCAATTTTGAATGTTAAACAGATTTTATCAATACAATAAAATGTAGTTTAACCAACCAGGTTAAATCAACTCAATGGGCATTACAGAACTGTTTACTCTTTGAGTCTGAAAATATCAAATGAAAAAAATATATTTCCTTTTCTTTCTTTTTCTGATGAAAATATAGTTGAAAATTGTTGCCATTTTCACAATAGAAGCATATTAACTCTTTTCTTATTAAAGTACACAAAGATCTGATAATTTTTCTTACTCTCCATAAGTTTCACTAGTTAACAAAAGATTATGGGAAAAATAGAAACTGTTATTTGCTATCACATTCTGCAGATTTTGGGTTACTTGGTATCGCTCTCTTTTAGTTGAAATGAATTGTTTACTGTATTGTTTTTAAGAAATATTTTCAAAATTACAATCATTTTTTTTCTATTGAGTTGATACATAGGCTTTGGTGACTTTGTTTTAAAAACACCCTAATTAAGCATTCAGATACCTTAGGTAATGAAAATTTGTGCTATTACTGTAGCAACATTAACTACAAATAATTTCTCACTTAGAGAGAAGTAAGACACAAAATAAGAACAGTAACTATTAATCAAAATCCCACATCTATGATCAAGATATTTTTATTTTGCATTTACATCATGCCAATATTCATGTCAAAATGGAGGGGGAAATCAGCCCTCAACCTGGCTGTTATTTGATAAAATGTCAAATTTTTATATTTTAGGAAATAATTGACTAAATTTGTTTCATTTCTATCTTGATATTTCCTGTCACTCAGACATATCCTGAGTGTGTGTCTATTATTGATGTCACAATTTAGTTTCAGAAAAACATACTGAGGCTGGCTGAATCATTTTCAAAGTCTTTAAATATAGTAATATCATTTGCAAAAATAAACTAACTTATTGTCTGATATAGCCTCACTGATCATTCATAATGATACCCAGGCTGTGAATCTTGGATCAGCACAAAACTGGTATCAGCCCTTCAGAGGAACTCTTCCCTGATTAACATGGAAGCAGGAGGCAGAGTTCACATTTCTACAGGATTAGACAAAGGGGTTTCTATTCTTTTTACTCTATTGTCTTCAAGGAAATATTTATAACTCAGTAAAAATTCACCCAAACTTTTGCTTTCACAATGTTTAGAGCCAATACCGCTTTCAAAAATGTATCTTAAATAATCATCAAAAAGCATCTAAGAAAGTAAAGGTACTGAAATTAGTTATTAAGATATCAATTTGTATGGTTCTAGTTGTGAACAAGTTCACCAAGCAGTTGGGCTTTCTGTTGTCTCTGACCTAGGTTCCATACAAAGACAGGGAACAAAAGAAATAACACAAATAATTCAAGTATACTCTGTGAGAATGCTCATAAGTCCACAACCTAGTCATCAAATGAGATGATAGTCTAAAGAATCCCCTCAGCAAAACAATAACGGACCTACATAAATAGTCACTTGTTTTTGAGTATAGGTTAATTTGTGTAATATACATCAACAATGTTTGTGTTAGTGTCTCTCTGCAGCAATGGCCAAGGAGAGACTACCAAATACATACATATACAAACACACCATACTGAGAGGCTTCTGAACTTAATGTTCTTATTGATTGAAGTGACTTATTTTGGAATGTGGAAAATATACGATTCTATGACAAGTATTTTAAGACTTAGAAGAAAAAGCAATTGGTCTGCTCTTGATACGTTCAATAATATCATTTATTATATAAAATGTGGTAAAGAAAAAGAGCATACAGGAAAAAAAGGGCAACTGCAATTAGATAAAAAGACAAAACACAGTGGCAGAGAAACCTCCCAAATTTTCACTTCGTAAAAACTCTAACCTGAGAATTCTCATTAAGGAAATAAAATCATATCTCTTCTTGACAATAAGTTAATAGTAAAGTTCACTCATTAAAATCTATGTTAAGAAAGAGTTTCATTTCATTCTCTAATAACCTATTTAAATAGTTTTACTGATAAAATAATGCTTCTATTATATGTTACATTGAATATCTTTGAATTATCAGTTTGCCTTCATTATGGGAAAGGTTTCCAAATTAATTTCCCATTAATGGAACTTGTAATCATTAGTATGAATTAGTGAGCATTTATTCTAATTGGGCAAAAACTAAAAATAAAGACAAGGTAAATTTTGGTATAACCACAATACTGTACCTCAGTTGTCCTATTCACCATCATCTGAAGCAGTGTTGTTTGGGAGAAAGAGGGAAGATATTACACAATGCAAAATTATGGTAACAGTCAATATGCTCACTGCAATTGGGTATACTGTTCCAACATGCCAAAATGCATTCTACTGAAAGAAGACATCCCCAAGCACTACACAATACAATTTTATCTTTTAAATTCTATTATTTGTGACTAAAAACAGAATAAGAAAGCAGATTTCTAAAAAGCTCAACCTCGTCTTTTAAAGAAAATTATCTTGCATTTAATTTTTTAGATGGTCCCCTTCTTTCTGAAATACCTCTGAAAGTCATTTATCTCTTTTTATGACCAGAAATAATTTTGCATTATCACCATGGCCTACTTCTTTATCATCCCCCAGGAGGAGTCTGGCAGCCAAAGAGTTCCTTTTCACAAATGTGTTCAGCTTTTACCTTGGATTGTACGTCAGCATTGTGGTCATTCTGAAGAAGGAGTGCGGCAGATTTGGTGTCGTCTTTCCTAGCGGCAATATGCAGAGCTGGCAGTCTCACTTTCCCTTTGGTGTCATTTTCCAAGAGGATGGCCACTGCCTGGTTGTGTCCTTGCTGGAGTGCCACAGCTAGAGGAGTAAAGCCATCCTGGTAAAACAGAAGGTAAAAATTGTCTGTTAACATCTTTAGATGCTAGAGATTTAGTTCTAAGCAATGATGGCTCTAATCTTTAATGATCAAGATTGACAACCAAATATTACTGGGAAGATTAGAAGCAGATTATAACCAGTTATCCATCATATTATGGAATACTTTAATCAAACGGCTTTCCTAATTTCTATTCTATACATTTTGAAAAACATCCGCATTCTTTAACAAACATACTACATACAGGATGTGCTCAAATGTATGGTTGCAATCGAAAAATAAAAGTGAGAACCAATCCTAAATAATGGCTCTGTAGGTAAAGCAGAAAAGTGGGAAGGGTAGAAAGAATGGAGACCAAGTCTGACTGGGAATCGAAGATATGGTAACTGAGACAGGGAAATAAAATATATGATTGACTATGCAGGTTACTAAATATCACTGAATGGTTAAGGAAAACAGCCCCTAGGGATGGAGTTGTCTATTACCAATTCAATTTTGGAAGTTTAGGGAACAATACGATCTAAAACTCTGGCAAATTAGGCTAATTTATTAATTATGCCCTTAATAGTTGAATTTTATATTATTTTGACCATTTAGATATAAAATTACATGTGCTAGGTAATGTAGAAAAACCTGTTTTCAATTCTAAACTTAAGAAGACAGTAAAAAACCAGTAGCATGGGGAGTGAAAAGGTAGAGAAAACTTAGTAGTAGATAATCATGCTAGAAAACTTGGAAAGCTATATTTTTCTCTCTAGAAACAAGTATTCAGTTCTTGGAAAGGTGACAAGTACATCAAAAAATAGTATATTTTAGGCTCTACTTATGTGAAAGAAAAAAAAAAAACACCCTTAATCCACAAAAGTTGGAAAACAAGTCTCAAAGTTAGAAGTTTCCATTCACATAGAGAAAAAAATATGGACAATAGAATGGTAAATTGAAAGACTGCATTCTAGGCCGGGCAGGGTGGCTCACATCTGTAATCCCAGCACTTTGGGAGGCCGAGGCGGGTAGATCACCTGAGGACAGAAGTTTGAGACGAGTCTGGCCAACATGGTGAAAAACTATCTCCTCTAAAAATACCAAAGAAAAAATTAGCTGGATGTGGTGGTGTGCACCTGTAATCCAAGCTACTTGGGAAGTTGAGGCAGGAGAATCGCTTGAACCCAAGACTGCACTCTAGAGACAATGGTAATTTATCACAATTTAACTACTCAATTTTTTTCCAATAATAATTGTTTTAAAGTCACTGCAGACTTTTGAGGAAAAAATAGTTTTCCTCAAGTGTATTGTATCATATATGCAGTACCAGCAATAATAATTTTTTAATAATAACTGATTTTTAAACATAACACATTAACAGAATGGAAGAGTAAAGCATGTAGTATCTTAAGATGAAAAATAGTAGCCTGAATTTAGAACTTTGTTTGGCACATATTAAATGCTCTGTGAATGAGAAAAGCACAGACTCATTATCACATACATATTTAAATGTATTATCTCCTGCAGCACTGTGATAGTTTATATTAAAAGAGTGTGAAATTAATTTTTTTCTTGGAGATGAGGCATTTGCTCACAGAACAGAATGTCGTTAAAAAGTTTTTGGCCTTTAATTTTGGTAACATTTAGGAAGAAGGAAGAGAGTAGAGAAATACTGTATAAAAATGGTACTGGAGAGACTGAGAACTCCCTTCTGAGAATTTAACCTTGGATCTTCACCATGTAGATTTCACTCTAATCTATACTGCATGGGATAAGGCTAAACATTCGGAATGATTTGTTCAAGTACCTCAACTAAAAGGAAATCCATATGAAAGTTCAGTAGCTTCATTTTTCATCATTCATTTACCAATGCTAAGTGCCATAATTATGGGAAATTTAAATATTTCTTCTCAGTCATGAATTTCATTGCCACATTAAATAATCTCACAATTATTTGATTTTAAAGTGGTCATAATATCTTGATTAGTTATTAATTTTTGCAAATTAGCTACCAACCAGCTCAGGGCAAGTCCCTTCTTTAGGTATGTTCACACATGTTCACATAAGACTGTAGATGGTATTTAGCAATATAACACAGGATATCAAATGGCAATCAACCATACAGCCCTGTAAAAACATTATTATTTTTTTTTTACAGAATAATACACTAAAAAGGAATACGTAAAGATTTGTCCATGTGTGTTTTTTGATAACCATTAGTGCAGACAATGAGAGTTTAATCAATTAAGCTTATATATTCAATAGGAAAAAAGTAATTTTAGCTATTTAAATGAGTTTCTAAAATGAAACAAATAATAGGTATATAATGTGTCTAAGCTAGAATTTAAAACCTCACATGATTTATTTGCAAAAGACACATTTCCTTGTGGAATCAGAGAGGATTTTAACTTTCTGGGGATCAAAGTATAACATAGCCCCTACTGATGCAATGTACATAAAAGGGTATTTTTGGAATCAAACGGGAAATGCTACAGAGGTCTAGACCAAAGGAGCCAGAAGCCATGAGACAGCTGGGAATGCCAGCAAGCTCAGTTTTCCTAAATCCTACACTAGAAACCTTAAGTCTATTTGGTAAATAGAAGCACTCTAGAGTAAAGGTTTCATCTGGTAAATGATTCTGCTTTCAAGAAAATCAAAATCAAATAAAACAAACATAGATGTCCTTATTTTGATATATTTCTCAGAGGCCCAGATGCAAAGATGCAGACTCATATTGTTACCTGAGCTCTGCCCGAAGATATTCACATGGTACTCATGGACAGAACTAGTCTGAGGAAAGAAAAGGTCCCAAATCATAAAAATCACACTATATCCAAGTGGCAAGAGTATAAAATCTGTGTGTATTGAATAGAGAACTCAAAAACATTTCATACTGGGCAGTTGTGTTTTCCAGTCATAGGTAGGCAACATGGTCTCATTCATAGTGTTTTCTTGGATTTTTTTTTAACTAATGAGAATAAGCTGTCAGAAAGTCATTGCAATTGGCTCCATAAAAAGTTTTCTCCCAAAGGGACTGGAAAAGGATTTATTATATTTTAATAACCTCTCCTTCTAATGCAGCATAGAAGGGAGTTCATGTCCTAAAGACTTAATTGTCCAGAAAGGAAGCCATATTAAAAATTATCTTAAGATAGTTTCTGGGTAACAAGAATCCATCAGTCTTCTTTCACTTCAGGCCAGGAGTTTTGAAATTTTATCAATGGGGCCACAAAATATGAAATAGGAAAAGCCAAGCCCATATACTCTGGTTGAAAGAGGTAAGGACAGACATGTCTCAGGCGAGCTCTCTTCCTCTCCTCTTGCATGTGGCCCACTCCCAACCTTTCAGTGGCCCGAAGCACAAGAGCTTCTGGAGCATCACTTGAAATCACTGCCCCAGACAGCCCTTGAACTTGCTGCTTAATCTGCCTACCTAAGCAAAAATGAGAAGGAAAATACAAAGCAGTTTCTACTTACTAGGTGAAATAAAAAGTGCTTAGGAAAGAAAACTGATGTTCTCAAGGCCCCTGTCTACTCTCACTTATTAGGTCCAGATGTCCTGGAACTCTTTAAGACTAGACTGATTTTGAACATTCTATTCAATTGTTGCCATAATCAGTCACACAACCATGTTTCATAATTTGTGCTTCAATAAGGTACAGGGTGTTTTTTAGTGACATTCCTCATGAAACTGTGCTAACACAGATACTTATGAATTATTTCTGATGGTAAAAAAGTTGTTCCATTAAGGAATTATATTAGATCCTAACAAAGATAAAATATTGGTGCAAAGAGATGAGTAGAATTTACTGTAATTGAATTTTAGAATGGTACAAAGCTCCCAAAAGGCCAGAGGATGGAAAACTGATGGAGGCATGATTTTATGTAAGAATAAGTAGACACGAATCCAAAATGAAGGCATAAACTGATGGAACTCCATGCACAAGCCTGAGTCATTTGTTCATAACCACTGTTGCGATTATAATAGCAACATGAACGTTCCTAGCATATTTCAGACAAAGTAATGGAGATTATTTGCAGACTGATATAAAGAATATGGACATTAAGATCAAAGAATTCAAGACTTTAGGGCTGACAGTCTTACCTCTGTAGCAGTGCTCTGATTAGCTCCATTTTCCAACAAATATTTCACAACATCAATGTGATTCTCTTGGGCAGCCATGTATAAAGGAGTAAAGCCATTCTGAGGACAAGAAATAAAAAAAAGACATCTTCAATCATTTGTATAAGAGAGAACACGAGGAAGTAAACCTTCGACTTAGTGAAGCTATATAAAATACTTTCATACTGAAGAAATTATACACATTTTTACCATTATAAAGCTAGACAAAATTGCAGTGAACCAAGCACCATACACAATTCCTAGAGCAATGAGGAAAAAGAGTTAAGGAAGATAGTTTCCCTCATTTCCTGTCTTCATTTCAGTACCAGAGAGTCACATTTCTCATCTGCTAACACTGTGTTAAAGATACTTAGTGGCCAGGCGCAGTGGTTCATGCCTATACTAGAACTTTGGGAGGCCGAGGCGGGTGGATCGTGAGGTCAGGAGCTTGAGACCAGTCTGGACAGTGATGAAACCCCATCTCTACTAAAACTAAAAAAATTTGCCGGGCATGGTGGCACATGCCTGTAATCCCAGCTACTAGGGAGGCTGAGGCAGGAGAATCACTTGAATTCGGGAAGCGGAGGTTGCAGTGAGCCGAGATCCAGCCATTGCACTCCAGCCTGGGTGACAGAGTGAGACTCTGTCTCAAAAAAAAAAAAAAAAAAAAGTAGATATCTTAGTGTCTTTAGCATATTTGGTATCTCAGTGTCTATATAATTCTATAACATACAGAATTATCACTATAGCATCTTTATAAAATAACATCTATATAATATCTTCTGTATTTATCATTCATAAACTATTTAAACAGACCATGGTTATCTTGAATATACACAGTTTAGTTAGCACCCTTAGTGAAGTAATTTACTACTCACAGCAGAATAGTCTAGGAGAGACTACAAATTTGATTGAGAATTTAAAAGTCTATATTTCAGTGTTCTGATTGAAGCAGCATGGTTTATATGGAACATCTTTATATTGCTTTTAAAAGCCATTTTGAAATTCTATCACTCATTCTCACATTCACTTTCTCAGTTATTTGCTAAAATACAGCCACTGGTGGCTAGACTATCGCTGAGCTACAGTGATAAATAAGACAGACACATGCACCCTAATGGAGCACACACTATAGTAATATTATAACATTATTATAATCAGAGATTTTTAAAATTACTGAAATTGTATAATATGAATTTTAAATCAAATTTAAATGGGCAAATTTTCTTTTCATCAGAGCCTTAGGAATATGTAATGTCTCATTAAGGAAAAAATCTACAAAACCTTCTTGTGGCCGGGCGCGGTGGCTCAAGCCTGTAATCCCAGCACTTTGGGAGGCCGAGACGGGTGGATCACGAGGTCAGGAGATCGAGACCATCCTGGCTAACACGGTGAAACCCCGTCTCTACTAAAAAAATACAAAAAAAAAAAACTAGCCGGGCGAGGTGGCGGGCGCCTGTAGTCCCAGCTACTCGGGAGGCTGAGGCAGGAGAATGGCGTAAACCCGGGGGGCGGAGCTTGCAGTGAGCTGAGATCCGGCCACTGCCCCCCCGCGCGGGGGACAGAGGGAGACCCCCCGTCAAAAAAAAAAAAAAAAAAAAAAAAAAACCTTCTTGTGAAATAACTCATAAGCTCTCCAAACTATGTAGACCTTAAACATAGATGATTTCTTAAACTTTCCATGCATTAACAAGAATAAGTAAAAACACAGATCAGAGTTCAGAGATTTTTAAAAACTTAAGAGAAAACTTTTTTTTTCTTTTGAGATGGAGTCTCGCTCTGTTGCCCAGTTTGTAGTGCAGTGGCACAATCTTGGCTCACTGCAACCGCTGCCTCCCAGGTTCAAGCAATTCTCCTGCCTCAGGCTCCCAAGTAGCTGGGACTACAGGGAGAAAACATTTTTTAAAGATACTTTTTTGGAAATATAAGTTCTTCTGTATATATAGTATAAGTGTGGAAACATTATTTAAAATGGCCAACATCCAGCAAAATATAAAGAGAGAGTATACAAGTAGACCAAGTAGAGTGATTTTAAATTAGATTATAGAAGAAACTCTTCAGGCTCCAAATGTTGGAGGAAAATTTAGAACTAAAAAAGAAATATAAGAGGAATGAATTAACAATGTTGTAGGATTCAGGAATAACTTGCTAGCTGGATAGCATATTTTAAAAAACACACACACACAGCAAGCAGGTGAAATCTTGTGTATTTTAAGAACACTGAAGAGGTGGCGGAAGGATAGAATTAGAGATTCAAAGGAAGGGAAAGCCAGTGAGGATGGTAAAAACAATGAGTGGGTGTGGAATGGGGCTCTTTCATGACAAGCAAAAGGCAGGGATGAAAATAAAAGAAAAAGAACTTTTGATACAGTAAAACAATTTGCTAACATGCTTTTCTCTGACAGTCTTATAGAGAGATCAAGAGAAAGGGAATCAGGCAGAGGTTGCCAGATCAGCAGGAGAAAGGAGATGTACTATGCTGAGATCCCTGCCTGAGAAAGGACCCTGCCCTGGGTTCTGAGCTTTAGAGGGACCCCCTCTGGCTGGGCAGGGCAAAGAATCCTGAGGGCCAAGAGGACATGCTCACCATGACCCTACAGCTCCTCCATGACCAGAATCCCTGCCTAGGTGTTCCCAAGTGTGGCTCCAATGCTCACTCACACTTCTTCCTTGGGTTCATCCTCTCAAGTGTCCATTGGTATGCACACCCTTTGGGAGACAGAATGATGGCCCCCACATATGTCCACATCCTAATCTCTGGAACCTGTAAATGCTACCTAATTTGGCAAAAGGGACTCTGTAGATGTGATTAAGTTAAAAACAATTGAGACGATGAGATTATCCTGGATTATCTAAACAGGCTCTGTGTAATCACTGGGGTCTTTACAAGAGCAAGACAGAAGGCAAAGAGGAGAGAAGATGCTACGCTGCTGGCTTTGGAGATGGAGGATGGGACCATGATCATAGAAAGAAGTGTTAGAAGTTGAGAAAGGCAAGGAAAGGGATTTTCACCTAGAGCCTCCGGAAGGAAACAGCAATGCCAACATCTTGGTTTTAGTCCTGTAAGACTAATTTCCAAAGCTAAAAAATAATAAATTTGTGCTGTTTCAAGCCATTGGTGTTGTAGTAATTTGTTACAGTGGCAACAGGTATATAATACACACCCTTCAAGCTGTTTGCTAGGGAAGGTAGAAGTGGGAGATGTACAAAGCTTGAATATGTGCAGGTTTGTGTGTCCACACCCTTACATGTGATGCTCCTGTCACACAGATGGAGTCAGGGACAGGAGTAGAAAGGGGACTGGGTGGTAGGCCCCCAGGATTGGCACTGCCCTCATCACAGTCCTGTGTGCAACTCCAGGCATTCCAGGATATCTAACTTTGGACCTGTCATGATTAACCTGTCAAAATAGGAGATACTTAACCATTTTTTAGCTTGATATGTAGCTTTTAATTTTAAAAAATAAATTACAAGCGGGCCTCTTTGCATTCCTTGTCCTGGGACCTACAAAGAGATGAGCTAAAGTGGTAGAGGAGAAAAGGAGGGGAATATCAAGGCTTATAAAAAATATCAAGGGAGACTACTGGGTAACTACCCAGAAGAAAAGAAGTCATTATATGAAAAAGAAACTTGCACACATGTGTTTATAGCAGCACAATTCACAATTGCAAAAATATGGAACCACCCCAAATGCCCATCAATCAGTAAGTGGATAAAGAAATTGTGGTATGTATATATACCATGTACTAACACCCAGCCATAGAAAGGAATGAAATAAGGGCATTCGCAGCAACCTGGATGGAACTGGAGACCATTATTCTAAGTGAAGAAACTCAGGAATGGAAAACTAAACATCGTATGTTCTCACTCCTAGGGGGAGCTAAGCTATGAGGATACAAAGGCATAAGAATGATACAATGGACTTTGGGGACTTAGAGGAGAAGGGTGGGAAGGAGCTGAGTGATAAAGACTACAGATTGAGCACAGTGTATACTGCCCGGGTGATGGGTGTACCAAAATCTCAGAAATCACCACCAAAGAACTTATTCATGCAACCAAACACCACCTGTTCCCTTAAAACCTATAGAAATAAAAAATTAAAACAAAACAAAAAAATCAAGGAAGAAAGTATCAAGTATATGGGGAGAAGGGTAGTGACAGACGAACATTCAAAATCTTGGTTAGAGCATTTCACAAACATCACTTGTGTGCCTTGTGCCATGACCCTGGTGTGCTACAGCTTCCAGCAAAGTAGGGGAGCAAATGTGAAGAATGATAAAAATGAAAGTGACTTATTGAGCTTCTGTTATATCCACTGTAAAAATGCTTTGAATAGATCTCCTTAAATTATAGTCTCCTGGTTTGTCTGGGACAGCTCAAGTTTATCATAGTATCCTGGAGTAATTATTAATAGTGCCTCAGTTTGGATGATAAATGACCTAATACTACATCTAATACTTAGAAGAGTGTTGCAACATTTGTACTAGCATTCTCATTCAAACTGAGGCAGCTGAGGCTCAGATACCTACATAATTAAGCCGAAGTCTTGCAGCTAATAAGTGATCTGGGAGTGACAGGCAGGTGGCAGTTTCTGAATAGTCTCTTCCCTGTAATGGTATTAGAACTCCATCCTGTGGATGAATTTTCCTCAGTCTGGCTGTGTGATAGAATCTCCTGTAAAAGTTAAGAGTGCCTAGGTACCACTCTACCACCTCGTCCCTGCTGAATTGGAGTCTCCATGTGCAAAGCCCAAAAATGAGCATTTTTTTAAAAGCACATTTTTTAAATTGCCTTGAAAAGTTTGTTACAGGTGATGCAGAAAAGCTGAATGTATTTTGGTAGGGAGCACCATAATCACATTTGCATTTTAGAAAGTTCATTCTGGTGAAAACAGATGCCTTGGCTTGGGGTGCTAGGACACAAGAAAGGAAGTAGGTTGTCAATCAGCTCCTGCAGTACCCTTTGCAGTAGTGTACATAAAAAGATGAAGGAAGCTTTGGTTCAGAGATCGGAGAGTTGTTTATTGTTACAAAACATGTGAAGTAAGGCAGTAAAGATTTACTACAGGTCCTTAAAATGTGGAAATTATTCTTTCTTAACTTACTGGTATTTAACAACAAAAAATAGCCCACTGGAGAATGTAAAACATGCCTTTGGGTAATTAGGACAAGGCATGGCAGCACTTTAACACCACTCTACTGTAAACTTTATAGGAAAGCATTTATCATCACATATTAATAGCTTAAGAACATAACTGTATTGGCTTCTGCGTACATGCATCCAGGTGCTTTCCAACACCTTTTGTCTCTGTGTGTTTCTAAAAAGTCTCTGGTTGCATGTAGGTACGAAAATAGATGCATTTTCTCCTCTTTGGTATAAAAAAGTCAAAGATATCCACAGCCCAGGCTGATACTGGGTGGGTGAAATAAGAACAGCATTACCAGTTGTTATAGTAGTTCTGGTGTGACCAACAGGTGCCCCTAGCAACTGGTTATTAAATATTTTGAACATTACCCCTGTGTATAGAAATCTATGAATTATTTGTTATTCATTATATTTACTCAACAAAAAAATGTTTGGTGACTTTTCACTGCTATGCATTGTGTTCAGTTTTAACGATTCAGAGACAAAATGCAAGGTTCCTGTTTTAAGAATTCACAGCCCAGAGACTGAGATGGACAAGTTAGCAAAATTCTGTATTACAGTTTAGTGAACACCTATATAATTAGTTTTTTAAAAAATCATGTGTTGGATATAAAGAGAATACAGATGAAAGACCCATAATTCAACTAGATAAGGAAATGATATCTGAAAGAAGTTACTGGGAGTAACAGCTAGAAGACACTGAAGACACAGAAGCAGGAAAGGTATTTGAAAGAGAACAAACACCGTGCAATGAGACAACACAGGACATATGGAAACTTACAAATAATGCATTGTTACTGGGGAGAAGCAGCTGAGATAGGCAGGGATCAGTCCCTGTTTGCCTTGCTGAGGAGTCTGAATTTTATTCTGAAAGCCTTGCTAGGAATTGTTTTTTGTACAGGGGTTTGACACAGATACATTTGCTTTTTAAAGATATTACTTGGTGAGGAATGGGGAGGATATATTGGAAAACGGAGGCCAGACTATAGTCCAGAAGAGTGGAAAGCAGGTTTTTGTTAAATCCCAAGAAGTGAGAATTACAAGTATTAATATGATTTTAGTATTTTAAAATGTAATTTACTCTTCATTTGTTTATACTCTGCTTCATGATTAGGAAGATTAGCAGTGCATTCCGTCTGTATTATTTATCAGTCATTGATAATAGTTCTCAGGTTTATTAAACAGCTATAATGCTTTTCTTCAAATATAGAAATCATGCTGTATTTTAGGGAATTCAGATACTTATTACAAAAATATCTTCCTATTTACATTAGTAATGTAACTATAAACCAGTAATCAGGTTTTAGCCAATGGTGAAAATTCCTTTTGGTAATTGGATTATCTTGGGAAATTGAATGTGCAAGAGCTAATATTTATATTTTTACATATCGGATACAGATTTAATGAAGCTTTTGGAAAATCTTTAAAGCAAGTAAATTTATTGATATTCATAAGTCATTTCAAAGAAATTATACAGAGAAAAATACTGTTAATATACAAGGTAATTAATGGTTTAGCACCAATGTTTTAGACAAGAACTTCAACTCTAAGAATTGTCATTATATCAATTTTAAAGAATCTTAACTTTTCAGCCTTAATTTTCCTGGCACGCATAACTTTATTCTGCTCTTACACAAGTGAAGATTCATCACTTGGTTGACTTTAAAAAAAGTGATCATATAAAATTACTTTTATCTTAATATAAGGGTCAATGTTACTATTCCTTTTCAACAGTTTTTATAGCACCAGATTTGTTTTAAAAATTATTCCTAGGCACGGGGCTAGGTGTTCTGAAAGTAACAAACATGAATACAATATTGTTCCTGCTCTCAAGAGTAAAAACAAAATGACAATTCACAGAATACATCTATATAGAATCATTTAAGGCTACAGACATACTATAATTTCGAAAAGAGAAACATGAATAAAATGCTGTTGGAATACTAAAGACTGAGCAATTAATTCTGTGAAGAAGGTATATTCTGGCCTATGCACACAGATCAGAGAGAACATTGGGAGGTCTAAATGAAATCAGGATGGCAGATACAGAGAAAGTGGAATGTTCATTATTGTTCTTTTCTCTTCTTGCTCCATTGTCTCTCAAAAGATGTAGTGTCTGTATGGGAAGTATGAGTGTCTTTGCTGCAGACACATATTTCACTTGGGGAATTTTTCCCTCTAAACCTGAGTCTAATGAATAGTGAAAGAACAGTAAGAGAAATTACTAGTATGGGTAAAAGCCAAAGCAAGAATGCATCTTGAAAAGAATTCTTACAGGTCTTAAAATTTAAAAAAAAAAAAAAAAAACTTTCAAAGATCTCTTAGCCAGAACTTAATATAGAAAACTACAATTCATTATATTACCACTCAGCTAAAGATAGACCTTAGGTAATTTCATAGATGATGCATAAGCTAAATCACATTCTCTAAAATATATCACAAGAGTGGAAACTGATCATGGAAATTTCAAATGATTACACAAAATGTCTGTGTAAACTACTCATTTTATTTTTTCTTACTTTCAATTTTACATTGCTAAGCTTAGTAATTATATTTCAATGATTAAAAGAGACTGCCCTATTTTCCTAGATGAAAATGTTCCAGCATTTTCATCTAGGAAACAGATGTCACCATTTTACAGTTGAGGAATTTTTAACCCAGAGATTGAGTGACCACCAAGTAGACTGGCCAGTTACAGAGGTTAAGGAGAGAATAGGAGGTGAACAGATACAGCAAGTGCAGAGATATTGCAAACTCTTACCATATCTTCTTCATCTTTCAGGCCTCGACATAAGTGTTACTCTCTCTGAGAGGCTTTACTTAGTGCCCACAGAAATGCTTAGCACATAGTAGGTGTTCAATAAATATTTGTTACATAAATGAATAAAGTAAAACAGAATTCAAATTCCTCTAGCTCTAGAAAGGCCTTCAGGTGAATTCAGCTCTGGTTAACATCTTCACTACAACCTTATGAGAAACTCTGCACAACGAAGCCACCACTCCACAGTGACTGTGATGATAATATTTATTGCTGTTTTAAGCTAACAATATCCCCACTAAGTTTGGGGATGATCTGTCATGCAGCAATAGTCAACTAACATAAAGTCTAATACAGTCCTACATAATCTGGCCCTGACCTACCCTGCCAACCACATCTCTTACAACTTATATGCTTCCTTTCTGTTTGGAAAATAAACTCATATCTTAGACATTTATTTTCAAATTTTGTAGTAATAAGAATGGTTACAGAAAGATCTGGCTTCAAATATCGTAAGTAGAATTCCTCTTTTGAAGAAGCACCCCATTTTTGCAGGCAGGTCAATGTCAAGATTTATGTTTCTTCATAGAGCAGAACTCTTCAGCAGCCTTAACCATGACATGCTAGGAGGATCTTCACAGACTCAGTTAGTACTGGTTGGGAAATACTACTCTAGTTCCCATCCCAGATACTATGCATCTTCTTCTTCCTCGGAATCAGCATTATGAGAGATTAGCTGGAAAACATCCCCAAATTGTCATCAAGCTTTAAGGTCAAGATGATTCAAATTATTTCCCTAAATATACTGTGAATGCACAGCTGCAAAGGATGTAAAAAACCAATGGGTACTAATCGTTGTCACAAAAACAAAGACTACTTTGTGTACTCTGGGGGAGCATTTAAGGGAAAAGGACAAAATATATGATTATATACATGTTTAGTATTAATAGTTAAGAAGGCATCCTATTAATTAAAGTACATATACATTTTCGCAGATAATCTGAAGTTGACAATTCTTACCCAGGGTTAGGATATTATAAATTATTTTAACCACTTTCCTCTCTCCAAAGATGATTAGAAGATTAGTTCATAGTTAAACTATCCAATGACATTAAAATGACTAATGTCCTAAATCTTTCTAGGGAGGTTAAGTTTTATCAAGTGTTTTCTGTGTCATCCTGTTTTCTGTCCACAACTATGCTATTAGGCCACTTTTATGATGGGACTGTGGCTCACAGTTATTCACCCAAGGACACACCAAGTGGCAAGACTAAGATCTGAACCCTAAAGGGATCCAAACTCAGTATTCTCTTCACTCCCTCAGCTACCCTTTTCAATAAGGATCAAATTGCCTCAGACTCAAAAAGGTTGAGGCAGGAAAATCACTGAAACCAGGGAAGCAGAGGTTGCAGTGAGCCGAGATTGCACCACTGCACTCCAGCCTGAATGAGAAAGCAAGACCCTGTTGCAAAACAAAAAAAAACATTGTTTCAGAGAACACCTGTACTTTTATCTAGTAATTGGACAATTAACTTTCTTCTACTTTCACCTAAGCCATTTACTAGGGATGAGCTGGAAAGCTCTGCCTTGTGACATTATGGAATTTCTATGACCTGCTTGATGAAGAATGTTCAAATGTTTTCTTAGGCATAGGAATTCTTCTGGTTTTTTATTTCCAGTGGGTAAGAAATTTGGGTAGTGTTAGTAAGAAGAGAGAAGTCTAAGCACTTTACATTTGTTATTTAATGCCAGCAGTCCATTGAAACAAATACTGTATCTTTATATGACTCAAGGAAATTAGCATTCACAGGGATTAAGAAGCATGCCTGAAGTTTCACATTACTTAAAACATGGAGCTGGGATTCGAACCCATGTTTAATTCCAAAACTCAGGTTCTTTCAACTACACTGTTCTGCCATGTGTTTTAACAGCAAATTCCGCAGATGATATACCATGTCTGGTTATTGCCAGCAAACAGAAAGAAAATACTGTATTCCCTCTGGGTCTACCATGATCCCTGCTTTCAGTTTCTCATGGATAAATTATCAAGAAAGCATTTCAACTATTTTGGTTGTTTCCAGTTAGTCACTCCAGTGCATCCTATACATGAACTTGAACTAATCTTCCTAAAATCTATTTTCAACAACCTACTTATCTATATTGTCATCTTACTGACTGTGACTGGAGATCAGTTTTCTTTTTTTTTTTTTTTTTTTTTTTTTTTTGACTCGGAGTCTCACTCTGTCCCCCAGGCTGGAGTGCAGTGGCATGATCTCTGCTCACTGGAACCTCCGCCTCCCGGGTTCAAGCAACTCTCCTGCCTCAGCCTCTTGAGTAGCTGGGATTACAGGCCTGTGCCACCATGCCTGCTAATTTTTGTATTTTTAGTAGAGACAGGGTTTCACCACGTTGGCCAGGATGGTTTCAAACTCCTGACCTCAAGTGATCTGCCCACCTCTGCCTCCCAAAGTGCCGGTATTACAGATGTGAGCCACCGCACCCAGCCCTGGAGATCAGTTTTCATAGACAATAACTGAAGATCAAGACCTTTTATATCCTTGCCCCATTTTACTCAGTAAGTTATAATGAAAACAAACCTTTAATACATATTGTGATGTTGCTGCAGACCAACTTGTCTCACCACTATTTCTACACTCACCATGCTCAATTCTACCTCCTCACACTGTTGTTACTAATCTTCCCATCTACAAAGTCTTCCATTTCATTTTCCTGTCTGCAGACCTTATGTACGAGTCAATGCCTGACTCCTGTCCTCTGTGAGTTTTTCGTTAACAAAATCTAGGCTATTCCAAATCTTCCTCTCCAGTACATAGTCTGTTACATATAATTTAGTACCAAATCATATAGTGTCTTCTGTTGTTTGCCTTTGTTTCTTATGTGTTCATCTTGACTTTGCATGTAGCCTATACACTTCTTGAAAGCAGCTTCTTCTCTTACACTTGATTGGAATCCTCCATAGGAATCAGCATCGTGCTGAGAACATAGTAAGTGTCCAATAAATAGCTGTTGATTGACTAAAAGTTTACTTTTAGCTTTATTTTCCTTTGTTCCTGACAATTATAGATGACTTAGATTTGTGCCTTTCTCCTTTATTCAACATTTAAATTTAATAGCTGAATTACCATTACCCCATTCTACAGAAAAGTTGAGATGGCTAGTCTCAACTTTATGGTAAGAGTAAATAATGTTTTTTTTACTCTCACATAACTCCAAAATATTTTTCTCTCTCTATTTCACTTTGCAAAAATGAGTAACTACCTTGCTAAACTGTTAAGCTATGATGGAATAATTCTGTTATATCTTTGGATTTTTAAATAAAAAAAAAAGAAAGCAAATGAATATTTTAAAAATCATAGAAAAAGTAAACAAATTTAAAAAGAAAACAAATATTTTTTTTTTTTAAAAAAGAAAACATACGACTTTTTAAAAATGGAATATCCAAGCTATAGACATGGGTAGTTGTAGGTGCCTACCCAGGATCCTCCTTCTTTCTTGGAAGTATCCTGTTTTTTCATTAGAGTACCTATGTTTCCCCACATAATTCCAGTAAAGTTCACGTAATTACAATAAAGCTGAACTTCTCTCCTTATCTTCTAGGCCCAGACAGGTTATCAAATGACTTAAGCCAATCAGCAGATTACGTTCTCTTGGTAATGCTGGTATAAGTTTGGTCAAGATAATTAAGTTGGTTCAATCAACCAAACTCGAATTCTCTTTTGGAAAACTAGGACAGGCATGTTCCCTTCCTTTGACTCTGAACAAGAAAATGTGTGGTTCTGATCCTAGGACCACAAGGAAAGCCAGATGAGGATAAACTGGCACTGCAGAAATTATAGCAAAGAGGAAAAAAGATTCTGAGTCCTTGGTTATGAATAAGCCACCGGATGGACAGGAGGCAATCTTAGAGTTCATTATACCCATTTAAATTTTTTATTTATGAAAGCCAAGAAAACCCCCTTTTTGTTGTTTATCTAATGAGGAACTATGTTTCTTATTTGCGATTGAAGGTATCCTAGTTGGTATATCCTAGTTTGGTATATACCAAAATATAGTTTGTACCACTGCCATTAGTTCATAAGGAAGCATTTTCCAGTAAATCTGAAGAGTATCATAAAACACATCACAGAAATAATAGTAAGAAAAACATAATTTAATATTATTATGGTTAAAATACATTATTTAGTGACCCTGAGACACATATGCAAAGAAAATCTAAAATAGATTTTCAAGCACGAGGTTAACCTACACAAAAGCAAGTGGATCATTTTCAGTAAGAAAGTAAATTTGCTCTTGCAAGTGATGAGATTTTAAAATACTTTTTTCTGTGTGAGGGGAAAACACAAAATAAGATACACAGCAGTAGACTTTTCTTCATTGTTATTTTTGTATATATAATGCTTTTATTTAAGTTGCCAGTAGAAATGTTAAGTTTATGTTAGATTAAGTGCTGCTCACTATATCACATAAAATTTTATAATAATATATAAGTGTCTTTATTTTTATATGCATAATTAATTTAAATAATAAAAATTAAATTTTACAGTTGTACCCCATTTGTTATAAAAGTAATGAAAATGTCTAAATGTCAGAGAAGAAACTTTAGTGTAAAGTTAATAAATATTTGAATATTGAAATTGGGTAGAAATTAATTCCCTGGTACATTTCCTTAAAGAAACATTTCTAGACTTTCAAATTATCTAACAACATAGATTACTAGATTCAGATCTTCAGTATGTAGTATAATTTGCTCAGCATGTAGCCAGTGCATTAAAATAGGTATACTGAGCAATTTAATACATGACCTAGTAACTTAGAAGCAAGAGAAAATGTGTTACCTCCAAAAGCAAAAATGCTGACTACTTTGTATAGGCCTATGGCATCAAGAAAATTAAGTCAATAACAATCGCTATAGGGTGCTTTTATTTTCCCTCAACAGAAGAAAATCCATAAACCTGAAATAATTATTTTCCGTGAAGCTATAGTATTAACTTAATTGGTTATTGTTCTACCATTTTGAGGTTGATTCAATATAATAAGGATTAAAAAATGGCTTTCTAGATTAAACCACTCAGAATAAGCTATAACTCTTTTACTTATCTCAGGCATTATACCCCCCAAAATTATTTAAATGAATGACTACCAAATAGTTCTCCAATTTCTACTTAACTGTCTTTGAGAAAATAAAATGCTGCTCCAAGTTTTTAAAAACACATCTAACATCAAAACACTGTGTGATCTGGTTAGACCAGCTCATCTAAAGCCACACTTCCTATACTCCTGTCAATTGCAGCTAGTAGCCTTGGCTTTGTTAATAAATACAGAAGGTAGCAGTATAGCACTTTATATCACCTGAGATACACACCCAGAAAATCTAAATCTCCAATCAGATGAAGTTATTGCTTTCTTCATCAATGTCAGTCATTTTTTGGGGGGGAGGTCATTTAATGATTACTGTTAAACTGACAGATAACTTTGCAGGGCAATTCAAAAATTAAAACATGCCATCCGACAAAAATATAACAACACCTTCCAAGGGAATTCCAACTTTTTAAAAATTTTCCAAGTAAAAGGTTCATTTTTCTAATTCTAAAATAGTTGCTATGTTTTCTCAACAGTCGTCAGAATTATAATGCTATTCTCACTCCATGTCTGGTATTAACAGTTTTGGAAATAATCAAAGTCTTGTTTCATATCATATTACATGTATAATACCAATAAAGGTTAGAGCATTAGAACAAGACCTGGGGTTATAAATAGGTTTTATAATGTTTGAACAACAGAGCAATTTAAGCATAATGAAAGTCTTACTATAGAACTTGTCCATTACTAAGTGTGGGTTTTTGTCTGTGCTGACTTACCCTTATCCAAGATCTTTTAAAAGCTGCTAGGGAGTTAAAGCAGGCAGTGCGCCCAGACAGTGCTGAGATGGAGAAGAAAAATATACTACACAAAAGTGATATACTCAATGTTTAGCAGCTGCTTAACAAATTCTAATTCACAATTTGCCAAAGATAAAACCTCAAAGAATGAATATCTTCATTCTTTGACTCAAAACCTCACGTAGACAACACACGGAACCATTCAGTTCCATACTGACACTTAGTATTCTTTAGAGCAGGTGTCCCCATGCCCCAGGCCATGAACCAGTACTGAAACGAGGCCGCACAGCAGAAGGTGAGTGGGGAGGTGAGTGAGCATTACCGCCTGAGCTCCACCTCCTGTCAGATCAGAGATGGCATTGGATTCTCGCAGGTGCACGAACCCGCTCATGAACTGCCTGTGAAAGGGATCTAGGTTGTGTGCCCCTTATGAGAATCTGATGCCTGATGATTTGAGGCAGAACAGTTTTACCCTGAAACCATCCACTGCTCATGGATAAAATGTCTTCAACAAAATCGGTCCTTGATGGGCCGCTGCTTTGGAGTATTTAGTTGTAATTTATATCTTGAAATGTATTCGCATTCAAAAATTTAAGGCTACTTGAAACACTTTATATATATGTATGGTTAAAATATATATCTACAGTCAAGATAAGGCTACAAGTGCAACCCTGAACAAACTTTAGTTGTAGTCCTCTAGTGGTGGTAACCAGAACTCAGAATGAACGAGGTACAGTAATTTAACACTTTGGCAGCCATAGAAAAAAGAGAAATGTGATAGAAATGGCAGTTCTCATATTTTGAGAAAGGAGAACTTGCTTTTTTTTTCTGATCACCTAGAATGATGATTTCATACAAAGGACAGAGAACATATAGTTGGGTGTCTACTGTACCTGTGGCTGCTCCTTGGAAGAATTCTCATATGTGTCAAGGGAAGAATCACTATTAAATGAAGGTAAGTTTTCATCAGAGGAATAATCTCTGATTAGCGTATGATGTGGCAAGGTTGATTCATGCAAATCATGAAAATTGTAGAGTGTGATGCACCCTTACTGACACAAAGGCTGCCTCATTCCAACAAAGTCGTTCTATAGCTAGCCTTTCCTCTAAAAAAAAAAAAAAAAAAGTGTTTGAATGGCCTTAAAAATCTGGATGGATGGAATTCTTGATCCCAAAGTACAAAAGCTACAAATTGGGCCCCGATAACTTTAAGGGAAGGTGTTACTCCTCAAAGCTCTTACTTAAAAGGACCTAAGCATGCTCTGCCCACTCCTCATACTTCTGTTCAGAACCAGATTTTAAACAAAAATATCTTCTGATTGTTGTTCTTCCTGCATATATTGGCTTCAAAATGTACCCCCAAAAACTGATGAGGATGATCTGTTAGATGTGTTTTCTGGAGCAAAACTGCACAAAACAATAATTATTGTGGCCTCTGAAATGATATTTATTATTGTGCTTTCAAATGATGATGCCCTAACAGGCCTAATTGCACTCATAAGGCATTTCATTGGCAATCAACAGGATTCTTACATCTTTATCTTTCTTTTAGCTATGGCAAGTGAGTATTCGCCAATTCTTCTTTTTTTTTTTTTTTTTTTTTTTTTTGAGAAGGAGTCTCGCTCTGTCGCCCAGGCTGGAGTGCAGTGGCCGGATCTCAGCTCACTGCAAGCTCTGCCTCCCAGGCTTACGCCATTCTCCTGCCTCAGCCTCCCGAGTAGCTGGGGCTACAGGCGCCCGCCACCTCGCCCGGCTAGTTTTTTGTATTTTTTAGTACAGACGGGGTTTCACCGTGTTAGCCAGGATGGTCTCGATCTCCTGACCTCGTAATCCGCCCGTCTCGGCCTCCCAAAGTGCTGGGATTACAGGCTTGAGCCACCGCACCCGGCCTCGCCAATTCTTCTAAGTACAGAATCAGGGTGTTTACATGTAAGCACCTTTAAAAGTCTAAAATTAGAATCAGATATGTCAATATATAGTGCTTCCCCTTCCTGGCGTTATAAGCTGTGCTACGCATAGGCTGTGAGAAAGTGTTTCTTGTCTGAGGCTGCTGAGAGTATTCTGTAGCTTGGCCTCAAACAGTTCTTGACTATAAAATCAGGAGGTAACAATAAACTGCCAAATAATGTATGAAGATTTATACTGTTGTAGTCATTTTCTCAGTCAACTGAAAGATGATGATAAATATTAGTGATGAAATAGTTATGCCAGAAATGCTTGCTCCTAGTGTAAGGTGGAAGATTTAGAATCTGCAACTTGAAATACCACAAGAAAATGATGACAGAGTAGCTCGATTTAACAGCTGGGAAAAAAGGCTTTTCCTAAGTAGATAATCCTTTATTTGCAGCCTTCGAAATGTGCTAAATACTGAAATTAAAAATATTAGTTATGATAAAATAATAGAAGATAGAAAAATTGTAGATGAAGATAACACAAGAAAAAAAGTGGGTTTTTTTTGTTTTTGTTTTGTTTTTTTAGTTTGACTGTTTAACTACCAAAAGTTAAGAAAGCAAAGCAAAGACTATATTGTTGCATCCTCAGAGCTAGAACAGTGCTTGGCATATGGTATATACTTAATGAATATATTCATTTTTTTCTGGCTGTTTGTAGCAAATCCTTCTTGTAATTATTCACATTCATGCCATGTGTTCCAAAACTATGTTATACCAAGGTAAAGGTAATATGCTGCTAATCACACAAGATGAAACTTTGGTACAATCTTTTCTCCACTCCCCACTCCAGAAAATAATAATCTCTCAGTCTCTCAATGGAGAATTAGCCATTTTGGGCAATATTGTCCTCAACTCCAATCAATTTATTTCTTCAATAACTTAAGTAGATAATGCAAATATATCTAACAATTAGAAGAGTGGCTAACATTTATATTGCACTTATTACATGGACTATAAGTGTACTAACCCATTTAATCTCTGTATAAACCCTATGTAGTAAACACTATTATCCCTTCTTTACAAATGGGGAATGGAGTCACTGAGAGGTTAAGTAATAAGCCCAAGGTCACAAATAGTGGATTAATGAAACATATTTCATTGCCTTTCCTCTCCTATTCAGAAGTAGAGTGGGATGTGCCCTGCTCCTGCATTTACCTCACTTAGTAATGTCTTTATTTTGCTTTCCCATGTTGTTTTTTATTTTAATGTGAAGGTTTTATTATATTATGTATGTTTCCTGCTATTCATGTCTGTCAGTTAATATGTTATTTAAACATAACATGTTTAAGGGGTATGATTTAAAAGACTGTACCCAGTTATGTTCAGACAACATACAGGACAGTCTCCTGTACAATAAAATAGTTAATGAATATATTTTGATGACATTGTTGGTTCACGTATGTTTCGATTCCTGCAAATCCACAATTCTAAAGGGCCACTTTTTGTAAGTGAAATAATATGTACTTTCACAGTAATATGATTTCATGGCATTTTAAAATTATTATACAAAAATTTCCCAGTGATTTGAAAAGAATAAAAAATATAGTTGAAGTTAGTCATGCAAGCACACTCTGATGCTTTAACCTGTGCCTCACGAGTCTAATTTCAGATAGGATATTTAAAGTCCTAACCTACCATGCTCATATATAAAAACTTACTGCTTAATACTCTTAGTAATAAATTTTTTACAGAATGATTCATGTCGACCTTTAGGCTGAAGAAAATCTTAGTCAAATACCACGACAAAACAACTCCGTGATGCATGGTATTGAATTTTATATGCAGCAGGCTCTTAATAAATTAGTGAATGTAATAAATATTTTATTAATTGATTTGTAGATTTTTCCAGATTGTCTATTTAAATAATCATAACTTCTGTATACAACAGCATTTTGTCTTTTCTTTTTCCATTTATATCCATAGTTCTCTTTCTTTTCTCATTGCATTGGCTAGGGATTGATTGCAGTGTCAAATAGTATCACAAACAGGAATCCTTTTCTTGTTACTGCCTTTAATGAGAATACTGATGTTTGCAGTGGTTTTTGGAATGTTTCCTCTGCAAGGAACCTGATATTCCTAGTTGGATAATTTTCAATAATTATTAAAATTTAATCTATTGATCTATTTAATCTGGAATTAACTTAAAAATTTTAAAACTAGCCAACTAGGAATATCAGGCTGATTCCAGAGGGCATATTTGAAGATTAAAATTTAAATTAAATCAATGTAAATTATATACATATATAAATGAATCACTTAAATATTAAAATATTGAATTAAAGATTTATATTATAGTGGAACACTACACTAACCCATGACCAATTAGCCCCTCTCAAGACTTATATTTGAGACAGCTGCCCACATAGTATTTGCCCAAATAGCAGGTGTTGCATGGAACTTTACATTTATAAAAACCTAGCCCATATAATCAAGAACATTAGATATCTTTTAAATAGCAATTTAAAGTTGGTTCTTCACATTTTTATACTAGTGACTTTAGCCTCACTGATACTTCATTCTAACTAAGGTATATTGTATTATAGATGCTTCAAAAATCATTTTACTATTGTGACACAAGCAAATGTAAACACAATACATTTTAGGTTTGTGATATTCCATTTAGAATTTTCCAGACTTAGAATTACCTTCTGAAAGTGATTTTCAAAAATAATATTTGGTTAAAACACATTTTATTAGTTGGACTTCTATTTTCACCATCCAGTCTATCTAAGATGAGAATCCTCATTCTTTTTCCCATTAGCCTGAAGCTTCAAGTGTCAGTAGGCGATCAATGCCTATACTATAGTGTTTTAACAATTAAATTACTTAAAGGTCTTTAGGCATCATGTTTAGGGGAATGCAATTTCATATACTCAAATTGACAGCATTCTAAGAAGGTTGCAAAACAAGCCAGTCACACAAACCGACTTATGTTCTTCACTGTGCCAGAAAAAGGCAGCAGTGGGCATACAGAGTGGCTGGTCTTGCATGGCTGCACTAGTGCTGAATTTGGTCACAATGACAGCTAACAGTCATTGAGCTCTTAAAATTGCCAGGCATTAAAAGATGAGTTCGTGTCCTTTGTAGGGACATGGATGCAGCTGGAAACCATCACTCTCAGCAAACTTTCACAAGAACAGAAAACCAAACACCGCATGTTCTCACTCATAGGTGGCAATTGAACAATGAGATCACTTGGACATGGGAAAGGGAACATCACACACTAGGGCCTATTATGGGGAGGGGGGTTGGGGGAAGGATAGCATTGGGAGTTATACCTGATGTAAATGACGAGTTGATGGGTGCTGACGAGTTGATGGGTGCAGCACACCAACATGGCACATGTATACATATGTAACAAACCTGCACGTTGTGCACATCTACCCTAGAACTTAAAGTATAATAAAAAAAAAAAATTGCCAGGCATTGTTCTAAATGCCAAACATGAATTAATCTCACAACTGTTTGCTGAAGGTACTGTTATGATGATCTCCCTATCAGAGATGAGAACTCTAAGACACATTTACATGAGTAGAAAGCAGAGGAGCTGAAATTTGACCTCTGGGATTTGACCACCTAGCATCAGAATTTGCGTTCTTACCCATTATACTATGCTGCCTAGCAATGTCAAAAGAGATCGCTGGCCATTTCAAAGTCTTAAGAACTTCTTCTTCATAGCTTTAAGGGTAGAAATAAAGAGTAGAAATAAGCAGAGGATTCCAATTATTACACATAAATAGGTATTAATAGCTATAGTGAACTGTATTGTACATGCATACAAATTTATATTTACCATGTTTAGTCAATTATTGGGCTTTGCATATCTTCTCAATTAAGAAAGGAAATAAATACTAAAGAATAATATCTGAAAAAAAGTTATTAGTAATTGCACCAAGTATGAAAACTTTGAAAAAAATAAGATATAATACAGATTCCAATTTTCATCTTTCAAGAAAGATTATGTAATTAATCAAAGTTTGGGGGTTTAAATCAAATCACTTTTGGTACATAGGTAGTTACCCAAACCCTCAGTTTCCTCTGCATAAAATGAAGAAAGCAATGCTGACATTTATGCAAATTATGTATTAAGCTATAATAAAATATTGTCAATAAATTCACTCATGCTTTTCAGGATTTTAGACATATATAACTGGATAACTCCATCAAGGAGCAATAAAGATGTAATTGTTTATAAAGCATGATAATATAGTATAAAGAGAATTTAACTGGGTAGAAATGAACAAAAAAATACTTCTGAGAAAGTCCATCGTACTTGAAAGTTGGGAATGGAGAATTAGGTTTGTTCTCTGTATATTTTTGCATTGTTTTGATTGCTTAAAATAGAATATATTCATGTTACTTGTGAAGTTAAGACAGACAGAAGATAGATAGATAGATAGATAGATAGATAGATAGATAGATAGATAGATAGATAGACAGATAGATAGATAGATAGACAGACAGACATATATTTAAAACATATGGAGTATTTAGCCAGATATCAGAAGACATGAATTTGGATGAGACACGTGACCCTGTGAATTTCAAATTCCTGTAATAAGTGTTATGGACACAATGTCTGCAATAGCCCCTTCCAGTTATACACTGAAGTGATTTAGTTAAGTGTATAATATGTGAAGAATGCAAGAGGCCCACACTCTCCAAGTAAAGCAAAATATTTGCATTTATTTATGGAAAAGTTATCTTCAAAATAGTTAAAACACTGTCTACATTTTATTGCTTCTACACAACACACAATGCTAACCTAGAAGGTTGAGATCTTTCTTTAAAAACTTCAGAAAATAGGAAGAACATCAAAACATCCATCTTAGATGATGTTGTCTGTGGAGCCTTACTCCAAAATGCAATCAATGGCACATTACGAGAAAGAAGGAAAAGAGCTGTCACCTCTCAAGCCTTTGCACCTGGTCCAATTGTCAAATGTTAGTGAGTTATGAACAAGAATGATGCACAAATTATCATTAGCTTGATACATTGTGCTCACATTGATGCAAGAATCCCTTCCTAGTCTGGCAGATTATAATTGCCTGTGAATAGAAGTTTCAAATCTCTGATCTGACTATCTTGATACAGTTCAATGTATAGAATTTGGTTTATTCTTCATCTCTCTTCTCCATCAGTTAAGTTACCAGGCTTCTATCAACAGTCCTTATAGATTTTGTTGAGCAATACTTATTTCTACTGCTCTCCTCTGCTTCTTTCTGATATTCTTTATTTGAATGCAATATTCTTTATTTAAATGTAAATTTAGATTTGAATTATTTGAATGAAATTTAGATTTCCTTGTCCTCTTATTCCTTAGAATCAACACATCTAATAAATAGGGAGGGAAAGTAATTCAGGACCTAAAGAATCAACAAAAACTGATCCCGTGCTTCCCACAAAGGTAGTATAATAGCCTTCCCATGCTCATGAAGCTAACAATGAAAATAATAAATGTAACAACAGCAACTAACGTAGAGTGCCCCTATGTGCTAAGGATTGTGTTAAGCGCTTTACATAATAATTTCTTTCAACCCTCACAAAAACTCAGTTTTATGTACTGTAATTATTCCTTACCTGTTTTATAGATAAGCAGATTGAAGCACAGAAATGGGAAGTAACTTGTCCAAGGTCACAAGGCTAGTGAGTGATGGAAGCAGGATTTAAATCTAGTTTATCTGACTCTGGATTCTTGCTGCTAACCATTGCTAAACTGAAGACAGTCCAGGTTTAAATCAAATGCTGATATCACTGGACTTGATTAGCTCTCATTTTAATTCTTCCAAGCCTGCTACTTTTTACTCATTTTATGCTAAGGACCCTAAGTCCTCTGGTCAATTATTACAACTTTTTCAGTTTTTTGAACATATGCCTCAAATTTTCTTCATCTTATTTTCTTCAATGTGAAAATTGTCCCTAAAACATAAACCCTCTTCTATCTCTTGCTGGTAAAGGAAACCAAAATATTTTATCCCCAAAATATGAGACAGAGCAGGGACCCCTTCTTAGGGACCTGCAGGCCCCCTAAGCATAGAAATAAAGGACAATCTTGAGTTCCTTCAAGGGAAATTCCAGGCACTAGCTAGCCCTGAGAAGTAAATAAGAAACCTGATGAGCAAGAACGTAATAGCAGCCAAGGAAGCTAGAATCATGAGATGTTTGGTTCTCCTATAGGCACAAAAGCTAACATCTTAACATATGTCTCTGAGTTCTTTCTCAGAAACGCAGACCCACACCAAATAGACCTGCTGGCACAGAAGCCCCCAGTAAAGGAGAATGGGGGACTGAACTCTGGCCAACATCCTTTGTTTTACATTTCCTCCTGAGGGGCCTGAAAAAAGTCACACTCATGAACCCAGGTTAACATTCTTTTCTACTGACCCGACATTTTTAAACAAAGCTTCTCTTCCTTACCCAACTGCAAATTAGAAAATCTATTACCTATAAGTCCCCCGCTTCAAGATACCCTGACCTTTTAGGCCAAAACCAATGTGGAACCCCCATGTTTTGATTTACAGTTTTGCCTGTAACTTCTGCTTTCTGAAATTTACCACTGCCTTTAAAAATCCTTACCTGCAAGCCATCAGGGAGGTCAGGATTTAAGCATGAGCTGCCTGATCCTCCTTGCTAGGCACCCTGCCAATAAACACTTTCCTTTCTCCCACTACAAACCTCGGTGTGGATATCTGGCATTACTGTACAGGGTGAGTGGGCCCCAGTTTGGTTCGATAACAAATATTCTTCTTTGACATATTTTGAGATGGCCATTCAGAGGGCCTGCAAAAAGAAGTAGCCCTGCAAAGGGGCTAGATTTGTAACTGTAGAGAATCTGCATTGATGCAGCCAGGCTTTCTCTGCAGGCCCTCCCTTGTCCGGATCTAGAAAAAGTGAACTGAGTGTCTGCCACCTTCAAAGGTCTGAGAGAAACATTCACCATCTATTTTCTCCAAGGGCTACTACTGCTGGTGAAGTTTCATCTGTATAACAAGACCTCCTTTGCTAGCCAGACCTCGTCTTCTCTCCCTCCCATAACTTGTTTTGCCATGCTCCAGGCCGCTATTCTTTCTGTATTCTCAAAATGGTATAAAAGTGTCAATCATCTGGCCATTTATTTGAGTTGTTATAGTTTTGTATGGCTCCCGTGTATTAATACACTTGTATTCCTTTTCTCCTATTAACCTGCCTTTCTGTTAGTTGATTTTTAGCCAGTCTTCAGAGGATGAAGGGGAAGTATGCCCTTTGCCCCTTCACTGGCTTCACTGCTCTGGCAGTCTCATTCGAGTCCACTGCTTTAATAACCACTTACATCAAATGATGTAATAACCACTTAGATTTCCTTTAGGAATGTATTACAAGCAGTTCAAATGGCATTCATGATCTCTTACTCTCCTCACCAAACCAAAAACAAAACCAGAAGCAAAGTGGCTCATGCCTATAATCCCAGCACTTTGGGAGGTGGAGATGGAAGGATTGCTTGAACCCAGGAGTTCAAGACCAGTGTGGGCAAGATAGCAAGACCGTGTCTCCATAAAACATTTAAAAATTAGTTCAGCAACTGGCATTAATAGTCGTGGTCTGTAGAAATACAAAAGCTAATAAAATAATCACATAATCATACTTGAGTTATAAATAGGAAAGCCTTCTTTTGAAACAATATTTTCAGGATTGAAAGAACAAAGAGTATTAATCACAAAACAGGCAAAAATAACCAATAAAAATAGAAATAAATTTTCGTAAGATATGATATCAAAAATGTCAAGTGAGAACATCTTGTTTGAACTCACTTGACATTAAAATAAGATGAAAAGGAAAAAAATCTGTTTCTAGAGTCCTTATGAGAAGACAGAAACAAGATATTCCAAGAACAAGTAGAAGAATGTAGAGACAGATAAGAAAAATGAATTGAAAAGGAAATCACCAAACAGCTTCAGAAATTATATTTAAGTCTTACATGTAATGTTAAAAATTTTGGAACTCCGGGCCGAAGTCCGGCGGATGAAGGGCGGAAGTAGAGTGTCTAATCCTGCAGTGATGGCACAGGAAGAGGAAGATGTTAGAGATTACAATTTGACTGAGGAACAGAAGGCGATCAAGGCCAAGTATCCGCCAGTCAATAGGAAGTACGAGTATTTGGATCATACAGCGGATGTCCAGTTACACGCGTGGGGAGATACCCTGGAGGAAGCATTCGAGCAATGTGCAATGGCCATGTTTGGTTACATGACAGATACTGGGACAGTGGAGCCCCTCCAAACAGTAGAAGTAGAAACCCAAGGAGATGACTTACAGTCTCTTCTGTTTCACTTTTTGGATGAATGGCTTTATAAGTTCAGTGCTAATGAATTCTTCATACCCCGGGAAGTGAAAGTACTTAGTATTGATCAAAGAAATTTCAAATTATGATCAACTGGGTGGGGAGAAGAATTTTCATCGTCCAAGCACCCTCAGGAAACAGAAGTCAAAGCAATAACATATTCAGCAATGCAGGTCTACGATGAAGAGAAGCCAGAGGTTTTTGTGATCATTGACATTTAAAGGCCGGGCGCGGTGGCTCAAGCCTGTAATCCCAGCACTTTGGGAGGCCGAGGCGAGTGGATCACGAGGTCAGCAGATCGAGACCATCCTGGCTAACATGGTGAAACCCCGTCTCTACTAAAAATACAAAAAAAAAAAAAAAAAAAAAAAAAAAACCTAGCCGGGCGTGGTGGCGGGCGCCTGTAGTCCCAGCTACTCGGAGGCTGAGGCAGGAGAATGGCGTGAACCTGGGAGGCGGAGCTTGCAGTGAGCCGAGATCGCGCCACTGCACTCCAGCCTGGGTGACACAGCGCGAGACTCTGTCTCAAAAAAAAAAAAAAAAAAAAAAAAACATAAAAGACATTTAAGACACCAAAAAAGAAAAGACTCCTATGAATAACTGCTTTCTTTTTTTCCTTTTTTTCCTTTTGAGAAGACACTATGAATTAAATTCTACAGCATCTTTTGACACGTGGAAATTTGTAGAACAGAAATGTTTTAGTTAAAGTGTGACTTTCAGAAAGGGAAAGTCAGGGTACAGCCTTGGTCTGTGTTCCCCAAATAATCAGACTTTAAAGAATTCTTTAATCCCCAAGGGACAGTTATGGTCCTTTGATTCTCTGCTGTGGCAGGAGGTGCCTCATGCCTTTCCAGTGCAATGCAAGCCCTCCAGCCTCACCCCAGAGAGGAGCACTGATGTCAGCAGTAGCCTGAGGCTGAATCCAGGCTGAAAAAAGAGTAACTTGAAAAAATATATTTGCACACACAGAATTTTGTTTTTCTTCCAAGTTGGTTAAGACATATATTTTCTTTTTTTCTTTCTTTCGTTTTTTTTTTGTTTGTTTGTTTGTTTGTTTGTTTTGAGTTGGTCTCGCTCTGTAGCCCAGGCTGAAGCGCAGTGGCGTGATCTCGGCTCACAGCAAGCTCCGCCTCCTGAGTTCACGCCATTCTCCTGCCTCAGCCTTCCAGGTAGCTGGGACTGTAGGCGCCCGCCACCATGCCCAGCTAATTTTTGTATTTTTAGTAGAGCCGGGGTTTCACCATGTTAGCCAGGATGGTCTCGATCTCCTCACCGCAAGATTCGCCCGCCTCGGCCTCCCAAAGTGCTGGGACTACAGGCATGAGCCACCGCGCCCGGCTCATATTTTCTATATGTACATCAAGGGAGGTTGTGTTTTAGGTTGCTATAGGACAGGTATCCTGTATTCCAGTTGGTTTTTATAGAGAAACAATTAGACTTCTCTAGATAGAGCCCTGATTTTCTCTTACGCTTTCACTTTTTTAAAAGCACTGATGATATTTCCTGTTTTCTCATAAGAAAAAGTCAATACTATGCCTTACAAAGAGACCTTTCCTTCTAATGTGGAATTTTATTTGAAAGTGAGTATATGTGTATAACTAGAGAATAAAAGAAGAATTTTTGAAAAATTAAAAAAAAAATTTTTTTGTTTGAAGAACAGTCTAAGAGGTGGATGGTTGAATGAAGCCCAGATTATGGATACACTCTCCCAGTACACCTGAATCTCTTTACTCACTAGTTGCCTAGCTTTGCGGAAGGCTCTTAGTTATAATAGCATCTAAGTGCCTAGAGAAGCAGGGTTTTGGACTTCCCTAGCTAAAGTAGTTTAGTGGGAAAGATTGAGGTACACCTAGGATTATTTGAAGGAAGGTGTCCGTACCAATGACCATAGGTTTGTGGCTCCGTCACTAACTGTTATGAGACCTTGCTTTTCCTACCTGTGCCTCAAATTTTTCTATGTCCAAAATGAGACTATTCATTGCTGATTCACATAATTATAAATGAGATTAAATAAATAAAAATACAATTTAACATTAAGGGTCTGAATGCAAGATATTATTACTGGGCTGTAGTTTGGTGACAATGAAATTTCTCCAATGCAGACTGACCACCCCAGACACAAACTTCTTGAGGAGTCTCATGAGAACTTCTAGTCCTTCCCTTCTTCTAAAAAAAAGCCACATTTTCCTAAATGAATGGGAAATTTACCATACCCATTCTCCAAAATTTTGCTTAGCTTCTCATGTTTGATGATGGTGTCTAGTCCAGGATCTAGTTTGCCTTTTCTTCTTTTTATCATGTAACAATACACATTATATAAACCAATTTTGTTTGTAATAATAAAAACAGATATTTTAAGACAATTTTGCTTTATTAGCGTGCTCCTTCTGATTAATGATTTTACATTTAGAGAATATATTCATAATTAGTAACTAAAGAAAAAAGTTATCTTACATGAGAACTAAAAATTATATTTTTTTGTAGAGAAAATAATAACGGGGAAATCCTAAAGGCAGATTTCCTTGGTGGTAACAGCAGAATATTTTTCATTTTTTGAACATTTTGCAAGGCATTTATAGTTCATAAAAAATATTAAGTGAGAAATTCCATCTTAAACCTTTTACATAGATTCTACTTTAAGAAAATCAGCTTATTTGGACCTGAATAGGCTTTTAAAAATTATTCTTTGAGATCTGTAGAGAAGATAGAACTGTTATGGGAACTATGAGAACCAGTGTTGCCTGGGAATGAAGATTATGGGCAAGTAAATGAGCCACCTGAGTCTCAATTTGTCATCAATAATGATAAAGTAAAGGAAGATCAAAAGAGATAATGTACACAACACACTAGAGACAATGCCTGGCAGTCAACGTTATTACCTGTATTATTATTATTATTGTCTACTGTTAAGAGTGATTGGAATACACAACAAAGTTAAGATTTATACATAAAGAGTATACATGCATATTTTCATCCTCCAATCATATATGTGCAAGGTATTATGCAAAATCCTGAAACTATAAAGAAGTGTGAGAAAAAATTATCTGCTCCCAAGAAGTTTACCATCTTGGAGAAATTATAGATGTATTTTTTTTTTGCAATCAGAGATAGGCAGATATCAATAGGCAAAATGTCAACAAAGAGTGCTACAAGTATTTAAAGAAACTCATGATTCTAAGAATATTTTTAAAACATTTTCTGGCCTGGCGCGGTGGCTCAAGCCTGTAATCCCAGCACTTTGGGAGGCCGAGGCGGGTGGATCATGAGGTCAGGACATGGAGACTATCCTGGCTAACATGGTGAAACCCTGTCTCTACTAAAAATACAAAAAATTAGCCGGGCGTGGTGGCGGGCGCCTGTAGTCCCAGCTACTTGGGAGGCTGAGGCAGAGAATGGCGTAAACCCGGGAGGTGGAGTTTGCAGTGAGCCGAGATCGCGCCACTGCACTCCAGCCTGGGAGACACAGCGAGATCCATCTCAAAAAAAAAAAAAAAAAAAAAAAAATTTCTAAGTAGAGTTTCTTTGATAACAATATAGAATTTGAACAATTGTTTTAAAGTCATGTCTCTGAGTCTAACAGACTTGCAGGTTATAAAAGTGATCAAATAAATGTCCCATACAGCTTAGATGGAAATCACGCCAACATCACTTATGTAGGATTATTTAGAGGATGAGATGTCTACTAAAGATTTTCTGCAAGTGACTGTCTTTTCAGAAAGCAAACAATCATCTTCAAAGCAAATAACATTCCTCAACTCTATAATCTGACTTCTAACTCCATAATTCCGGCACCGTGAATGAGACCTCCATGTCACTGAATCCAGGATACCATAGAACCAAGCCAGAGAGCTACATGGTCAGGGGCAATACTTAAAATCACACCAAGAACTGGCTCAGCAGGAACCACACTGATACCACTGCTGAACAAAGAAACCAAAATAATTTCCTCAACTATTTCAACTAATTATTTCAACTAATAATTTTTTCAACTATTAATGATGGGCACATAAATTCAATACAGGAAATAATGTCATAGGCCTTATCAAAGGCTTAGAAAAACATTTAGAAAAATGTTCTTGTTACTAAATCAATTACACTATATCATTTAAAGTACTGAAGTTGATCCAGCTGGTGTTCTGGAACTCTTAATGAACTAAGGACACCCTCTACCAAAATTGGCACCGTGTCATGTGCAGGTAAGCCTCACATGAATCTCATAGTTTATATGCAAAATGCAGAAAAATCCCTAAGTGTGTATTTCCCCATAACCTATAATTCGAAAAATTTTACTGAATATATTCCTTGAAGATTTTTTCAGAAAATTTGTTATCTTCCTAATTCAAAAATAACTTTAGCAGTCTGTTTCCAAATAACTCGGAAGTTTGCCAAAGGCATAGTACTATGCAGCTGCCGATGTTCCTATAATTTCAGACTATTCTGCATTTCAATGGTTTAAATTATGTTCTTAGAAAGATGTGGAAGAAGGTATCACTTGAATACAAAATTCAGACATTATGTTGTACATTCAGGATCCCTATGTCCTTTTTCTGGTTCTCAAAAGGAAAAGACTGTTTAACTGCCATGAGCATGTCTCCCATCCATCCACTTGATACCTGGTATTGTCATATAAAGAACCCTGTATCTTATGTAAGACAGTACTGAGAGAAATAATATCTGTGGAGGAGCTCAAATCAGCCCTCAATGGCCCTGAAACCATCAGTTTTGGGATTGGCTCACATACACGGGCAAAATAATCAACCCTCTTATATAAATTCATGTATTTTAATTTTAATCATTATATTATAAAATATTCTAAGTAATAATAATTTTTTTCAACTATTAATGATGGGTACATAAATTCAATACAGGAAATAATGTCATAGGCCGTATCAAAAGACTTAGAAAAACAATTAGAAAAATATTCTAAAATTTAATTATTATTTTTTCTTACTCTAAAACGTCGTACAATATGAACGTCAGTTTGAAGCTATTTGTCAGAATCCTCTGTAATATAAATTTTAAATTGGCCTAATAGTATAAATAACAAATGGGATTATTTTAAAATCTTAATAATGATACTACCCTTCTTTTAAGATCTGTTATAATATGGCATGATTACGTCTTATAAAGAAAAGCCTCAATGACTCTGAAAGCAAGTTATGATTAAATGGTTTTAGCTTGTTCTCCTTGAAAAGCCTCCAAAGTATATATGTCCAATAACTACTGTGTAATAACTGGTATCATAGCTTTAACAAGCATTTACCTTGCAGCATTTACTACTAGTCAACTTTTATAACAACACTATGTTCGTCATTTTGAGAAAAGTAAAATACGCTCTTTTCACAGATTTTAACAGCACCGATGTGTAGGCGAACTTCCTGTCAAAGTTAGGAGGACCTCCAATGAACAACTGAATTTAACCAGGCCTTCATTTTCATGCTTTATGAGTACATTATTGATTCAGTCATGTAGTTGAATCGATACCTTGTGAATCTTACTGCAATATCTTACACCCAGTTTTCCCTCATGTTTGCTAAAGCAGTAGTTCACAAATGTGGTCCCTGGACCAGTAACATTAGAATCATCTGAGAACTTGTAAAAAATGAAAATTATCAGGTTCCACTCCAGAACCGAATCAGAAACTCTAGGGAGGAACCTAGAAACATGGGTTTCAACACACCATGCAGGTGGTTATGATGCAGACTAAAGTTTGAGAACCTCTGTCTAAAGCAAAAAGATGTTCTCTTGCTATAAAGAAAGGTTTGCCAGCATTGGGATAGCTCAAATAACTAAAAACAGAACTACCATTAGACCCAGCAATCCCACTACTGCTTTGGGTAACTACCCAAAGCAATACCACTTTTGGTATTTATCCAAAGGGAAAGAAATCGTTACATCAAAAAGACAACTTCACTCTTTTTTTATTATTATTATTATACTTTAAGTTCTAGGGTGCATGTGCACAACGTGCAGGTTCGTTACATAGGTATACATGTGCCATGGTGGTTTGCTGCACCCATCAACCTGTCATCTACATTAGGTATTTCTCCTAATGCTATCCCTCCCCCAGCCCCCACCCTCCGACAGGTCCTGGCATGTGAAGTTCCCCGCCTTGTGTCCATGTGTTCTCATTGTTCAACTCCCACCTGTGAGTGAAAACATGCGACACCTGCACTCTTATGTTTATTGCAGCATTATTCACAGTAGCAAAGTCGTGCAATCAACCTAAGCATTCATCAATGGTTGACTGGATAAAGAAAATGTGGTACATATACACCATGGAATACTAGGCAGCTATAAAAGAGAATGAAATTACATCCTTTACAGCAACATGGATGGAGCTGGGGGCCATTATCCTACGTGAAATAACTCAGAAACAGAAAGTCAAATACAGCATGTTCTCATTTAGAAGTGAGAGCTAAACAATGAGTTCACATGGACATAAAGATGGAAATAATAGACACTAGGGACTCTAAAAGTGGGGAGGGGGATAGGGGACTGAAGGTTGAAAAATTACCTATTGGGTACAATGTTCACTATTTGATTACATAATATATCCATGTAACAAACGTGCACATGTACCCCTTGAATCTAAACAAAATAAAGTTTAAAAAAGAGAAGTTTTGAATCACTTATGGTGGAGCAGTAGCTTCTGCAGGGACCTTTCTCTCCAAGCCTAAAATGCCATTATACTTTATAAAAATACAGATGTTCTTTACAGAAGGTACCAAATTATAAAAATTTCATCTAGTAAGGGTTTTAGACTAAGGCATATTCTCAATACATGTTAAAACATGGATATGCATCCAACTGAATGTTTGAGTTGTAAGGAAAAAAATGTGACTAATTAAAATAGCATGATATTACAAAAATAAAAATAATGTCTTATCTATCATAATTTCAACAGATTTTTCCCAAAATTAAAATCAAAGAAAATAGGGCTGATTTAACCACTGCCTTTTGTATTTTCTAGGTCCAGAACTTGTGCCATCTATAGAACTAGAGCCATGCCTAGGTAATGAATGAATGAACTGTATAGTTAATACATATTCCTACACAATGGCCTTCAAAGGCAAGCTGGTGAGGTTATCCCAAAGAACAGATGGAACAGAGCTGGTGTATTTTGCTAATAACCTCCATGATATAGTCTGTGTTATCAGAAAGGCAAAAGAGAAAACCCTAAAAATAGAGAGAATGAATTTTATCATAAAGATATATTTCTCAATCCCCACATGCATACATGGCATAATAGATATCAAGAGTGAAGCTTTGGGCAAAACAATGTTTTCTCCCCTTTTCCACCAGGAAAAAAAAGGGGGGGGGAGTCAAGCTTATAGTATAATTTTGATTAAGTAATTATTGTGTAATTTTTTTCTTAATTTCATTTTAAAACCATACATTTCTTATTTATTATTAGTAAAGCTCACATTGGGGGTGTAAAGTGACCGAAGTTGTGTTATTCCCACCTTATAGCAGATTTTCCACTGGAATGTAAATCTTTCAAGAATATTTTCAATTTACGGAAAGAGAATACTTTTATAGAGTAACACGAAACTTGCATGAATAACTCATATTTCTCAGATGTCACTGTCATTCTGAAAAAAAGCACTTTATATTCTTTTGAAAAATACTTAGAGACAATGATAGACTTATATTTGTCAAGTGCTAAGTTACATTAAAAGGGAGATTATATGTTGAAAAAATAAACTTCATCATAAAAGTTAATAAAATAATTTGGCTAAAATAAATAACAAAGCACTTTTAATAAATTTATCAGTAAAACAGCTAGTTAAACCCATTAAATCAATTTCACAAAACTGTTCTAATTTAAATGTATGTACATCAGGGAAAATCTGAATGGAATACCTGAGACTGTGCATTAATATTGGCTCCTTCCTTAACAAGAACTTTGACAACTTCTGCTTGTCCAGCCAAAGATGCAATGTGAAGAGCGGTATTTCCCTTCTGTTTTGGAGAAACAAAATAGAAAATGTTCAAGGTTTCTGAATTTTGCAGAAATCAAAATGTGCAGGCATTTTCAACTTTGCTAATCACTTTAACCGATTAAAATCTGTTATTTTATCAAGATAGTAGGCCACTTACGAAGAGATTATTTTTTACCATCAAAAAAAAAAAAACTTTTTGGCCACCTCATATAGTGTCTTCCTTTTCTATTTTCACAATATTGGTTAGTGTTAACACAGAATGACTGTTTTCAATGAATCAAAAATTTGCAGGAGGTGTGTGTGTATGTGTCAGTATCTCATGAGAGTCATGCAATTTAATCAACAACTAAAGAATCAAAAATTTGCAGGGGGTGTGTGTGTATGTGTCAGTATCTCATGAGATTCATGCAATTTAATCAACAACTAAAGAATCCTACTGCAAAGAAATATTAACTAAAAAGAAAGTTTACTGAAACATTGAGTTTCTTTCACCTTGCAAAGAAACCTAAGAATTTTTAGTGGTAGAGAAACGGACAGCTTATAGTTGTGTTTGCAGCTACTAGGGCACTTGGGAATATGTTGGGAATAAGAAAAATAAATTTTACATAAATAATAACAGTACCAATGATTTTCTACCATTTGCTACATCGAAATTTACCAGCCATAACACCAACACCAATGAAAAATAATTTAAACTTTTTGTGAAAATAAAGGCCAAGAGATTAAAAATACCTGTGATGTGATTAAAATAAATAACAAAAAGAAAAAAGAAACCAGTATATTCCAGGCCATAAAGTTTGGACTCTAGTTCTCTTTCTGTCTCCAGCTCACTGTGGGAGCATTAGGCACTCACTTAATATTTGGGGGCCTCAGTTTTTTTCTGTTTAAAAACATGAGATTCTTTTCTGGGAAATTCTACAATTCTAATCTATGATTAAAAGTAAGCCTAATTTTTAAAATATCAATAGAGTTTAGAAGAAAGGAAAAACAAAAATAGTAATAAACACTTAAGCAAGCAAAAATAATTGGCTTAATGAATACACTATATTAACGTGGGCAACTACACACCATCTCATACCAGTCAGAATGGCTATTACTAAAAAGACAAAAAATAATAGATGTTGGTGGGGTTGTACAGTGGCAGCCTCAAACTCCCAGGCTCACGTGAGTGCTCCTCACACTACAGCCTCCAGTGTAGCTGGGATTACAGATGTGAGCCAGTGAACTGGGCTTCAAATAGATATCCTTTAAATATTTGTTTAAAATGTATTTGATGTGCCAGAGAGAAATGTTAATAAAAATGTTTACTCTCTCTTTATGTTCAAAGAAAGAAATGTATTGCATATAGTGAATTCACATGTTTACTTCTGTGGAATTGCCAAAAATTGTTAGTTTGTTTTTGTTTTTTAATTTCTGCTAGAATTGCCGTTTACTATACTACAAGCAGAACCAATGCACATTTTGGCAATTATGCATGAGGCATTGGAATTCCAGGTTAACTGGCCGTATTTCTAATTTATTCTTGTACTTTTTTTTTGTTTCATTACTCCAGATAAGACTAGTGTCCCATCTAGAGACCAGAGTGTCTGACTTCTCTCTCTGCATCTTCCACAGCCATATTATCACACTCAAGGCTTGGTCAGCAGGCTTGGCTCTGATTAGCACTGTATTTTTCCAAATAAAATTTTACCTTCAAGAGACAAAGATTGTTGCCATTGACGATAGTTTTTTAAATGTATGTTGTTTATGAAATGAATCGTCGACAAGTTCAAATATTTTTTAGCAAAAGCAGCATCAAGGAACAGTTTCTGGTTTACCAAGCATTCCGTGCATTTCTTTAAAAATGAGTCCAATTTCCTTACCAAACACATTATGATGATAAAATCTAATATTACCCTGATAATTCAATCCATGACCCAAAATCTCTTTTCTTATTAGAGTATAAAGGATTCTGCATAGTCTCATACCAAACTGAATGTATACATTTAAAATTACTTGTTCAATTTCCATAGAGAAATTTCCCACATCAGTTTGTTTTTAAAAAATGAATTAACCATAGGAAAACAGGTGCTGCTGTCTACAAAGGATTATGTGAATCTCATCCTCTTTGTAAATCAAAGGGGGAAAAATAAAATTTTAGAAACCAGGTTTACAGATTTTTCAGACTCATGTCCCATAAGTCTTTAAATGAAACAATTCACTCTGCAGAGTTTAATGGAGAGAGTTTTAATTTTAATTCTGCAGGTTAAGAATCTTGGTATTCTAGCCAACCTCTGAAATGTACAAGAGGGTAAAGAAGCTTTAAGTGGGTGAGGTGTGGTGGTTCACGCCTATAATCCCAGCACTTTAGGAGGCTGAGGCAGGAGGATCGCTAGAGCCCAGGAAGGCAACATAGCAAGACCTCACCTATATTAAAAAAATTTTTTTTAATTAACTGGGCATGGTGGTGCACGCCTGTAGTCTCAGCTACTCAGGCAGCTGAGGTGGGAGGGTAACTTGAGCCCAGGAGGTGGAGGTTGCAGTGAACCGTGATTGTACCACTGCACTACTGCCTGGGCAACAGAAAGAGACCTTGTCTAAAAAAATACATGAAAATGAAAAGTTTTAAATAATTCTCACTTTTCTAAGGAAAAAAATATTCTACCAGCATGAATATTACCTTAGTGGCAGAATCCACAGAGGATCCTCTTCCCAGCAGCTCCTGCACCAGCCCCACGTGGCCTTCCTTGGCAGCCAGATGGAGAGCGTTGAGTCCATTCTGAGAGAAGAAACAAACAAGGTTTTAAGAAGTGAAGTAATGAGGCAAACAGTGTCCTGCCAAGCATATAACCCAGAGAACAGACAGACTCTGATCACTTCTTTTTTTTTTTTCCTTTTTGCATTAGAATCTTGAATCTATTAATTTAGGAGAGACTAATTTCAGTGTTTTTGATTCAGAGAGGCAATAAGGTAAGTATTCATTAGAAACATGGATTTTGGCAACTACATTTCAACAAATTTTTTTTTAACTAAGAAATCTCTAAATATTTTAAATGATTTAAAGGAACAATTTTATATCATTTATTGTATTGGTGCAAAATTAAATTCTGCCCACTTTCTGGAACATGTACAGCTTTAGATTTTTTCAGTCCTTTTGTATCTCAAAGCAGCACTCTGCTAAGTGCTATTCACACTTACGAAGATGTACTCCACACCTCCTAGGATTTATAGACAACAGTTATACCTTGATTAATATTATAACTAACTCACTCTAACTAGCTACTCAGTGACTCAAAATACTGACCAACAATTTGGAAGAAACTTAGAAGAAAATTAATATGATTTTAAAAATCAAGAACAAATTTTTAAGAGGAAAGTATTAAGTTAATTCAACCTGGAAAACAGAATAAATATTAGTTTCTTCATCTTCAAAACAAGGATTAAAGTCTTCAACTGACACAGTAGTAAAGCTTAAACAGAGCAATAGAAATAAAGTGACAATTTAGCAGCTGGTTCATGGTGCCAGTTATTAGCTTCTATAGCCCACTTGTCTTATACAGATGGTATTCTAATATTGATACTGAATAAATTAACATTTTTCCCATGCAAATTGAAATACACTGTTTTACACATATCATATAGACTCAAGTAATGCTACAAAATGTTATTTCATAATAATCTCAGAAGCTAATCATAAATGTTTTTGGATGTTGAAATGGAATATAGAAATTATTTACATTATGTAGATTGTTATAGAAGAGTACTTATCTAAGAATGACCATGAGTCATACTTGTAATGTAAAAAAGAAAAAGTTGTACTAAATATGAAGGTTATAGAAACTGTCCTTCTTCTTATATTGCAACATTTAATAGTAATAATAATAATATTTCATTTTTAATTCCTGACTACTGAGTTGAAGTCAGTCAATAAAATGATCTTATTATGATGCTACAGTCAGAGAACCAAGACAGTCTTGATATTCTTGATAGGGCCTCCAAATTTAGAGACAAAAGGCATGATAATGATATGTAATATGATCAGATTTATAGTTCAGAGATGTGCTATCTAACAGTCTTCTATTGAAATGTAAATTTATGAGAGAATAATTTTAACATTGTAATTTGGGGAAGCTGCATCACGGTATAGATTCACTTCCAGCGATGTTCTATATATCTATCAGTTTCACTATGTCAGACTCATTTCTAGCAATGGTTTAAGTATCTCTCAATTTTATATATACTGCATACCAAATGGGAAACAACAAAGCAGGCTACTGTTGATAGGTCATTGATACTGACTTTATGTAAGTTAATGTTCATAAAATAATACGAACTTAGTCTTTTGACACAATCAGCAAATATTTATTGAGTTCTTATTGTGAGCTTGATATTGGGCTTTGCAGATCTGTGAGTTCCAGGAGTGATATCATCTTTGATACCACAACTTCAGAATAATGCTATTTCCATATAATACCATTAAAATGGCTAAAAATATCAGGTAGATTTTTTTAAAAGATGATAATGCTACATTGAAACAACCATGCGCACATTAATCCTAAAGAACAAAGTTATCTTTTTTGTTTAGCACTTCTATCAAATTTTATAAAGAGTATTTTAACATTTTGTTCATAATCAGATTTATAATAAGCTCTATTCACTATTTCTCTTGCTGATTTTATGAAATATTTTCTCCATTGACTGCCTTTGTATGATCATATAAAGCTAGTGGATGACCCCAGGTAGAACAGATAGCCAATAAAAATTTTCATGGAACCATTTGAGTGTTTCTGATATATACAGAAAAACCACAGAGGAGTCCATTTGGAGAAGTTAAGGAACAGATTCAAGAAGATACAGCTAAACTTACATGAAGGTTAAATGTTTGCATCATCATCCATCAAACTGTTTTGCACCTTATTATAAATTCATAATTAATACAAACTTATTTGTTCATCTATAAGCATTTGCTAGGTGCCCACTAAGTGCTCAGCTCTCAGTGCTGGGTTCCAAGGGAGAAGTAAAGACACATTATGTAATGTTTGTCCCCATAAATATTTGGCCCCCAAATACTTATTATTAAACAACTGAAAATCAACTACACAGTAGCATATATTGTCAATGATTTAATTTTCAGATCTCTGGCTGCCCTGCTTTGCATATGTTACATGTTGAATTAAGAGTTTCACAGTCTAAGTCTTTTGCATATCAGAAAAGTACAACTAACTTATATAACATTTTAAATTCTATGAAAATGTAAATATTTGGGAGAAGCCAATTAAAATATATGAGCTCTTGAAAGTTTTTGAAAGAGGTTAGAAGAAAGAGATAGAGAGAAAATGGGCACATCCAAAGGCAGTAATTGCGAAGGAAAGTGAAACTTGGCCTCTCAGTCCTCACCACCACTCTGAACGGACTTCAGTGTCAAGATTCCCCTAAGTCAAGAACTCTTCTCAAGATGAAATACGTGCCATAAATGTAGATACAAATAGTTGTGAAATATTACTACAATTTCACTGTGCCATTAGTATAAATGACAATGGCAAAAAAAAAATTTTTTTAAATGACAATGGCAAAAGAAATAATCTATACAATGAAGAAAAAGTCAAATTAAAAATGAAAATGACACATTTACATGTTCTCTATCCATTCTCACTCCTTACGCCCATATATCTTTTTTCTGCACTTTTCCCATCTCTTCCACAGCAGCTTCTCTAAACCAAGGGTACTTATTCACTGTGGTGGGGTTAAGGATGTATTTAGTTTTTTATAAAGATCAGGAAAAGCAAAGTACATGATGCACCAACTTTGTCAGACACAGTTTAACTGAACTGACTGTGTCCTTGGCTGGTCTCCACAGGTTCCTGATTTAACAAAGTAAATCAAACTATAGGTGATACAAGAAGATATTTGTTTTATTAGTTACTCTCAGGTCTTCAAGGGTTTCTTTTAAATTCCCAAATGATAATTTAATGTGGTATTTACTAAGCCTTCATTAATTTAAAAATATTTACAATGAGATTTGGAATTTGGCTGTTCAGGTTATTGGTTATTTCACAGTGAAAGAATAAGAACGCTTTGAAGATGCCACTCTATATAGTCCATTTCGTGATCTCCACTTCATCCATAGTGGGGTCCCGTCTAGCGCCTCTGGATGGTAGCTCCCTTTTTGGCCACTGATCTTTTCTCTCTGTCTAGCCCTATCAAGGGCTTTTTTTTTTTTTTTTTTTAAATAATACAATCCCTAAAATATAGGGAATGACACTGAATATGGTAGTGAATTAGCCTGAGAGAAGAAAAAACTGTAAAAATTAGTCTTCGGAATCTTACTAAAATCAAGAAAAATGAAGAGGTTATGAGTGCTGAGAAATATTTGATGAATGAAAGAATAAGAAATGTTAATGATGTAAGAATCACTATTACATTTTACATTTTACATATATTATATTACAGCATATTTTATTATATTTTACAGATGATGACACTAAAATTCTCAGAAGTCAAGTGATTTGCCTCAAAGATCATTATAACTTATAAGAGGAAGAGCAAAAAATTCAAACTCAGATCTATCTGATTTCCAAACCCATGCTTTTTTATTTAAAATAATTAAATGCTAAACCAGTATTTCAGACTGTAGGTCATGATGCATAAACTGATCATAAATTCAATCTAATGGACTGCTAATCAGCATGGTTCAAATCATGAAGTAGCATAAAGAAAAACAGAGTGCACTGTGGGTGGCAAGTATTGATTTTGAGGGGTTTTTGGTGAAACTTTTTATACACACACATCTGTGTGTGTGTGCACATGCAGGCATGCTCTGGGTTACAAAAAAGCTAAAGAAGTTTAGTCAAGACCTGAGACAGGAGGTCATCTTGGGGAAACTAGATAACCTTTTAGATCAAATAAATGAAACATTGGCACTCACAAAGATCACTTAAGGGAGGATAATGGACATTTAGAAATGGTTTTATTGGACCTAGATGACAGGTTGATAGGTGCAGCAAACCACCATAGCACATGTATACCTATGTAACAAACCTGCACGTTCAGCACATGTATCCCAGAACTTAAAGTAAAATTTTTTAAAAAAGAAAAGAAATGGTTTTGTTGGTAGGCTTATTTGAGTTTTCTGAACTTAATTTTCATTTTAGATGGGTGTTGTGATGCAAATAAGAGGATTGACAATGGGATGAAGCAGAATTCTTCATTTTGAGAATATTGGCTAAATCATGTCCATATTTGGGGTTCTGAGAGGGACAGTGGCAGAGTGGAGAACACAGGCATTGGGCAACAGGAAATCTGAGCTCCTATGCTGGCTCTCCAGTCCTAACAATAGGATTTAAGGTTTCTTCAATAGTAAAAAGGGAAAATGTCCTACTCTGCCTACCTCAGATAGTTATTTAAGAGTATAAAATAGTGTAGGTTAATTCTGTTTGTAATGTATGAAGTAATAAACAAATGTAAGGTATTATTATTTCCTAGTTAGATGCAAACAGTAATACATGTATATATTCCTGCTCTCCCCATCCACAGCCCTGCCAATGTTCCATCACTAAGATTTGGCTAAATGTGATGAGATGAAATGAGCATTTTTGAGTTCAACGTACATTTACCTAGGCTAGCAAAAGTATTAATGTATGCAAAAGTGATTTATCTTTTAAAAGTATTTTGAATTACAATAAAACCTAGGAAGTAGATGGGTAAAAGGAACTTGGTTTATTAGTAGTCACCCTTGTCAATAATTCAGACAGTTGCAATTTTACTACTGAACTCTATTTCAACTCTATTTATATATTTATTTATTTAATTTTTTGAGATGGAGTTTTGCTCTTATTGTCCAGGTTGGAACGCAGTGGTGCAGTCTTGACTCACTGCAACCTCCGCCTCCTGGATTCAAGTGATTCTCCTGCCTCCGTCTCCCGAGTAGGTGGGATTACAGGCACGTGCCACCACATCTGGCTAATTTTTTTCGTACTTTTAGTAGAGATGGGGTTTCACCCTGTTGGCCAGGATGGTCTCAAACTCCTGACCTCAGGTGATTCTCCTGCCTCGGCCTCCCGAAGTCCTGGGATTACAGGCGTGAGCCACCATACCCAGCCTCAACTCTCCTATGTAAATGCCATTTTCATGCAGTCTCTCATTTCTTTGGTTAAATTAATTTTTTAAGATTATATAGGTAAATTATTTCTTTAATAGTTGGCTTAACATGTATAAAAACAAAACATTTATATAAGGCTCAAAGAAGAAAAATTATTTGAACTACTTGTTATAATAGTTTTGGTTTAAAGGAATGTAAAAACTAAATTTAAAAGTGAGCAGCAAATCGTTTAAATAATAGCTAAAACGTATCACAGTTTATTCTTCTGTGTAAGGTTCCGTTCTAAGCGCTTAATTGCATTAATTCATATAATCCTGAACTGAACATTTTGAATTATCAACTAGCTGGTGATTCTGGCTCAGAAACTGCACTTTGAAACCTCCTCCTCTTTATGTCTCCCTGGCCTCCGTAACACAAAAACCAATGGCCTCTGCATTATAATCCTATTTTATTTTCTTTAGACCTCAACTTCTCATTAGCTCTATTTTCTAATAGAAAATATCTCAGTCTCTAAAAATTATTTCTTTTAGGTTTGCAGATGTTTAATGTACAAATACATCAAAATTAGAAAAGAAAAACCATTAAAATGAATTCTAGAATGTTATGATGTCAAAATCATGCCAAGTTTAGCATTTAGAAGTGAACTCTAGGCAGGTGCAGTGACTCACGCTTATAATCCCAGCACTTTGGGAGGCCGAGGCGGGAGGATTGCTTGAGCCCAGGAGTTCAAGACCAGCCTTGGCAACATAGAGAGCCCTATCTCTATGAAAAATAAAAAATTAGCCGGACTCAGTGGTGTGCATCTGTAATCTCAGCTACTTGGGAAGCTGAGGCTGCACTCCAGCCTGGGTGACAGAGCAAACCCCTTGCCTCAAAATAACTAAATAGATAGATAAGTAAATAAATAAAAGTAAATGCTAAGTAAAAATGGAGGAAAGGGTTTAGAATGGTTTCTCCCTTAAGCTTTTTTTTTAAAGTAACAAAATTCTGTGTTTCTAAGATCAGATGACAAGTAATGAGAGTATAATTTCCAGAAGTTTTTAAAGATACAACCCAAACGACTAGGTCTTAGTTCTGCATGTTTATCACTAACTCATTTACCATTTCAATGAACCCATCTTAAAAGAGGGCATTAAAAACCTGAACTTTCTCCTACTGACATAGAATTTATCAAGGTTGGCAAGCAGGGGAAGGAGTATGTACCATGAAACAAAAGAATTCTCTAGTGAGACACCCAGCAGTGGACATGCCTCCAGGCACCAAGGATGAGATCAGAATTGAGAAGAAAGAGGTGGCAGGACCTCGAAGGAAAGGAAGTAAAATGGGAGACTAGAACTAAAGAAATTCCACAGCGGATTCCAGTGTGTGCCCTATCCTCCTGCTTCTAATGAGGCACAAGTGAAGAAACATTTTTTAACAAAATATTAAACTCAGATAAAACACGATACAGAGTTTTCAAATTAATAGACTAGGGGTAGCTTATATTCAATAAATGGTAACTAAATTCAAGTATTCACATACTAAAACATTTGTTGACTATTTATTGTATGCTAACATTGTGCTAGAAACCAAGTCTATATTTCAATGTATCCATATAAAAGTTTGGTAATATTATTAGAGAATTACAATTACTTCTGATCTTCTCCACATTTTTTATAATTTTAATTAAAAACAAGCCAAATTTGGCATGGTGGATTCTGTGGGAAGGGAGAGGAGGGAGCATCAGATAATAAAAGCTTTGCCGAGTCTTCTAAATAACACCCTGGTACTCTGTTTTCCTTTATTATAAAATAATTCCTATAAATGGCATTTGGTATCAATTTCAGGTATGTCTGAGACACACAAGCTGGCTTAGTCACTTTCTCCTCTGAGCAATCATAAAATTTGGTTCTTTTCACCAATTTATTGTATTTACATGTTTCCTGTTTATCTTCCCAACAAGACTTTTCATGGGAAATGGTCAAATTCTATTCATATTGGTAACCTCTACACCTAATATAGTACCTGGCACAAAAAAGGTGCACTTCAATAATATTTGTACAATAAATGGGCTAATTAATAATGTGTACAGTATGAAGGTAAACAGGAGTTTGCTTAATTCATCCAGGTACTCTACATTTTGTCAGCAAATGCAAGTCAGTGCACGAACAAGTCAGGTATAAATAGATCCATCTTTGCAAACACAATCACGAGACATTCACTCTCTGAGACCTGTATTGGTTACTATTAACACACACAAGAGGAAACTAGATTCTGAAGGAACGACTTAATTTAAATAGCCTTTGTTATTAAGGATCTCAGAGTTCTGTGATAATTTTTAAATTTTACATGTTTATTTTAGTGCCAATCTAAAAAACATTAATAGAAGCATATTCTGGATCATCTGGATAATCACATTTAATTAACATTTAGTAATTTTTTGTTCTTGGTCATGTTTCTGATTGTGTTGATTTCAATGAATCACTTAAAGGGAACATTCAAATTTTGATGCAGTTTTTCTCAAACTGAGGCACACAGATGTATTTTCTTATGGGACCAAAAAAAGTTTCCCACCCCCCGATAAGTAGAAGAAATGCTGCCTTAAGAGATGGTTTGTAAACAGAACTTGATAATATGTGGGTCTTTCCATCTAGAAAGCAGAGTGGATGCGTAAGGAGGCATGACTAGAACCTTCCTAAGTATTAGAAGCTTTCCTGTGTCCCACAGGACTATAAATTATCAAAAAGAAATTATAACAATTTATTAAGAAACTTTATAGCCAAAATCAGTAGGAATATACTTGTTAGTACTTGTCCAGAATTTGTCCATCCGGCTACTCCCATGTGGCTGAAATAATCATTTGTGGCTAGCCTAACTTTGTTGACCAAATTCTATCTAAATATAACCATCAGAGCCATAATTTGGTCTCCCAAATGAGTGTGCACAACACAATTGATTTTCATATGTATCACTTGAGGCCCCAATCATCTCCTTTTAAAGTAGAGAAGTATGTTGTAAAGATTATACATACGTACATATGTATATACACACACACTACATCACACACACACACTGTAGCACAGTGATGAGGATGTAACAGGCATGCAATAAAGGTAACTATTATTTGATATAACACGTATTATTATTTCCCACTTCATGAGTGGATAATTTGAGATTCAGAATGATTTAAGTGGCTGGCCCAATGTCCAGTGCTCACTCATTCATTTATCAAATATTAATTGGACATCTATTATGTGTCAATCCTGGGTCTTGTTCTTTCCAGCACTGCTCCTGTCATTATACGACACTGAAGCTTAAATTCTAGTTTATAAATCATTCTTTGAAATTGGTTCATATATGTCAGCGATAGCCTCCCTCCCTGGTAAGTTTAATTTTAACCCTGTTTGTATTTGTATACTCTGTGAGCTTTTCTTTTTAAACCCCTCAATTTTCCTGTGCTGCTAAAATTCCAAGTTCCCAGTTTGTGGGACTTGCTTTCCTGTCTGCATACTGCAAAATTGTTAGCTGGGAACACAATCAGTTAACGAGAAACGAGTGCCTTCTTTAAGACACAAAAATTTCACTAAAAGTAGAGTTGTTAAAAAGGGCCAAAGTGACCATCATTAGCTTGGCGTCCAAACTTATAATTCCAAGGGAACTTGAATAACAGATCTCTTGAAAAACTTCTGATGGTTACTTTGGAAGAGAAACTATATTCTCAACTTTCTGATAAATGGCTTTCTCTGCCTGCTTCCCTCCTCTAACTCCCATGGGCACTATTGCTGTCTTCCTTTATTCCTCAAAGGAAACATCACACTGCAAATTCTCTTTTTCCCAAGGGCAGTAACAGCCTTCACTGACTCCAGCAATGACTGCATACCCACTAAGGTGCAGGGATTTATTTCAAACTGTCCCCTCTGCCCGCTTGACCGTGCATAAAGAGTTTTTTTGTTTTTTTTTTTTAAGTAATGACAGTTTAGGGGGTGGGGTGGGATGTGGAATGGGGAATTGTCCTTATGCCCCATGGTGTGCTTTATGGGCTCTTGCTCATCTGCATCTTGGTCTCTTTTATTCTACCCTGAAGACCTTTCATTTCTGAGGAAAAAGGTAAAAAACGAACTGAGTGTGGGGACTAAAAACAACTGCCACATGAGGCTCTACACTTACACATATGCAGGTTCATTCACAGACAGTTGCCCTGATCATGCCCACATCAATCTGACAACCACTGCTTAATTCTACACAATTTCCTTTTTTTCTAAGAAGAGAATCCCCAATTTGAAGAAGTTGCCATTTTAAAATAAGGTTTCCTTTTTCTTTTCTTCTATGTATTCCATAAGATAAGAGACCTTGAAAAGACTAGCGATCATAGGATTTGTTTACTTCTTTACAATCAGAGAGGGGGGTGGGGGGAGAGAGAGAGAGAGGAGATATCCAGGAGGGCAGGGAGGGATGGGTGGAAAGTACTGAGAAACCTCTACAGAGCGAGGAAAAGACTGTTTAGAATCTTTTTCCAGCCTTTTCGCCCTGGTTTTTCTTCATCTTCGTGGATTTATCTACCTTCGGTCTTTGATGTTGCTGACCTTCAAATGGGGTTTTGTGTGGACATCCTTTTTGATGAGGTTGATGCTATTTCTTTATGTTTATTAGTTTTCCTTCTAACAGTCAGGCCCCTCTGCTGCAGGTCTGCTGGAATTTGCTGGAGGTCCACTCCAGATCCTTTGTCTGGGTATCACCAGCAGAGGCTGTAGAACAGCAAAGATTGCTGCCTGTTCCTTCCTCTGGAAGCTTCGTCCCAGAGGGGCACCTGCCAGATGCCAGCCAGAGCTCTCCTGTATGAGGTGTCTGTTGGCTCCTGCTGTAAGGTATCTCCCAGTCAAGAGGCAGGGGGGTCAGGGACCTCGCTGAGGAAGCAGTCTGTCCCTTAGCAGAGCTCGAGCACTGTGCTGAGAGATCCACTGCTCTCTTCAGAGCTGGCAGGCAGGAACATTTAAGTCTGCTGAAGCTGTGCCTTCCCTATTTAATAAATGGTGTTGGGAAACCTGGCTAGCCATATGCAGAAAACTGAAACTGAACCCCTTCCTTACACCTGATATAAAAATTAACTCGAAGTGGATTTAAAACTTAAGTGTAAGACCTAAAACCATAAGAACCCTAGAAGAAAACCTAGGCAATACCATACAGGACATAGGCATGGACAAAGACTTCACGACTAAAATACTAAAAGCAATAGCAACAAAAGTCAAAATTGACAAATGGGATCTAATTAAACTAAAGAGCTTCTGCACAGCAAAAGAAACTTTCATCAGAGTGAACAGGCAACCTACAGAATGGGGAAAATATTTGCAATCTATTCATCTGACAAAGGGCTAATATCCAGAATCTACAAGAAACTAAAACAAATTTACAAGAAAAAAAACAATGCCATCAAAAAGTGGGCAAAGGTTATGAACAGACACTTCTCAAAAGAAAACATTTATGTGGCCAACAAACATATAAAAAAAGCTTATTATCACTGGTCATTAAAGCAATGCAAATCAAAGCCACAATGAGATACAATCTCATGCCAGTTAGGATGGCTATCACTAAAAAATCAGGAAACAACAGATGCTGGAGAGGATTTGGAGAAATAGGAGCACTTTTACACTATTGGTGGGAGTGTAAATTAGTTCAACCATTGTGGAAGACAGTGTGGCAATTCCTCAAGGATCTAGAACCAGATATAGAACCAAACCATTTGACCCAGCAATCCCATTACTGGGTATACACTCAAAGGATTATAAATCATTCTACCATAAAGACACATGCACATGTATGTTTATTGCAGCACTATTCACAATAGTAAAGAGTTGGAACCAACCCAAACGCCCATCAATGATAGACTGGATAAAGAAAATGTGGCACATATACACCATGGAATACTATGCAGCCATAAAAAAGGATGAGTTCATGTCCTTTGTAGGGACGTGGACGAAGCTGGAAACCATCATTCCCAGCAAATTAACACAGGAACAGACAACCAAATGCTGCATCTCACTCATAAGTGGGAGTTGAACAATAAGAACACATGGACATATAGAGGGAAACATCACACACTGGGGCCTGTTGGGGACTGGGGGGCTAGGGGAGGGACACCATTAGGAGAAATACCTAATGTAGATGATGGGTTGATGAGTGCAGTAAACCACCATGGCAAGTGTATACCTATATAACAAACCTGAATGTTCTGCACAGGAACCAGAACGTAAGGTATAATAATAATAATAATAAAAGAATCAATGGTCAGCAACAAAAACAGAATATGTGAACATGAGTTGGCAAAATCTCAACTACTGCAAAAGGGCTGGATGATTCTTAAAGGCACAAAGAAAATAACCAAGGAGAAAAATGATTAGGCAGGAATGGCAGCTTCACCTCATCTCACACACCACCTGTGTTTGTAGTGCATACTGGAAGAATTGCAGCGAGTATAAATTCCCATTAAGATCTTTCCTCTGTTGGTCTCCAACAGCAAAAATCAAGATGGGACTCCTGAACTCTACAGACTCCTGGATAGATTCCCCCCACTTCTTTCTCCAGACAATCTCTACAACGTCACCATCGCTATCTGCTTGGGACTGTCTGAGCTAAACTTATCACGTCCTCTATCCTTGTTTGTGGTAGTCACCAACTCCACCATCATCCCTGAAAATCTTATCCCTCTCCGCCTCTGTATACCTCCTTTTCTGATTCTATCTCCTATCACTTCCCGTTTCCCAAAACTCCCACACTGATCCTTTAGAATGCATGGGTGTAGTCATTAGCAAAAAGTCTGGGCTAAATCTCTTCTCTAAATATCCCTTTTAAGCTTCTTGCTCTAACTAGAATCCAAAGACACTGCTTCCCTGAAGTCTACTCAAGTGATGGATACTTGAGTAGAAGCAAGAAGTAAAATATAGCTCCCCCAAGTTCGGTGATTAATAGGAATATGGATTGATACTAATAGGAATTGATATTAATGGGAATATGGATTGATAGAAATATAGATCACTGACATTGGGGGAGCTATATTTTGCTTCTTGCTTCTCATCGCTCTTTTAAACTATTTTTCTTCCTCCTTTTTTTAAACCTCCTGATGTCATCAGCCTGTATCCTCTTGATGCCATCCCTTGTCCCTTGAGAATTTTAGCTTCTAGCTCACTGCCACTTTCTCCTACATATACATAGGTGACTTTTCCAAAACTCCAGGTTTTCAGGTTCTTGAATTCCTCTCTGCCAATGATTTCTTCTTTTCTCTACCTTATCCACTCCCTTCCATGGTCACATTCTAGACATTTTCCTTTCCAATAATTGTAAACTTCCTCTAGTATTTCAATTTTAAACATCCAACCCTCTGAACACTACTTACTCTCTTGCTAATCTACTCATCCAACTCCAGCAATCCTTCAATCCTTAACAGTTAGAGTCTATTTATCTTTTCACGGTGCCCACTTACCTCCTCACTTGGCATGAATTCTATGCATAGTCTTTATCGTTATTTTATTCATTCCCTTATATGCATCCTCAGTTCCCTTGTGTTTCTCTAGTTCTGCCATATATGTTTAGCTAAACCACATTCCTGGCTATATATAACTCTCCATGTGATCCCATGTCTGAACGTAGCTGCAGAAGAACACACACACGCCACCTGGATTCGCTTTAAATTCCTGATCATGATGCTCAAGCAGACCCTTCATGCTGCCTGGCAATCATACTGTCTTACCCTCAATTGCTATCTCTCTTACTCTCCTGGATTATTATTTCACACCTTCTCCCTCTTACACCTCCACCCTCTCCTCTCCTATCTTTACTCTCAGCTGATAACCTAGAATCATATTTCACTGAAAAAAAAAACAGAAGCAATTAGAACTTCCACCCCACATCCAGCTCCCAGCATGCCACCCACACTACTTCCTGCTCCTCTGCCCATATACCTTTCTTTTACCTGAACTATCCATGATTCTAGCAAAAGCCAATCCCTCCACTTGTGCATCAGGCTCCATCCCCACTTCTCATCAACTCAAGGACACCATCCAGTAATTCTCCCATCTCTCTCTCCCTCTCTCAAAGTATTGATTTTTCCTTCCCTGTTGATATTTCTCCATCAACAAAACAAAGCTATTATTTATTTCCTATTACAAAGAAATCCTTCTTGATTCCACTTCCTCTTCCAGCTACTTTTCTTATTCTTTTCTTTCTTATATAGAAAGAGCCCTTGAAGCAGTCCTTGGTCTGCCCGTCATCCATTGAATGAGCTCCAGTCCAGCTTTCACCCCTCCACTCCACCAAAATTGCTTTGATCAAGTCACCAGTTTCCATCACATTACTAAGGCTGTTGTTCAGTTCCTCAGCTTATTGGATCAACAGCATTTTACAGAGTTTATCATTTCATCCACCTGAAAATAGGTCTTCTAAGAAATCACATTCTTCAGGTTTTCCTCCTACATCCCTGGACACTCTTTTCCATTCTCCTTGGTGGCTTCTCATCTTCCTGACCTCTAAATATTGTAGTACTCCAGGGCCCAGCCCTTGAACCTATTCTATTTTTCATAAACTCTCTCTCTTTTGGTGATCTCATGCAGTACCACGGTTTTGAATACTATCTATATACTGGGTATGCCAAAATGTATATTTCAGGCCAAAATCTTTTCTCCCGACCCTAGAAAACTCATATATACAACTGCCTACTCAATATCTTGGATATCACACAGACAAATCAAACTTAACATGTTCAAAACTGACCTGCTGAGTATTCCCTCAAACCTGCTCCTCACACAGTCTTACCCACCTCAGTTAATAAAACTTCAGCTCTCATTCTTTCCATTGTGACCTCAACCCTCATGCCTAATTCCTCTTTTGCCTTCATCCCACATTAACTCCATCAACAAAATCAGCTTTTGAAATGTATCTAGAATCCAGCCACTTCTCACCAATTCTCCTGCCTGTTGTCCTACTGTAAAACACCTCACTTCTCACCTAAAGTATCACAAAAGTGTTCCCTGCTTCTGTCCTTGTTCCCTTTCAGCTTGAGCGTTACTATTAAGACTCATCAGTGTATGTCACTCCTCTACTAAGAACCCTCTAATCACTTCTCTGCTCATTCGGAATTAAAGCCAAAGTTCTTAAAATAGCCCACAAGGCCTTACATGACCCGATGCTGCTTTCTGCTCTCCCCAACCTCCTCCTACGCTTCCTCTCCCTCATTCTACTCCAGGCAGGCTTGCTTCCTTGCTGGCCCTTGAACATGCCAACATGCTCCCTCTGTGGGGTTCTCTCACCTGTCAAGCCTTCTTCTAAAATGTGCTCCCTCCACAGCGTGCATGGCCTCGTTGCTCAATTTCTTCAGGTTTTCTTCTGCCCATCCCCTCTAAAGTGATATACCGCTCCCATTCCACTCCTCTCTCCTTCTCCCCTGCTGTATCTTCCTCCATATCACTCACTGCCTTTTCTCCTCTCAGGTTGTAGATTGTGAGCTTTATGAGAGCAGAGTTTGTGTCTCTCTGCACTACTCCATCCCCAGCACCTAGGACAGAGCCTGCCACTGAGTAAACACACAATACATGTTTGAGTAAGTAGATGAACAAATAGTGTGCCTGAGTCCAGCCTGGCAGAAAAAAAAATACTGTGATTCTACTGTCCGAGATGAGCTAGGAAGAGTCGAGTGGCTGCTTGGAGTCAGGTATTAAAATCCATGTTGTTTAGCCATAGAAAGAGAGCGTTCAAGAGAATTTCCAGAATATAAAGTGTCCTGTTCCAATCTAAACCACTACAGTGGAGTACTTAAGAATACAGCCATAGAAATAATTTGCATGAAGCTACTCCCAGCATTTTTAAAATGAAAGAAGAGTCACATATTTAAATCTTCATAAACCTGTCTAATTGTAAATAGAATGAAATTTTGAGAGCTGGGGGCAAGTAGTTGATGAAAACTCTCTATTGGATTTACTTTACATTGAGCAAATATCAACAAGTAAACTAAAAATTCTAAGTACTCAAAATATTAGACAGGTGTTACTCAATTCTAACCTGAATCACCACTACCCAGTATAGAGCAAGGACCAGCACTGACGCATCAAAAGAGATTACAGGATGGTACAGAATCCAAAACCACATAACCAGAACCAGATGAAAACATCACCTTTTGCTTCTTCTAAATGAGGGGTCAATAATAAGCATTTAGCTATATAGTTATATTTTTGTATATATATTTGTGCCAAATTTAACTGGTTAGGAAACTGTACATAGTTCATTCCATGTTGCATTAATTCCATGAATTTAATTCTCCCCTATTCATTTTTGTTGTTTTTATAAGGTCGCAGGCTAATAGAATTGTTTTTAGTATTTTTAAAGAGAAGTCTAAACCAGATGAACCCAAATGGCATTTGTGAAAAAGATTTTAGTTCCAGATAAATATTTTAGTTTAATGCAACCCAGATAAATAGTAACTTTACCAAATTGCTACTAATCATAATTTTTTTCCTATTTGGTGATACAGGCTATGGCAATACCTTTTATGTTCTGTCCTGCTTGTGCGAATCAGTGCTACTTTTGCTAAAGCTTAGGTTGAGAATCAATATTTCAAAAATTACATTATTATAATAGGCATCATTTTCACCAGTATTTATTGAGTACTTGCTCTGCCAAGCATTTTGAAAACATCTCACTTAATCATCAAAACTACCCTAAAACTTCAGTGTTGTTATGCTTACTCCAGTTGAGAAAACTCAGGCCTGCAGAAGTTGACTGCCAAGGGTCATTCACCTGGTAAGTGGGGAAAACTAGAATTTGGTTTCCAGCATCCACATTGTTAATGTGACTTCCAAATATGCTTCACAGTCTGAGTCATACTGTGTGAGCATATGCTAAAGTCATTGTTGGGTGTATCTTCTTGTTGCTGAAGGTCTGCTATTTGAGGAACACTAATATTGTTTTGAAAATGATGCTTCGACCTTGCCTTCTGTTTATAAAAAAGGAAACACAGGATTTAACTGATAATTTTGCACCTTTAAACTCCGATGGTAAAAGGCCAAGACCAAAAATCAGGGCATTTTAAGACCTGTTAATCACTGGTATCATATCTAGGATTGTATTAAATAAATGCTAAGTGATAGTCTTTCATTTTGAAGTCACTATAGTGAAACGAATAAATTGCATACATTGTGAAAGTATCTGAAACTACTGGGGTTTTTATTGGCTTGTAACTGGCTATAAACTTTTATTAAAATATTATACAACTTATTTTTAAGGTCTGCATGTTAATCTTGTTTGTAACAGTATTAAATTATGCAGAATTACTAAATAGGTAATAGGTAAGAATGTAAGCCTTTATGAGTTTCAGAAATAAATTAAATGCTAAGATTTATTTTCTCTTCTAAATGTACAAGAGATAACGTGGTAAATAGATGACTGGTGTAATCTTTTAAAGAAAATAAAAGTTAACCATATTTGTAATCATTTAAAAAAGAAAAATGAAAACTTGACATCCTTTTAAAGTATTTTCATGTGCCAAATTTATGAATTTTCTGCATATCATTTAAATGATTAAAAGCAAAATAGTATTTGGGAATTATACTTTAAACTTCTCATGGTAGTTGTGAAACCAATTTTATAAAGAAAAAACATTGATTCAAATTTCAGTTTAAGGAATCTTAGCACGCCAACACATGTGATATTTTTGGAAAGCTGGTGCAGCCCAGATTGCCTTTCATTGAGAAATACAACAGAGTACAGAAAGTCCTGGTTTCTATATTACATGTTGTAATGCTCCCTAGAAACTAAGGCTTAGTAGCAAACTGGAGGATACATTTTCTTTTCTTCTTTCATATGCCATATTAGCTTTGAATATTGTATATTTGGAAATAGCAATAGTTTGGCTGAATAGTTGTCTCTTTTACTTTTCTGGGTATTTGGAAATCATTTCCTCTTCTATATTGTATTTGAGTTTTAGCAGTAATCCTGGTGGTGGTGCTCTTTGACTTAAAAGATCTTGTAACTACGTATGAATAAGTTCTTTTTATATTAGCAGTAGTAGATTAAAAATAAGTTTTCAACTTTAAGATAAAGGACATCACCACTGTATTACTTTGAAGGGCAGCTCCAAATAGCTACTCAAAAAGATATCCTGCAGCAGAAAAAAGCTTGGACATGGGAGACAGACAGATCCATGTGGCCCTGGGAATGTAACTTAACCACTGTGGGCCCAGTTTCTACATTTGTAAACTTGAGCTAATCCCTATCTCACAATATTTCATCTCAGTTGACTGCTAAGACATCACATGTAAAGCCCCAGCACAAAGTCTAATACACAGTAGCTAAGTAGGTAACATTAGTCACTGTATTTCCCTAATCTTTATTTAATTAATATACTGTCTCGAATACTATTAATAAAAATACAGAACCAGCAAGCCCATCAGACCACATTTACTTTGGGGAATTTTTTTTTTTTTTTTTTTTTAATACGGAGTCTCACTCTGTCACCTAGGGTAGAGTCCAGTGGCGCAATCTTGGCTCACTGCAACATCCACTTCCCTAGTTCAAGCAATTCCACCACCTCAGCCTCCTGAGTAGCTGGAATTACAGGCGCATGCCGCCACGCCCAGCTAATTTTTTTGTGTCTTTAGTAGAGACGGGCTTTCACCATGTTGACCAGACAGGTCTCAAACTCCTGATCTCAGGCAATCCACCTGCCTCCTGGCCTCCCAAAGTGCTGGGATTACAGGTGTGAGCCACTGCACCCGGCCTGTTTTAATTATTTATTTATTTATTTATTTATTTATTTATTTTTAAGAGACAGGGTCTTACTCTCTCACCCACTCAGGCTGAAGTGCAGTGGCACGATCATAGCTAACTGCAGCCTGGAACTCCTGGGCTCAAGCAATCCTGCCTCAGCCTCCCACTATAATCCCAAAGTGCTAGGATTAGAGGTGTGAGCCACCACACCTGGTCTTGCATTTACTTTATAACTGGTGAGTTCGGGGAATTGAGGAGAATCAACCTCATATTTTGAGTGTAAGTCAATTTTAATTTGTATAATTCTTGGTTAATTATATACTGTAATTGTAATTAGAACACAGGTACCTTAGAAACTCCTTTTACATTTCATAATTTAACTTACATTGCAACCCAGGGATATAAGCATTGAATGTATTGTTTTTATCCTGTTTTACAAGTTAGAAAAATGTCACTTTCTGAAGTGAACTGACTTCTTAAAAGTAGAGATGAAACTTGAATTTGAACCTGTGGGCTCTAAATTTTGTGTGGGCTTCATGACATCATGTTGCCTTCTCACAGAAATAAATGTTCTTTCCTTTTATAGTGACATGTTAGTGGATGGCTGGCCACTACAAGAGAAAGCTAACTCAAGAAGCTAAGATGGTCTATAAATATAAGAATTGAGTATTTACTGTTGAGAGATTATTGTTTCTCAAAATAATCCTAAGACCTTTCATACAATTAATATATTTGTTATACTTTAGTGTGAAGTAGATTTGGTTTGAAATGAGCTTTACTTTCCTTGGGTTCTCTTTTTTGGCATTATTTATGATAAGTTTACCTAAATGAACTAACAGTTTCATTGCTTATTCTCTAGCATATTGCAAATTTAGAAAGTTAACAAATAGATATTTAGGGAGTGCATTTAATCTACTTAAAGAAACCTAAGTTTACATCAAAAGTATTAAATATTTCATATTCAACTTCATAAGTATTATATAGAATAAGTCTATATATCCATAGGGAGTTTGAATGTTCTTTCATTTCTTAAGGTAACTAATGTATCTAAAGTTCAAATTATTTGTCCAAAAGAACACAAAAAACATATCAGATAAAATGATTCATAATGAAAAATAAGATGAAGGAATGTAGGCATAACACACGAAGATTTTACATATTGGGATACAGTAATGTGGGTTTATTCCATAAGTCAGTGTTAAGTACTGTGTAATGTTCTTGAGATTTATCTTACCAAAGAGTTAAAAGCGAAACCGTTACTGTTTCATAATGCTAGTAGAAGATACAAGTCTTCTGGGTCAGAAACAAAGGATGTTGTAATTCAGAGCAAAAGCAGTAGCCAAGTGTCAGCCTGTTACTTATACCAGTTTCCTATCCCTTTCTTCCCGCATATCTAACAGGGTTGACACAAAGGACCAATGATGGATGCCCGTACCTGTGGGTTGTGTTAAAAGAGAACACTGACCTTGGGGGATTCATACAGGCCTGCTTTGTAGCTAGAGGGAGATATCACCTAATCCCTCAAGGTTGCTCATTGCAAACACCACCCTGAGAAATGGCCCAGATAAAAAGCAATCCCAAAGTCTTTTATTCTTGTTATTCCCAAAAGTATCTGCAGGACTGCTCAGGGCCACAGCAGAATACTTTTCCCAACATCAAGTAGCTTTCAACATGTTTTCATGATAAGAGACACACTTCCCTAAAATATGAGAAATATTGATATCAGTGACAATGCTCTTTATGCCAGTGACTCTGAAGAGGAAGGAGGGAAATCCTGTACCCTTTGCAAACGCCTGCAGATGATTTTGATACAACCACCTCACTGATCTGGGCATTGGTGGCCATATAGGGTAGCCATAGAAGTTTGGGGAGGAAGGAAGTGTTGTAATCTTTTTATTTTATTTATCACTCAAGGCACTGTGTGGAGAATTGATCAGAGTAGACAAGACTGAAGACAGAACCCAATAAAAAGGCTTTTATGACAACTCTGTTAAGTACCTCAAGGTGATCCAAGCTTATGCAATCTGGATACAGAAGGTGAAAAAGAGAGGAGTGCTGGGCTGGAGAGGGGGAAAATGAGGAACGGGAAACAGTTGGGTTGGAATGGCACATTGGTGAGGAAATCAGCAGGTAGGAATTAGGGAGTACAGTAAGTTTGAGGATAAGATACCAGGTTCAGTTTTTGAAAAGTTGTTATTGAAAGATTTATTAATTTCAATTCTCTAGAAATTAAACATAACTGGGTTCAATATATACCAGGATGTAGAAAAAGGAATTTATATATAATTTAGAATCCAGTAGTGACATTTACCTCCTTTTCACTTAAAATTAGCCAGAATTTTTCACTTCGTAGTTAGGTCTCTGTCAAACACACACACACAAACACAACACAACATTTAGCATTAAAGTGAATACTGCAGTCCACTAGACACTTTAGTTCATGATGTAAAAATCTTAGTCAAAAATAGCACAAAAATGTCAACATTGGCACCAAATAATATCCAAAGTGTATAATACTCTCTAAAGTCCTTATCAAATGGGCACAATGAATGGACACATCATTTACAATAATAGTTTCAAATTATTCTCATTATAAACCATATTTTAAAATTAATTAGGAGAAAATTTTATCCTCATTTCTCTATACTAAATAGTAATAATCAGTTTCCTCTGAGTAAAGTACATATAGTCAAGAAGGAAAGAAGCCAAGGTCTGGATTACTAGATGATAAATGAGAAGTAAAACATCATTCTTGGTCAAAATTTCAGCTAAAGGTGGCCCAAATCATTGCATAAACAAAATTGGCATTCAGTTGTTGTTTTTAATCTGTCTACTTTTTCAGCTACATATAGCTCTAGATACATCTGATGCTTGAAAAGTTGGTAAGGGGGCAAAACTGGGGTTTCAGAAGTCTGAGTCACTGATATTTTAGTATTTTTAATAAGACAAAAATAATCTTGGACTCTGAGAATGTACTGAGTGTTTCTTCGTTGCACAACACAGAGCCAGCTGTCATGTTCTTACCTGATTGCAGGTATTGATGTCTATGCCCCCCTTCAGATATTCCACGACTTTGTCCAGGTTGCCTGCTCTGGCAGCACGGAGGAAGCTCGCGTTGCTGTCAGACTGCGAGAAAAATAAAAGACCTTTAGTGAACTATTGATGACGTAGAAATGTATCGAATACAGAAAGACAAGAATGCTTACACTGAAGTCAGAAAAGCTTTAGTTGGAAAAATTTCAATAATACTGAGTTTAAAACATTGAATAATCATTCACTCTATAAGGTAGCAACCTCACAATGTTTCTAGAGAGTTGTTTAGGTACATTAAAAGTCAATATTTTAGGGTATAAAAGAACCATTAAAATGGAAATAATTATTACTGCTTTATTCTAAATCTTCAGCCACATTTGAAGACGTGTTGACGCTAGCCTCAAATACTGCTATTACTCATTCATTTTAGCTTCAAGATTCTAGTGACTTTATACTGAGCTAATGTCAAGTCAAAAAAGAATCAGAAAGCTAAAGAAATTAAAGCTACTGGGTTTTTCCTTTCTCTTTCTTTCCTGTTGGTTTTCAGATGCTTCTGAGAGAGAACACTGAGTATGGGTCACTTGGCAGTCATCTGGTCTCATTAGAAGGGAATAACAGAAAGCTCCAAGGGCGCTTTGAGGAAAGAGGATAGCACTACTTGGCAGGTGTGGACTGGGCTGATGCAAATTTTGTGATCCCAGTGATTTTGGAAAAACATGATTCAATTTAAACCACCTGACATAATACCAGACTAAAATCTTTTGGTAAAGATGATCACTCTGGATGGAAACTGCTTTTTAAGTTTCTCATCTTCCCACACTCCCCTCAAAATTGGATGCTGGGAGACTCAGCTGAATTCTGCCTGTGGCAAATCCTAAGGAGATTTGCTCCAGATGCACAGTTACAATCACGCGGCCCCTCTGGCTTGGTTATAAAGTCTGACTTTTAAACCATAACATAATAATGATGATAAACTTTTGCTGGGTTCCAAGACACCTGCATAACTGTTATAATTTTTTTGTGATAGAATACCTGACTAAAAAGAAAATGGTGGCATGAAAAGGAACATACTAGGAAGTGAGATGAAGGTTTGATGACTCTTAAACATTCTCCTCACTAGGCTACATTGCCTCCCTCCCTCAAAGAAAGTACTTGGCAAGAACCTCTTGGCACACTCAGTCAGAGCTATTTATTATGATCCGTGATGATGTACAGAGATAGAAATGGAAGTATTTTCTCTGGGAGTTTCAAATATGGAATTACTTGCATGCTGTTAAAATGATTTACACATGGGAAGACTGAAAACCATAGAACTAAATTACCTCACTTTTAACCCAAACACCAAGTGGCTTATATGTTTATAAATGAGATAGATTATTTATTGAGTTGAAAGGTATGACTGAAATCTATACATCCAGAATTCATGCCCTGATTCTTTAGAACTGCATCATCGTATGATTAATATCACACTGTTCTTCACTCTTCATCCTTCCTGCAGGCTGTACCGATGGCAGAGTGCTCCAAGAATATCTGCAATGCTGCAGCAACTGAACTGTGACTCATTTTTAAATGCCTATTCTATGAAATTTATTTTGCTGTTTGAGGCAAATGCTGAATTCCAGGAGGATTTCCTACCTTCAGGTTTGTTGTCACAGCACTTAAAAGTGAGTTATAATACTGTGTATTATGTTATGTTAATATCTCACAAGAAACATTAATTTTACTATAAAACAACGAAAGTTAAATAGTATTGGGTTGCAGATATAAAACACGAACATATTATTCCTCTATATAAAGTTTTTCCAAAACAAATCTGTGTGCTATGTATTATATCAGAGGTTGTTCCTAGAAAGTACTTTCCAATTGGTACATAAAGCAGATGCTTATAGGTAACATTTACTGAGTGTTTAGTGGGTCAGGAACAGAGCTAAAGGAGTCACATGTATTATATCACAAATACAACAATACTATGAGAAAAAAACTATTCTTACGCCCATTTAATAGATGAGGAAAGAGATTCAGGAAGTTTCCAAAGTCACATATTTACACAAATTTATTTAATGGAAGACCTGAGATTTAATTTATGTTTATCAGTTCAGAGCTATAAGTTTTATCTGCTATCCTATCCCACACCTTCAAAGTATCACGGTGGATATTACTACAGATTCCTAGCCTGTGAGCTCTAGGTTTATTTCATCTGCGTTAACCACAATTATGCCTTTGGTCTACATATTTACTCTGTAAATCATGGCACTTGCTAAATAAAGTGCCTCAGCTGGAGAGAAAATTCTTGACTTCCATCCCTACCCTCACAGCTATCACCCCTCTATATGCACCTAGAAAACTAACTCTGTTAAGTACCAACCTGAGACGAACTACTTAGAAACACATTCATCTGAGAATGAGGAAACAGGTGATAAAGAATGCTTTGCATTAAGAAGCCAATTGTCTGTCTCCCTGTAACATGTCTAACATGATTAAACTCAGCAAAAGATCAGGTTGCTCTATTGTTCCTATAAAAAAGAATGCTGTGAACAGGTGGAGCCAGAAGAAGAGCCTAACCCCGAAGGGATGAAGAGACACCTAGAAACACAACTGCAGAAGCCTAGAGCGGTGATGATGATCTGATGGGGTCTCAGGTATTGCTGAGAAATATGTAATAGACCATCTTTGAATCTTCTCTGGGGATTGGACACGACATTGAGGATTGCTTTTGCCGTTATAGAGTAACGAAAAGTTTTTATAACTGGTTTTCTCTTTTCTGAACCAAACTTTTAAAAAGTGGATGCATGTCAAAGTTATAGCAAATCCTTAGAATTTTAGCAAACAATGCTCCCAGTGTCCTGAAGGGTCTAGGTCCTATGGAAATATAATATCCGAGCCATTCTGCCAAGGACCACTTCAGCAGTTGAGTCATAGGAGACTTTTGTGTAAGTTGAATTCTCCAAGAACCGCTTTAAGGGATTTAGTTTCCCCCAAAATGAGAAAATGCATTAAATGGAAATATTATTATAAAATAGTCCAAGAATGTAAATTTCAAGGATGGAAATAAAATGAGGTTTTAAAAGTTATATATGAATATTGACATTATTGAAGCTCAAATTTATATACCTGCATAGAAATATATATTCTTCTCCCCCTTCCACACAGACACAAGCACATCATACCCTACAATGAGGTCAATCTGTGATTAAGGCCCTTGACACAAGTGCTTTGGATAAACAGTGGTTAGCCTGGTTATCTTCAATCAATACAGAGATGAAAGAGGATTCAAACATTCATGGAGAGAGATACAGCAATTTTTACCATGCTGTGTTTCCCAACTGATTATGATAAAAGCAAGGGTTTTGAAATCAAGTGTAAGCAGGAGGAAAAGCATGCTTTTAAAATAGACTGTTTCCTCTGCTCAACCAGGAGATTTCACACATAAAAGCATAATAAAGAGAAAAATGAGGCAAAAGCAACTTCTTTGGGAGAAAGTCTCAGACAAATGTAAGACTATCCTCTCTCTGCTTTGCTGCTTATGTCCCTAGGACTCTCAAATCCTAAAACCAATTGTACTTACGCCCATAGTCAAACTCTGGACAAGGAATTCCACGGCTGAGCCCCACCTATTTTAATCTGCAACAGATGGATGTCATTAAAACTTGCCCCCTTTATAACCCTGGAGTGACATCTCAAGCCAAGAAAGAAAAATTTCGCATTAAATTCTTCTTGACACAGTTCTGTATGTTGTCTTGTATCTGATAGAAAAACAGAACAACTTTCTTAGCACCCAGCAGTGTGGACATGAAAGGCAGGGAGGAATGTGCATTCACAGAGCCACATTATATCCCCAAGGAGTGCTGATCCAAAGGCTCTAGGGGCATATCCACAGGGCTCCATGAGCTTGCTACAAGCTTTTTAATTCTTTAATTCTGTGCTTATGTCTCAATAATAACCTAATAAAGAAGATATTAGCATATTCCAGGTCCTCTACAGGGGTACCCTATACGTGAGTATAACCATATAACTTCGGTATATGTCTTTGTGTTTGTAACTCAGTGCATAACAAGTGAAGTCCAAATGATATACAGATGCATGATAGACAGAACATTTTGCTATAGTACAGAGACAAGAATGGTCAGAGAATCTGCTCATCATACATGGCAGGACATGACGAGCCAAAAGCACCTGAGCAGCAGCAGTCAGTAGCATATTAACATACGCTCAGATGCTGTCTTCATATGGTCCAACTTGCACTGACCATTAGCAGTGAGTGTAATAGAAAATCCACAGTGAAACATTTTTTCAGTTTTTAATTTTAGCTTTTATTGGTTTGCGTACACAACTCTATCCCAATAGTAATTTCCTCTCCAAGCAAATAAAGAGAGCTTTCAAAGATTGTATTCTCTTAAAGCTATTCTCTGATAGCTTCAAGTTTTATTAGCTTGAAGTAGGTAACAACACCTTAAAGTTATTAAGAATAGTTTGTACAACATACTTACAAAAAAGGTATTCTTTATATTATTTTTACTGGAGTCAAATTCAGAAACTAATTAAATACAGAACTCTGAGGTTATATCTTTTTTATTACTAAACATAATATGTTAAATTTAGTTTTAGACATTTCCATTCATTGTATTAAATTGATGTCCTTTACTTGAATAATACTATAAAACTTACATAACTAGTTTTACTTAATTTGTCAAAGTTTCTTTTTTATAGTAGCACAAGAATTTAAGGAGTTTTATGTGGTTTTATGTTTTAATACTTAACACTATCATAAAAATAACACTGGAGGTCATAATTTTTATATACTTTAAAAGAAATTAATAGACTATTCAAGTTTGAGAACCACTTGTCTAAAAGGGTGGCCCAACCAGCAGTCCCTCCTAGCCTTAAAAGAGTGACACCAAACACCTCCCCTGTCACAGTCTCTGGCTTATGGTGTGCCCTGCACACATATTTGCTGACTGGTTAACCTTAAGTAAAGCACATGCTCCTTGTGGAATTTGAGGAATCTGCCTATTTTCTTAGGAAGCAGTCATTCCTTTGTAAAAACTGGGTCATTTACCTGGCTACTCTGAGATCTGCGTTTTCATAGCAATACAAAATAAATAAAACTTAGTAAAGTAACTCGAAGGGAAAAACTTTAATAAGAATACCAGGAAAATAAGGGACATTTTCAGTTTTTTAGGTCTCTTCCTAGGAATGTAGGATCAGTTAAAATCCATGTCTAGCAAATTGTGACTTGTCAGATCTTGGGTCATTGTATGTCTCAATTTCTTTATCAAAAAAAAAATGTACTTTATAGAATTGCTAAGGAAAAATATGATGGTTTGAGCATGCTTAGCCCAATGACAGGCACAGAGGATACTTACTGAGTTTGTTTTATATTAGTGGCTTTTCTTGTGAGGGATAAATGCAAAATAACAATAATAAATCAAATTATCGATGCACACACGTGACTTTCTTTAAATGTGAAGGTTCCTGGTGTTACTGTGTTGCCAGCAGGCCTAAGCCATACCAGAGTACTTAAAAATACACTGAGATGTACAGGTGTAAAGGGACAAAATGAACCAGAACTGGGTGTGGTCTGTCACCAGTGATGAAGATGCTGCAGAGAACTCTCTTTGTAATATCTGAATGCTTGTACTTGCAGATTTATAATTCTATCCAGGGACTGCTCTATTGTTTAATTAATTCAGCTCTTTCATTAGCTCACATTATTATTGCTATCTTGTCAAAACCAACAATTTGGGTTCAACCAAGAACTGCACGCTGGATATACTAGGATTTTTTTTAGAAAGAATTGCAGAAGTTATTTTCTTGCAGTCAGAACACATTAAGTGATATAAAACACTTTACACTGCAAAATCCCACTTGACAATTTCTGTTCGGCTGCTACCGATTTATAAACCATACATTTGTACACTCTGGCTCAAGCATGCAGGTTAACCTACATTTATAGTGTCCTTCAACAGTTCTTTAGATTGCTACTAAATAAAAATTTCTGAAAGGTCCTCTAATCTTCAGAGGGAGTAAATGCAACTTCCCAAAAGAGTGTTCTTAATCCAGTGGCCTTTGTGTTAAGAAAATTGGTTCAGACATAAAAGTGAACTCTATAAATGCTTCAGTTAGGGGAAGAAGGTAGAGTAAACTTAAGTGTTTACATTTTTACTTTTGAATGTTATTTAAGATAACTATTAACACAAAATTGAGAATTGGAATCACAACAATATCTAAGTTTAACTAAATAGATAAACTCTACCTAAATATTTTAAGCAAGAGATTATTTGAAATTTCATTTTTAAATAAAGACAGCAATTTTTCCCTTAACTTACTATTACATTTTAACATTAATTTTTGCTAGCACACTAGATAAATTACATCACTTATCAATGTTTTCCCTAAGATACCAACTATGAAAAATAAGAACCACCTACAGCATACCAATTCTATCTGTTTCAAAGCATTAATTAAGATTATTTTGCAATGTTGTGTTGAGATTCATGAATTCCTTTCTAAAATTCTTATACTTTAAAAGAGAGTAAAATTTGAATATTTTACAGCAGTGGGAATAGGAATGAATGAACCATATCTATATGCACCATTGATAGATCTCACAAAGATAATGCTAAGCAAAAGAAGTCAGACACAGAAAAGGACATATCTTTTATTCCATTTATTAAAGTTCAAAAATTGGCAAAACAAATCCATAGTGTTAGAAATCAGCAGTAGTTTCAGAAAGAGTCAGAAAGGGGCCTTTGGTTGCTGATAATGCTCTAATTCTACATTCTAGTTCTGGTGCAGTTTAACAGGTATGTACACTTCCTACATAACAAGATGAGCGTTTATAATTTACACATTTTTCTGTATGCTATAATTTAAAAAAATATTTATTTTAAAAGATGGTGACCCGGCCGGATGCGGTGGCTCACACCTGTAATTCCAGCACTTTGGGAGGCTGAGGAGGGTGGATTGCTTGAGGTCAGGAGTTTGAGACCAGCCTGAACAACATGGTGAAACCCCGTCTCTACTAAAAATACAAAATTAGCCGATCATGGTGGCAGACGCCTGTAATCCCAACTACTTGGGAGGCTGAGGCAGGGGAATCCACCCAGATCCTGGAGGCAGAGGTTGCAGTCAGCCGAGATTGCCCCACTGCACTCCAGCCTGGGCAACAAGAGTGAAACTCTGTTTCAAAAAAAAAAAATGGTGACCCTAGTTTAGGCAACAGAATGAAAACCCATCTTTATAAAAAATTTAAAATTTAGCTAAATGTGGGTAGTCCTGAAAAATAAGTTATTCCTAATTTATAAACTGATGACAAAAATCACAGAGAAGTAAATAGATTTAATATTAGTATTTAAAAGCATTATCTTTTCTTCATACTGGAGGCAATTTTTAAATACAGACTATATTATGTGAGATTTTTAATGAAAATTGTATATTCATGTTACAGTCTAAGAGCCAATGCAGATTACTAAATACATAGAATTTGTTCTTTAGCTCAAAAGAATGCTTACTAAGAATCAAACTCTGGAGCATTTTTAATTAGTTGTTCTGATATTCATGAGGCTTTGTAATTACAAACATTACATAATTCTCTTTGATTATACATGAATTATACTCTTCACTTAGCATTAGTGAAGGTTATTCCACTTTTATTATCCTTGGTGTATATTGTATAAATAGCATTACTCCCCTGTTCTTCAACATGTTTACTACAAATTCAAGAAGACCAGATCTGGTTCAGAGATCTCAGTTGTTAAATTTTCTGGTATAAGTGAAGTAAGTTATCAGAGACAATTTTATACACTAAAAATTCTGAACACTCATTTTTTTATGGCATTTACTTTTCTGAAAATTGAATCAAAATATTAATAATGTGATGCTATCCTCCAGTAGATGAGAATTACTGCCAAAACAAACAAACAAACAAACAAAAAAACTAGTAGGAACAAAAACCACAAACCAGAAAAGATATTTCTGATGAAATATCTTTGATAACTATTTGATAACTATTTTATACTTCACATTCTCTATGTGCTTTTAAAACTTTAGAAAGTGCTTATATATATGTATATATATACATACACACACATATATGAGCGTAAATACATGCTCATTTTTTAAGAATTATTAAAGTGAAGATTTATGAAATCTGTAGCTGGTATTTCATGACATAATAGAAGTGTGACTTAAAAGGTAACTTTGTTGTGTTGATATTAGTTTGGCTTCATAAAATGTCTCTATAACTATGCCAGTTACTAAAACGTTTATGACAATGAAGCAACCAAAACTTTCACTAAAATGGGAACTTTAACAAAGATAGGTGAAAACTTTCTTAGGTGTTTATTATTTTGTTGGTTTCTCATTGAAATTTATGGTGAATTTAAAATTTAAAGTTATTGTAAGGAACAAAATCAATAGGTTTTGATTACTTGTACTCCAGGCATGATAACTCTGAAATGCCTACAGAACTCAGAAGTTCCAACACTGAACACATGTATTTTCTGAATTTGAATAGGAACATGGTAAGTTTGTAGATGAAAATATTTGTGAGTTGTATCACAACATTTCCAAATTTCTGCTAAGAAAATCAGAGTGATAGGGAAACATTTTGCTACAGCTTTAGGTCAGATGTCAGATTAAATAACAGTTTGAGGTCCATGTTAAAACTTAACACACCTATCTAATGCTTCAGATTTTTTCAAGAAATAAGATACTCTTTGAGAAGCCTCAGCTACGCAGATTTAAGACATTACTGCTTCAGTTAGGTAAGCACCTTAGTTTCTTTAGCCATTAAATTCTGTAGCAAAAGTTAATATTCCTTCCTAAAGAGTCATATCATTCTAGAGAATAACATATGAACTAGAAGAATATGATTCCCTCATTTTTGTAACTGGTTCCTCTTAGTGTGGAGGTATCTTAAAACATCATAGTTGAATTCCACATACAACCTCTAACCATACTGGTTGAACAGATATATTTGAAAAGTTCTGCTTACTGTTTTATGTTTAAAATGCTGACAATGTAAAGGAAAGTAAAATATTATACAAGTCCTGTGTTGACTATTATGGTTTCCAGATAATTTGCCCTAATATTTTTAATAACCAAAGTAACATGGAAATATGTACTTCTTCAGGCCAACAATGGAAATAATCAAATCTTAGAGCTCCACACTGGATGTTTAATAATGCCCACAGCATCTATATATGATTGAATTCTAAATAGTTCTCAGTTATTGCTTTAGGATCTCCAACTGGTATTAATTGTGCATAAAATAATGAAAAACTTATTTTTAAAACAATTTTTATCACAGACCCAATCTCTTTCCCAATTTTCGGCTAGTTAGATGGCTCTATAAAAAATGTTCTGCCAGCTTCTAAAAGTCAACATGCCCCAAAATGAATATAGGCCCAAGCACGGAAGAGCTGAGAGAGTTTTTACATATTGTACACAAATTTCCAAAGGAATTTCCTTTTGGATCATCACTGGTCATCAAAAAAAGAGTTAGTTTTATAAATGAATTACAACCACCTATAACAACATTTGGGTCAAGGGAAAGGAGAGAGAACTTTTGAGATCATTTGGTAACAGTAGTTTATTTAATTCTTTCTTTAAGAAATACTCTCTATACAAAACTCTTTTCATTTCCTAATCAGTATGTTAAAATATTACAGGATGTTTAGAGAAAAAGATGTATTAGAGTTCATCCCACTGCAATACTTAAGGATTAGGATACATGAACCTGAATTAGGTCTTAGCCTCCTTCAAGGCTTTTAGAACTGTCAGGATATGAAAAACAAACTCAACCAAGTGAAAAAAATCTTTCATCAATTTTTCATTATGCTACGCATCCTCATCCTATAGTGTTAATTTACTATTGCCCCCTTGAGGTAGGCACCACATTTTTAACCCCATTGGTCTCCTTATTCTTCAGCTTCAGAGATCATCTGCTCTGAAGCAGACATCACTCAATCAGAAGCAGCTCCGTGACACAACACAGACGAGGTGCTGTCCACACCCCACAAGCTGCACACACTAAAAAGTAGATTGCTTGTTTAGCATTAAATTGTTCAGGACCGAACAAAAAATAGATTCTTAAAAGCTTCACAATTACTTAGACTACGGAGACTATTTTAAAAGAACTTGCAAATATTTTTCTATCATGGTACATTTTGTCACACTGTTGATCTTACCATGGCCCCATGAAGATGCACATGGACACACAGGTTTTTCATTTGTAACAGTCTAATATATATACATATGTGATTGATTTTCCTAGGAGATATCACTTAATTATAGCTTAACCACTCTGTGGCCATCTGACTCTACTTCCCTAAATATCTCCCGCCTCAGCCTCCCAAAGTGCTGGGATTATAGGCGTGAGCCACCGCGCCCGGCCTAGTCCCTTTTATTAAACTGTTATTTAAGCTTATTGTTGATAATTTAAAATGTCCAGAATAGACAAACATACAGAGATGAAAAGCAGGTAAGTGACTGCCTGGGGCCAAATGATGTCATGCGGAGGACAAGGGGGAGGGGGTAGAGAAATGGAGAATGACTACTAATGGTTACAAAGTTTCTTTTTTGAGTGATAAAGATGTTCTGAAATTTATTGTGGTGTTGGTTGCACAACTCTGTGAACATACTAAAAACCATTGGATAATATACTTTAAATGGGTGAATTGTATGATATATTGAATATATCTCCATAAAGCTGGGTGTTTTTTTGAGATGAAGTTTCACTCTCGTTGCCCAGGCTGGAGTGCAATGGCACAATCTCAGCTCACCGCAACCTCCACCTCCCGGGTTCAAGCGATTCTCCTGCCTCAACCTGCAGAGTAGCTGGGATTACAAGCATGCACCACCACGCCTGGCTAATTTTGTATTTTTAGTAGAGACAGGGTTTCTCCATGTTGGTCAGGCTGGTCTCGAACTCCCGACCTCAGATGATTCACCCGCCTCGGCCTCCCAAAGTGCTGGGATTACAGGCATGAGCCACCGTGCCTGGCCAAAGCTGGGTTTTTTTATTTTTAAAAAGAGTTCACTGTCATCTGTAAGATGACAAAAGTCCATTTTTCTAATATGTATATAATTTTTGAGAACTTACTCATTCACTCCATTCTCCAAAGTATGTGGGTCACAAATGGGGATGCACAGCTTTCAGCATCTTTTGCATATTCGTGACAATTTACATGGATACTAAGTGCAAATGGTGAGCTTCAGAAGGAAAAATTCCAATTCTAATAAGTCAGCATTATGCTAAAAGATACATATAAAGGCATTTTGCATCACTCCCATCATGCCAGCCCAGTGGTGCACAACAGTGTCAACAAATCTTTTTAACATAAAATTTTTTAAGAGACTAAAGAGTATGTAGTATGTGTACTGTATAAGAAGAAAATTGCTTCCCAGTGTAACTCACTGAGTTGACTTGATTAAATTACTGGAAAGATCTAGCTGTATCTATCTAAATATGTAAACATACTGGAAAAAAATTATAGCTTTCAATTTGTCATGCGAAAATAAATCAGTCAAAAGCAGATTATTTTATGATAAATAGTTGAAATAATTTAATCTGTCCTTAACAATGAGTTATTTAGCTGAGATGAGAATCAAAGAAATATTTTTGAAGTACCTACTATGTACCAGGCACTGTGTTAGATGCTAGAGATTGAATGTAGAAGAAATAAACATGATTCATTCCCTCAAAGATTTTATGATGTTTGAAGTTTAAAAAAAAAAAAAAAAAAAAACTTTAGCTACAAGATACACCAGTAACGGAAGTAGGAAAAGTAGATTCAGGGAGATCCATGTAGAGGCAGTAGTCTAAGCAATAGGTGTTTGTTTGTTTGTTTGTTTGTTTTACAAACTTATTTTACTATTTACATTTAGAATAGAGATTGCAATATAGTGTTTGATAAAGATTCCTGCTGATAAGTCAGATGGAAAACATAGCCAGCCCAGGGAATAGCAAGTGCAATGTCATAGGAGCACGAAAGAACACAGTATGGAGAAAATTATAAATTCGGTATAAGTGAGTTAAAGATCATATTGGAAACAGGAAAGAAGTAAAATTCTAAAAGTAAAGTAGGGCCCAGACCATTAATGTTTTGTATGTCCTAAAAGGGAGAATGAGTATTAAACCATAAGTATAAGACAGGAAAAGGCAATATGAAAATGTCCATTTTAAAATTACCACTCTAACATGTGATGAGGATAATGATGGAGGATGAGTTGGAGGAAAAAAAGCATGGTGTTCAAGGCAATCCTAAGCAAAAAGAACAAAGCTAGAGGCATTATGCCACCCAACTTCAAACTATACAACAGGAATACAGTAACCAACACAGCATGGTACTGGTACAAAAACAGACACATAGACCAATGGCACAGAATAGAGAGCCCAGAAATAAGACTGCCTACCTACAACCATTTGATCTTTGACAAACCTGACAAAAACAAGCAATGGGAAAAAAAAAGTGCCTATTTGATAAATGGTGTTGGAATAACTGGCTAGCTATTTGCAGAACACTGAAACTGGACCCCTTCCCTACACCATATACAAAAATTAACTCAAGATGGATGAAAGACTTAAATGTAAAACATGAAACAATAAAAACCCTGGGAGACAACCTGGGCAATACCATTCAGGACACAGGAACAGATGATGATGTCATGATGAAGATGCCAAAACCAGTTGCAACAAAAGCAAAAACTGACAAATGGAATCTAATTAAACTAAAGAACTTCTGCACACCAAAATAAACTATCAACAGAGTAAACAGACAACCTACAGAATGAGAGAAAAATTTTGCAAACTATGCATCTGAGAAAGGTCTAATATCCAGCATCTATAAGAAACTTAAACAAATTTACAAGAAAAAACAACCCCATAAAAATGTGGGCAAAAGATATGAACAGACACTTTTCAAAGGAAGACATGCATGCAGCCAAGAATCGTATGAAAAAAAGCTCAAGGTCAGGGATCATTAGAGAAACGCAAACCAAATCCACAGTGATCTAAGATACCATCTAATGCCAGTCAGAATGGCTACAAAAAAAATCAAAAAATAACAGATGCTGGCAAGGTTGTGACGAAAAAGAAATGTTTATACAGTGTTGGTGGGAGTATAGATTAGTTCAGACATTGTGGAAAGATGGTATGTGGATTCCGCAAAGACTGAAAGACAGAAATACCATTCAACTCAGCAATCCCATTACGGGGTATATACCCAAAGGAATATACATCATTCTGTTATAAAGACACTTGCACGTGTATATTCATTGCAGCACTATTCACAATAGCAAAGACATGGAATCAATCCAAATGCCCATCAATGACAGATTGCATAGAGAAAATGTGGTACATATACACCATGGAATACTATGCAGGCATAAAAAAAGAATGCTATCATGTCCTTTGCAGGAACATAGACGGAGCTGCAGGCCATTATCCTCAGCTAACTAATGCAGGAACAGAAAACCAAATACTACATGTTCTTACTTATATATGGGAGTTAAATGATGAGGACACATGGACACAGAGAGGGGAACAACACACACTGGGGCCCTTCACAGGGTGGAGTGTGGGAGGAGGGAGAGAATCAAGAAAAACAAGTAATGGTACTAGGCTTAATACGTGGGTGATGAAATAATCTGTACAACAAACCCCCATGTCACAAATTCCTATGTAACAAACCTGCACGAGCACCCCTTAGCTTAAAATAAAGGTTAAAAAAAGAGCACGGCATTCATGAGAAAATTTGGGATACTATTTTGATAGTCCTGGTGAGCAGTGTCATCAGGGATGTGTGAAAACAAAGTATTAGTCATATACAGGAAAAAAAAAAAAAAAAGCTGAAAACTTGGGGAAATTGACTTTGAAAACTTATCAAAAGAAGAAACTAGGGAAAAGTTGGAGACTTGTAGCTTTTGCATGTAGTAAGTGACACTTTCAATAAAGATCAATAATTTAAGGGAACAGAATACCCTAAAATTGGAAAGAAGAACACAGTTTGGTTTTGACCTGATTGAACTTGAAGTGCTGTCACTGTAAAGTAGGGAATTAAAAATGCAAGGCTAAAAAGTCCAAGAGAGGGGCATGGACTAAAGATAGAGGCCATAGAGTGACCTCTGGGAGATGGCCCAGTTTTTCTGTGGACACTGGATTCTGCTTCACTCCTTCCCATTTCTCTGCTCATGAATGTCCTAGGAATAAGGAAGGGCCTCTTGTAATGCCCCTGGAAGGGAATAATGCTGACCCATCAATATATTTAATGAAATGCCAGGCAGTGAGAATAAAATAAGAAATTGCAGTGCATACACGCACATGCGCACACACACACACACGAGCACACAAACACACACGAGACTGAAACAAAGTTTTGTACAGGCGTTTTCTCATGAGCTCAGAATACAAATATCACGCAGCTGACATGTTCCCACTTTTCCCATAAGACCAGGGCACAACTGAAATGCCGCTTTATCCTCATTGGATGTGACCTGCTGTAACTTTCTAAATTTACCATTGTGCTATGAACTGTAATTGTCAGGAATGTTGGGCTATTCAATTTGAATTCTATGCAAGGTACAACATTTACATAATTTTACACTAAAATGTAAAAGATAGGATTGGCTGAAAATGTAAATATTTGATTAATTATAGTACATAGCACATGGAGTAGAAAAATGATGAGTAAATCAAGTATTTGTAGCTTGCACTGCCTTTAAAAAAACTTAGCTTATATTACAAAATTCTTCTGTTGGAACTCTGTCAATAAAATCCTTGTAGTTATTACTGCATTTCAAAGAATATCTGAACTTCTTCTGAGGCAGCTTTCAAAACAAATTCTTGATTTGTTGGGGTAAGAGTACTGGCATCAACTCTAAAGAGAATTTTGAAAAGTAAGGAAATTCCTCATTTAAACATAACTAAAAACAAAAGCAAGGTTAGTTAATTCATCTCATGGAACTAAACTTTAGCCCAGATGCCCAAGATCTTCTTTTAAAAGAAAAGTCAGGCTTAAGCCAGGCTTAAGGAACAATGAAGAATTCTTTACTAGTTATCTTTTATTATTTGACTTCTACAGGAATTTGTATTAAGTGGGCCCTGTGAGTCTATTTCCTAGAGGCAAGGATAGCTTCTTCAGGACCCTGCCTTAAATCTACCCTCAAGTTTGACCAAGTCCATTTACTCCGGGGTCCCCAACACCCTGAATATTCAATCATTTATAAACATGTGTTGACAATGAGTTGTAAGCATAGCACTGTGCTAGATGTTGTGCATGGCTCAAGTGGGGTCCCAGATTTCTCTGTTTACATGTCTATATCCCCAATTGGCCTGGCCCTCCAAGGTAGAAATAGTCCATTACTTATTCACCTTTATTTCCACTGTCCAGCACAGTACCTGACACAGAATAGATGGAGAAGTATTTGTGGAAATGAAACAATATAAGGGAAGATGTTCAACAGGGTGAAACTGGCCAATAGGAATGTCAAGCAGCATTGATCGATATGAATTAAACTAGTGAAAATTTGTGGGATCAAGTAAATTTTTTGCAGACTTACTAAACTTTAACACTTGGTTTCAAACCTTGATTAGCAAAATTTATATCTGCTCTTATTAATTCACCTGAAACTCATTGCCTAAGATTAAAATTTTTTATCAAAGTTTCCTTTACCCGCTGGATGTGGTGACTCATGCCTATAATCCTAGCACTTTGAGAGGCTGAAGCAAGAGGATCCCTTGGGCTCCAGGAGTTCGAGACCAGCCTGGACAACATAGTGAGACCCTGTCTCTATTTATTCATTTTTTTAAGTTTCCTTTATAGTTCTATCAAATATCCCCAATAAAATCATAATGCTTAACTCTTTCTAAGGGTTAATGAGTAAAGTGTGTCTGTATCATTACTATCATACAGCTGAAGTCATGGATAACTAATGAATTTAGTAATACACTTGACTAGACAGGCTCTGCAGCTCGACATTCTCTAACTTTAATTAGGCTAACAGATAAATGACAATTATGACATTACTAAATAAATTAAATACAAAAAGAAACTAGATTCTTGCTGATACTAACTATATAGGAACACTAGTACTTTTTTTTTTTTAGAAATAAACTATAGGCCAAGTGCAGTGGCTCATGTCTGTAATTCCAGCACTTTGGCAGGCCAAGGTAGGCAGATGACCTGAGGTCAGGAGTTCGAGACCAGCCTGGCCAACATGGTGAAACCCCATCTCTACTACAAAAAATACATATATATATAAATTAGCTGGGTGTGGTGGTGGGTGCCTATAATCCCAGCTACTCAGTAGGCTGAAGCAGAATCACTGAAGAGAATTCTGAAGAGAATCACTTGAACCCAGGAGGCAAAGGTTACAGTGAGCCAAGATCGCGCCACTGCACTCCAGCTTGGGTGACAGAGCGAGACTCCATCTCAACAAAAGGAAAAAAAATAAAGAAATATGAAACTATAATTTTACTCTTCTCTGTGAGGAAAAAGATTTTATATGAAGCAATATATAAGCTTTAATTATGTATAAATTATCCATGAAAGGCGAATTACTGACTACTCAGTATTTTTTAATGTAAAACATGCGGTAATATATTTCAATATCCCCTGCAATTACAGTAAGATTAATTAACCTTCTAAATGAAAGAGATCATTGGTATGTCAAAATTATTCTGGCCAAGATACAAAGGAGAGAGGTTGTTTTCTTTATAATTACTGTGTATACAAAACGTATCTCTCTTCAGTCATAGGGAATCTATATATTTCATTTTACATATACATTTCTATACAAATATCTACCTGTAATATAATATAAACTTTTGTGTGTGTGTGTGTGTGTGTGTGTGTGTGTGTGTGTAAGGAAAGAGAAAGAGAAAGGAAGTCATATATCCCATTTCCAGAACAAAATTTCACTTCACTTGAAGGTAGAAACCATGCCTTATAATTTTTAGAATACCCAAAACCTAATTCAGTGCCTAAAATAGATCAGTCAATAATGATGATTATTATAACAGAACCTTGGGGAGGACATTACCTTATCTTTTTTTTTATGTAAAGCTAACAACAGTTAATATAAATACAGATTATGCTAGCTTTAATTACTCAAAAAGTAAACTTCAAAAATCACTTAAAGAAGAGTTAGATTATTTGGGGATATATGAAAAGATAACAGAACTTTTTTCTGGCAAAGCAGTAAACTGTACCCAGAAAGACCTTGTTCATTAAGCAAATTTAACTTAGTTGAAATGCCAATTTAACACCATAGATACTTCATCTCTAACCTTGACTAAGAACAAGGTAGCAGGCTACCATTGTCTCAGTAATTAAAGGGCAAGATTGTGAAACTATGAGATGTTAAGAATTTCAAATAAAAGGTGTTTAGGTTGTGCCATTTCTCACTGGCAACCTTCAGAATGGGAACCCAGCATGTAATGTGCAGCGCGGTGAGAACTTGGGTCTCCCTTAAAATCCTGTGGCATTCCTACAAGATAGACTTCTCTTCAGCTGGAGATGCTCCACTTTTATTTGGTTTATTTTTTTCACATGTGATAATCATAGGATATATTAGTAATTGAGTTTCCTCCACTGATAATATCTTTTTCATAGATATAACTACTAATTTTGTACTAATAATGTAGTCATTACCAAGATTTGGTCTGACCAAAAGCCATTTCTTCTGATTATGGTTTGAAGTAAGAGAATTAATTACATGAGCTTTGATTGGGTTTATACTGGTTTTCACTATACTTTGTCTTAAGATAAACACTTGTTAAAAGGTGCATTGAGCAAGCAATGCAATTCTTCATTTTTACATGATTCATATGTATTTATGCAGTTTCAGTGATTCCTCATTGAAATGTTTAGATTTTTTCTTACACAACATGGACTGACATTAACATCAAATTAGGATTCTATGTGCCATCTAAACTTGCTTTTTCTTTTAAGTCATCCATCTACTCAAGAGACTCTACAATATGCAATTTGCTTTTGTGTGTATACCCTCTGGCTATTCAACTAGACTGTCAGCTCGTTGAGGGAGTGAATGAGACCTTGCACCTTTTTTTTTTTGTTCTCATGCCTTTTACCACAATATTAATAGCTAACTTTACTAATATTCCAAGCACATTTATAATCTTATTTAATCTTCTTAAGCCTACCAAACGAGAAAACTGAGGCCTCATAAGGTTAAATCATTAATCTGAGTATTTTGGGGTAAGAAGTGGGAAACCTGAAATTGGTAACTAGTAAATCTTACCACAGAGACCACCATTCATTACCACCATTCATTCCTACTTCCCCAAATTCCCCCAACAGTGCTAAATACCTTTCCACTGTTGGCTGACTTATAGGAGTGGCTGCTGCTTCCTGCCCTGGGATGAAGCTACTACAGCCACATTCCTGGCTCAACGCTAATGTTCTGATCTCCCTTGATGCTCAATTCCCTTTTTTGGTTAGGGGCAGGGGCCAAAGTTTGAACCATGTGGCATTGCCACCTGTGGAATACCAAGATTTGTTTTCTTTAATGTTGCTAACCCAACAGCTGTGACTTTTAAGGGTATGGTTATATTATTTCAAAATTGTATCAATATTATACTCAGTAAGTGAATCTACAGCACTATCTCTATCAAAATTATCATGATGAACATGGAAAGAAAAAAAATTTTTTAAGCTTCACAGCAATGGTAGACTTCAAAGACAACATTTGTCCCTCTGTTTCTATAACAGCATGTAGACTGTTACTACCTCATATTGACATATCTCCCTGAGTGGGATTTACATCTGGACCCCTTCCAAGAGAGATGAAACCTCTCTCAGCTGTTCTTAATTAATCACCACACCTGATGTTTAAATGTTGCTTGCACCTTTAAGAAATTATAACATTTAATCTTTTCACAGTAAAAACTTAGTAGAAATGTACCCATAATAAGTTTTCTCCCCCAAATTGATTGAAGAGCTATTAAAGTATGGATTATTTTTAAAAAAAAAACTTGTTATAAAACCTAAAGAAACATAGAAATACTTATTTCATAAAAGTAGTTGTATAAAACTACAAAATGTCTATGTTCTTTCATGCCTTTTTTGCTCTTACAATCTCCCTTCTCTTAAAAAGGATATATATGTAAAATACAGCCTTCCCTAGCCTTTATATAATGGAAGTAGACAAATCTGTTTGTGTGTCACACACACATATATTTTTATATATGATGATTTCATTATGTATGATCATCATATATAATGTTCTACTATGAAAATGTGTACACAACACGCATACATTTTAAATATATATTTTATATATATATATGACATTTGAAAATGACTATAAAAGAAAATGAAATTATGGTCAGCAACCATAATCCCCTTGATCAAACTTAACACTGCATATTTTGATGTGTTTTCTTCAAGAATTTTTTACATTAAAGTTGGGTGTTGTGGCTCAAGCCTGTAATCCCAGCACTTTGGGAGGCCAAGGAAGGCAGATCATTTGAGCTCAGGAGTTCTAGGGCAACATGGTATAACCCTGTCTCTACTAAATATACAAAAAATTAGCCAGGTGTGGTGGTGCACACCTGTAGTCCCAGCTGCTTGGGAGGCTGAGGCATGAGAATCGCTTGAACCCAAGCGGCAGAGGGAGGATCGGATCATTCAGAACAATCTTGCTGTTCAAGCTGACTGCTCAACAGTGGAATGAAATTCTGACTTTTAAAAAATTTGGGGACACATTTTCATAACATTGTCATATAGTACCTTAGTCCTTGGATTTCCAGTGAAAATTGACAAGGTTAAACAATGAATAAAAGGACTCTATATAGGTACACAGTAATTACTAGTTTTTGGAAGTGAAACTTAAATTTGTTCTAAGTGCTATGGTTTAAAACTCCATTGTGATACAGCACAGACATTTTCTTACTTTTAAGGTGATGCATAAGAAATGCAGAAGGGCCCATTTGCTGGCAGAGCATCCTCCATTCCCACATGTCCCATGTGGTCTCAGCTACTGTAATTGCCACTAATTAGAATTTTGGTAATACATTGAATTAACCTGGATAAGAAGAAGCTTAATAAAATGTGAAGGGTTTCTTTTACTTTTATGCTCTTATGTGCTGATGTTACATATGCAGCCCCAACTCTTCAGTAAACTCAGCCTCTTACAACACAAAGCAGTGGTTATCACACTTAAGTGCACTTAAGGGTTACCTAGAGATTATGCTTAATCTTGTTAAATAAACATTCTTGGCTCTCACCTCTGAGATTTTAACTCAGGAGGTCTGGAGTAAAGCTCAGCGATCTACATCATTTAAAAACACACCAGGTGATTCTTCTGATGTGGTAGTTCACAGAATACACTTTGGGAGGTGCTGACATAAAGGATTAGCTAGACCTTTCATACTGTGTATTTATTACACAATCCCAAATACACGTTAGCCTATGTCATCATTAATCATCTAGTCTGTCAAAATGTATGCTGTGAGAATGCATAAGAAGCTCACTATCATAAGTCATTTTTTAAAAGAAATGATTGTCTATTATAGATGGTATAGACAAATCTGTGAAACGTATACCTTACCAATATAAAATTGTTCATTGTCTTTTATTCCTGAAAAATACTCTTTTTCTTTTGTAACTCTGAGGAAAAGTTCTTATTTAACAACCAATGGTTTTCAAAAAGGAAAGATTTTCACAAATTTTTCTATGCACTTCTGTTTTACTAGGTATCTTAGAAGATGCTTTCTAATATCCTTCAGAAAGCCAATAATCTAGAAAGGTATGACACAAAAGTAGCAAATATAAAGATACTTCAGCTCTAGCTCAAAATTTGTGACTTGTGAGAGATCCAATTTAAGTACACAATGTGTTTATTTAATGGAGTTGCTGTACTAGAATATGGAAATTGCTACAGTGTCAAATAGAACCTATGATTTACTTCAAAGCCCCCTTCTGGAACTCATTGATGAATGAGGATGGTAAAGAATACAGAAAAAAAAAAAATGAAATTAAAATAAACTGTATGTCAGCAATACTTAAACTCATCAAAAACACAGTTTCAATTTATAATCTCTACTATTACACAGCTGGCTTTCACATAGCTTTAAGAAACAATTTATTAGCTCAAAGCCACCATTGAAATGATTATACTTCTGACAATCACTGTAATATTTTTACTACTTTTTTTTTGAGGCAGCATCTTGCCCTGTCACCTAGGCTGGAGTGCAGTGGTACACACAGGGCTCACTGTACCCTCAGTCTCCTGGCCTGAAGATTTCCTCCCAGCTCAGCCTCCCAAATAGCTGGGTCCACAGGTGCAAACCACCAAACTTAAAAAAAAAAATTATAGAGACAGAGTCTCCCTGTGTTGCCCAGGTTGGTCTCAAACTCCTGGGCACAAATGATCCTCCTGCCTCAGCCTCCCAAAGTGCTGGAATTACACATATGAGCCACTGTGCCCAGCATATTTTTACTTCTTATAAGCAAGTATTAAAGAAAGGCACAAAAAAGTTTTACCATAGTGACATAAGCCCACACAAATATGATATCAAAGTCAGCTTTGAAAAATCAAACACCTAAAATTTTGACAATCAAATGTGATATGAAATGCGCAAGATTTCAGAATGAAGCCCTTAAATAAAAATAAAGAATGCAGGAAACAAGTCAATCTTTCTTGTGGCATAATAAGTTTTGACTAAAGGGGCATAAAATCCAAAACAGCAACTAAAAGTGAGTAAGAGGCACAGCAGATGTCTGTGTGGGAAGGAAGCAAAATACAGCTGAAAAGAGGACTCTCTCCCCAGAGTATTCCCAGCTCCATCATCACACAGGTGACCTTGAAAAAGCTACTATAGGGACAGTGGAACTAATCTTATTAAATACAGCAGAAGAGATATTATTTAAAAGTTATTACTTATACATAGTTCATATAGTTATTACATAGTTCAAGTAAATAAAAATACTTGGTTTGGATATACCTCATTGTAAAAAATAATAATAATAAATAGATAATGCTTAACATTACAATGTAATCTTTCTTTCCTTCTTATTCTTTTTTTTTTTTTTTAAAGACAGAGTCTCGCTCTGTCACCCAGGCTGGAGTGCAGTGGTGTAATCTTGGCTCACTGCAACCCCACCTCCTAGGCTCAAGTGATCCTCCCACCTCAGCCCCCTAGTAGCTGGAATTACAGACATGTGCCAGCACACCCAGTAACTTTTTTTTTTTTTTTTTTTTTTTGTAGAGGTGGGGTTTTGCCATTTTTCCCAGGGCGTCTTGAACTCCTGGGCTTAAGTGATCTTCCCACCTCAGCCTCCCAAAGTGCTGGTATTACAAGTGTGAGCCATGGAGCCCAGCCTACATTCACCAAATTTCTTTAAAATGTAACCATTGCATTTTATGTACAACTTGATATAGAGAATAACAATTCAAGAAAATATCTACTACTTTCTACAGTAAATATGTTTTATACATATATTTTATACCAATGCTATGGTTTGAATATTTGACTCTGCAAACCTCAAGTTGAAATTTGATCCCCAGTATTGGAGGCAGAGCCTAACAAAAGGTGTTTAGATGATGGGGGTGGACCCTCATTAACGGCTTAGTGCCATCCTGGTGATAAGGAGTGAGTTTTTGCCGTATTAGTTCTTGTAAGAGTTCCCCTGATGGCTGGTCATTAACAAGAGCCTGGCACCTCCCCTTGGTTTCTGTACACACCAGCTTTCCTATCCTTTCTTCCATGAGCGGAAGCTTCCTGAAGCCCTCACCAGAAGCAGGTGCTGGTGCCATGCTTCTTGTACAGCTTGCAGAACTGTGATCCAAATAAACCTCTTTTCTTTATAAATTACCCAGCTTCGGGTATTCTTTTGTAGCTACACAAAATAACTATGACAACCAGTAATGTGTGTAATTGCAGTAAGGGTACATTCCTTTTTTGAGCAGAAGGTTATAATTAAAACTTCTTAGTTACCAACGTCTTTACAGTTTTTAGAAGTGTTTTTGTGCTTCCATCACCTTTTCAATGTTGGCAGCCTCTGGTTTCATCTGGGGGCATGTCACCTGCAGTGGGAAAATGCCCATAAATAGATTTGCTACTTTGGGTGATTTCCTAGTCATTAATTCATTCATCTTTTTCCACAAATATTTACTGAGTACCTATTAGCTGGTAGGCACTTCAAAGAAAATAGAGCTTATGATACGCAGACTACAACCTAATTGATTCTCCTAAAACAGCCTTTGGTCAATGGCCTTTCACTAGTATATAGTTCAAATTCTAAATCTTGACTTATGAATCTCTTGACAACCTTAGCCTATGCGCCTCATCCAAGTGTTGGGGGTTCCACAAATGTCCAATAGAAATGGTATTATAGCCACTTCTTCCCAGTCTTTCTAATGAGTCCAATACTGAGTATGCAAACTTACCGTAATGCTTCAGGACTTAACTTTTCTGTGACCCTCTGAGGCTGAGTTCTAATCCTGAAGTACTCTATAATTCCCTGTGCTTTCTCAGGACATGGGAACACAATATTCAAAGTCCTGCTTTGGCCATCCCTGGATTACACTCCTTCAAGCCAAGGTTGCATGTCCTACTCATCTTGGTAGGCTTGTGCCTGGCTCAATACATGCTTACTGAAGGCACAAGTGTACTTTCTTCCCAACAGGAACCCAGATTGTATTTTGCTTCCAAGATCTGCTTCAGGCTCCCACTTCTCCACTGGCAGGATGGATATTAAAAATATTTAACAACCAGTTCAGCTCAGGCACCAACCACTCCCAGTGGACACTGGCCACAGCACTAGATGGGGGTGGTTCTGGAAGCCCCTTGCCAGTTCAGGCATTATTCTTTTGTTTGCTTCTTTAGAGGATGGGAGTAGGCTGAGAAATCCTGAGGATGGGGTCCTGCTAGCCTCAGAAGGGGCAGCTTGGTGGGTTCATAGTAACAGCTGCTTAATTAGCCTGTGTGAAAGCAATTCAAGCTGTAAACAACTGGAACAGCTGATCTGCACCATATCAGCTAAATATTAGCTCTGTCCACGAGGTGTTCCCAGAGCACTGAGGCCTGCACTGATCCCCTCCTTCTTGGCCATCCTATAATGGCTCATTTCATCACTCATGCAGCCACTGAATTCTTTACTACCTTTTATAGTTGATTGATTACATGTGGGTAAGCCCTGTTTCTGAAACTAGATTGTAAGTTCCTAGAGAATGAAAGCCATGTCTTCTCTTCTTCCAATCTTTCTTTTTTTTTTTTTCTTTTTTTTTTTTTTTTTTTTTTTTTTTTTGAGACAGGGTCTCCCTGTCACCCAAGCTGGAGTGCAGTGGCATGATCAAAGTTCATTGCAGCCTCTACCTCCCCAGGCTTGGGTGATCCTCCCACCTTAGCCTCCTGGATAGCTGGGACCGCAGGTGTGCACCACCACACCCAGCTTATTTTTGTATTTTTTGTAGAAACAGGGTCTCACCACAATGCCCAGGCTTATTTTGAACTCCTGGGCTCCAGTGATCTGCCTGCCTCGGCCTCCCAAAGTGATGGCATTACAGATGCGAGCCACCATGCCAGGCCTTTATCTTTAAATAAATCATCTAAAAATTACATAACCATCTCTACATCATTTTGCATTTTTTGAAATGCTTTACCAGAGTAATTTCCATTATACTTTTGGCTCTTATTAGGGTTAATATCAAAAGTAACCATATTAACAAAATGTCCTTATCTTTTATAAAACTGTTACAGAAGACAATACTATACCATTTAAACTAATTTATATTCTTTTAGAGTTCAAAACTGAAGGAAAGTTTAACTCTTTTGACATACTGATATGCTTCATAGATAAGGAATCATCTCACTCATTCTCTCTCTCACACACCCCTCTATTTTTTTATAATCTCCCCAAAATCCTTCAATAAAAACAAAAATACATCCTGAATCTGATTACAATCTCACCTCCATTGTTAACATCCTAATCCAATCCTCCATCCTTATTCACCTCAGGGCTGCAAACCTTGAAACCAGTTAAACTGGTCTCCCTTCTTTTTCTCTTGCTGCCTTCACAACTCATCCTTCACCAAGGAAAGGGAGGGGGAAATGGAGGGAGGAAGAGATGGGGAGAAAGGGAGAGAGATTTTTCTCAAAGCATAAATGAAGTCCTACCATTTCCTGATCTAGAGCTCTCCAGAGGCTCCCTACTGTGCTTCTAACGAAATCCCAAATCCTTTTCCAAGACTCAACTATGTTTAGAAAGAAATCAAACTTTTGCCAAGGTAGGCCCATGCTTGCCTGTCATACCTCGTTGCCATCCATCCTCTTCTTTGATCACTACATTTCTGTCATGCTAACCATCCTTCTGTGCCTTAAACATGTGCCGAGTACATTCCCCTCTCAGTTAAGCACCATGCTTCCTCATCCCCCCATATATATGCTGAAAGTCTGTCTCCCAATATCACAGCAACTCTGTCTTGTCATCATTAAATGGCCAGCATTCAAAACTGTACCTAGCTCAGTGAACATTTGCTGATTGACTTACTATCTTTTGAGTCAGCTAGCAGAAAAGTATTGAATTGTTTTCATAATAAGACCAGAATTCATGTTCATGGTCTAAAGCAATAAGAACATTTATAGAATAATGAAAAAGCTCATATGAAAAACCTGAAATTCTCTACTACAATTGGGAAAAATTGTTAAAAACAAATGAACCAATAAAATAAGAATTTCTGAGAGTAAAAAAGAAGGATGTGATAATTTGAAAATCAGCTAGGATAGGTAACCTAAAAAATGTCTATATTAAAGCATCACATTTATGGTTTTGCTCTTGGGACAAAGCAAATTAATTTGTTATGCTAAAGAAACCACAATAGAAATACATGATCTCAATGTAAGAAAAATACAGAGTATACTTAGACCAATATGCAAATTTATAAATGATGTCATCACAAAAATACAAGCCAAAAGAAGACCATAAAACAAAGATACATTTTTTATGCTGTTCTCAATTGCACTTTATCAAAACATGGTCAAGAATCCTTCTCTCTGGAGCCTACTTGGACCCTACAAGGCCTTGCTGACTCGTGGTCAGAGCCACCCTAGGATCCAGGGCAGAGTCTGTAAGGCATCTCCAAGAGCTGCTTCTTTCACAAGTGAACTTGGAATACACCCACCAGTCATCTGCATACATGAACATGGAAAAATAATGAGATGATGCAGTTTTCCCCTCTGTGATTAAAAATTTAGAAGCATCACCAGGACTAAATAAAAATTTAAAAACAGCTGAATTTTGTTCTTAACTCTCTCCTGTCCTGCATGCTTCCTCTTTTTTGGAGCTGCCAAGACAATTGTGATAAGAGCAGATCTGTGGTCCTTTAAGGATTTACGTAAAAGGCAACCACATTTCAGAGGAAAACCCTGACATACGTTTGTGAGTCTTACGTTCTCATTTGGAAGACATAAAGTCCAATTTAAACTATCTAGAACCACATGTTTTGCTTAAGTCATGCTTGGTATTAAGTTAAACATTAACTTTTTTTTTTTCTCCATGGCCAAAGTGGAAAAATTCTGGCCAGAATATCACTTCTGAAAGTAAAAAACAGGTCCACTTCCACCTCTACCACACCTTTCCAATGTCACACCAATCATGATACGCTCCAGTCTATAAAACCTTTAGCAGAAGATTTTATTCAATCACTAACAGGTTATGTTAATTAATTCAGAGAAATGAGATTGTATATTTTTAAAAATACACTCATTTTTGTGGCCCTCAACTAATAGTAATGTTACTTTTTGTCCTCTCAGTTCAGAAAGCTGCATTAGAAGTGACTGCTCTGAGAAATCCGGAGAGGCTCTGCTGGGTGGATGTGGGTAGTGGAAACCATAATCCAGGAGAAACGTTACTGTTCTTGGTTACAAACCTCGCCTATGCGGTTGTTAACGGTGGGTGATCTCCCTTCCCCGGGACTGCCTCCCTCCCCACCTTTCTATTACTTTGTTTTTGACTACGGTGACTTCCATGCCGGAACTACTGTCCTCTTTTTCACGACAGGGCTTTCTGTTCACTGCCAACTGCAAATATTTGCTCTTCATGTTGTTTTTGTTGATAAATTCTTAGTTTTGGTTTTAGTTTCACTATGGTCTGACAGTTTCAGTGCTAAGAAATAATGACATTGTTCCAGGTCAGAGTAAAAGCCAAAGAGAGCAGAGCACCATCTCCTATGCCTCAGACTCTGTTCTCACTCCTGGAAATAACAGGCAAGTACATAACAAGTACAAACGCCTCTGCTTCTCTTACTCAGAAATCCTACATATCTTAGTTTCATAGTTTCAGCCAAACCATGCAACCAGCTATTTATTTTCATGCAAATAAATAACTTGCAATAAGGTCAAATTCCTGGAACTGAAAGATCAAAGATAAACTTTATTCTCCAGCAAATATGAAAATCCAAATATTTCAGAGATTCCTGGCCCAAAAATAAATAAATAAATAATCACAATAAGCCTTTGTACCCATTTTAAGGAACACTTCATGCCTATGAATTATTAAAATCTGAAAGTCAACTTATTTAATTGCTTAACGTTTAAGCCTTTTTACAAACTATTATTATCATAACAAGAAAAGCATTTAAGGACCTCTTCACTGAAGTTAGCCAAATATTAGAGGTAAATACCTTTTTAGGCTGGAGCTGTGATACTAAGTGAGCGTATGCTTAAAAAAAATGCTCCGTGACTTAGGGAGAAACGAACTACACATGAATAAATAGGCGAAAGAATTTGACAGACTGAACGTGAGTGAATCTCTGCAATATTGCTGAAAGTCACTCTATAATAATACATATGTCCACCTTTGGACAAAATTCCAAATTAAAGAGACAGCGACATTGCTCATTCCCAAATGTCAGCTCAGAGTTAAAGACAACTGAGAAAAAACAAACATGTGGCATTGCATAACATGAAGAGGAAGCAACAGCATGCCACTTGATCAGAGGTAGTCAGGTGGTTTGATCACATTGGCTTTATTCTGTCAACTTCCTTCCAGGAAGTTTAGAGGTTTGACCAATGAGGTCTACTGTTGATTCTTATGCCACCGTCCTCCCTTCCTCCTCCTTTGTGGCCTAAAACTTACCCACACCCCAGGTTCTTTGACGTCCTCACTGTTACAGCCATAGTAGTCTGGGGTTTTATCCAATTCCTGCATGTTTCCTTGTGCTCTTATGCTCTTATCCGCATGGCAAGAAGAGCAGAGGGCTGCATTCCCCATCTCAGCTCTACAGTTACTGCTGTCAGTGGGCCCGTCCTTGCCCTCTGCACTCTGTCCAGGGCTCCCAGGGGTACACTAATGTGGGCAATTCATCAAGATGATCCTTGGCTCCTCTGCTCAGTTCCCTTACACGCCCCTCACCAGTTCTCCCCATCTGCTGGCTGGCTTGCTGGTGTCAGAGAGAACTCAAAACCCCCGGCAACTGCAGGCTGCATTCAGTGACCATTTCCAGTGCAGGCGCTGCCAGTCTATTTTTACACCTACCAGGCCAGCTATGCATGTCAATGGAGTGAGGGGGGTGAGCCAGACAGAGAGCAGGGGAGGGGGCGGTGTTGTTTTGTTTTTCACCATGCAAGCAGCCTGCCTCACACATGGACTTAAGTTCCTGCTGGGTAAAATGTCTCTATATATGAGAATTTTTGCATTGCTCAATGAATGCTTTTGAATCTTTTTATTTCCCTCTTCTCTGTCTCTTATTCACACAATACTAAATATTTCAACGAATCTGCTTTATCAGCAGAACAGATAAAAATTATTTTTGTAATTGCTTCAACCAAGTGGAAACTACTTGGCTTATGTACACTATCTTTCTCATTATTGTCACAGAAAACAATTAGCCATCCTTTTAGCATTCTTTTAACATGTAATATTCGTTGGAAACATATCCATCAAATGGCTCACCTGACACCGGTATAGAAACTTGGGTTTTTATAATTGTGTAGTTTGTCATTATTCATGATTGTGCCACATCAGAGCAAACATGTTGATTCATTTATAATTCGTTTTAATTTTTAGTATTTTGAAAATGTTTTCCCCAGCTTTACAAACAATAATCAAGATGGCTTTCAACACCATCCAATCTTTGAAATCATATTACAGATTTTTGAAAGAAATTGTTTCCCACCGAGATGAGCATAGCAAATATACACTAGATATGCTGTATGAAGCTAATTATGATCAAAATCAAAGCTTTGTGATGGACTAATATGGATTAAGCTTTATTCCTCCATTAGGGTTTCCTCTAAAACTACATATGTATATTTAAAACTATATATTTATATATAAAATTTTATATATTATATACTTTAGCTAGTATACAGTTTATAAAACCATATAACATATATTAATATAAATATTATTATACATAATTATTTGAATATTAGTCCTATCCTTCCTCATGTGTTATTTGCATGTATATACAGCTTGTTTTGCAAATCATTTTAAACTACTCAATGCAGGGTCCAGACTTAGATTTTGTATTATGCATCCACATGCTATAAATTAAATGTTAAATGTCTAAAAAAAGTATTGAATTGGAAGCAATTATTTGGGGAAAACAGGATGTGGAAGATATTTAGAAACTAACCATATTACATTTGATAGACTAGAATTTTCCTTTCCCATGTGTCATTTTCTTTTGAAAGCTAAAAACCATTTGCCATTAAAAAAAAAAAATTTAAAATAACATTCCTGAAATACCTTTCTCAGATTTGAGTTCACAAATCCCTAAACACTCAAATCTGAGGAGGACATTTTTGTATTGTTGCTTTCCACAGGGCCCCACGCTGCTTTTTTGTCAATCTGGTTTTGAATAACTCTTCATTCCAGAGTTTATGAGCCTTAAGTATCTTGCTTATTATAAAGTTCCTATCCTTACAATCCAGTTTCTGAGGCATCGCCAGTATTCAGTGAAATTACTTTAACTTCCCAGCTATAGGTGAAGGCATCTCTTAAAATCATGTTTTAAAAATTACTGACTGAACCAACAATATTATGACAACAATAGAAGGGGGCACATTTCGCCATTCATGTTAAAGGAGCATAATCTAAACCTTTTAAATGTTAAAGTTTTAAGTGAAAGTATTCACAAAGATGATGCTTCAAAATCAGTAACAAGGTTAGACTGTTGGCCGGGATACAGCAAGCAAAGCCTTTCATGTTGCCTGAATAATTTTATATAGACTAATGATTCATCATAATATGGTAGTTTCTCATCAAATTTTCCACAGATTTGAACCATGTACTGTAGAAATTAAGTAGGCTATAATGTTTAATGCTGTATTTATAAATTATTTTACAAAGATGTGGTTTTAACTTTTTTGTCTCCTTCCATAAGGTTCTTAGAACCTGGAGAAGGTCTGCGGTAGACAAAGTCTTATAATAGGTGCTTCTTCTTGAATATATATGAACTATTTTATTCAGAATATAAACCCACAACAAAGAATGCCAACCAAGATTTTTCCAGCTATTGAAAGAGATGCACTCCCCCACACCCACTTTTGGAATTAGTGTACTATTTTAAAACATTCAATAGAATCTTCAAAATAGAATTATGTCCACTTAAAACACTGGTTGTAAATCCTAAAAATTACCTCTAGTCTCCTCACTTCATTCTGGAGCTGAGGTCTGAAACTCATGCTTACACATGGTAAAGGAATATTTAACCACAGCAGATTTGGGAGATGCCCCTAGTGCTAGATGAATAATTTTGCTGTGCTTTAACAGCTCGAATTGTTTCCTGGCATCTTTCTGTCTCATTAATACATTACCCATTCCACCACCACGCCTTTAATTTTACTTCTTCCGCCAAGCATGCCTTCCCCCTCTCCACCAGTCCATGTTCACTGTCTCCTTCAAAGCTCATCTTAAAGCTTTCCTTTCTTCTGCAAGGCTTCATTACACCTTTGTTGTTAGTCCCTTAATTTGTGTTAGTATCTTTTTGAATAAGGTTGCGACTACTATCAGCTCCCGCTCTTTACAAGATATGCCTGTTTTCTCTGACCGATGTCCTCACATACCTAAATATGCACCCTAGTATTAAATGTTTGTGAGGTAAATGAATAAAAGGCAGCCACAGATAGGGGCGCAATTCATAATATCAATATTTAACTGGACTACACTGACCTAAACTTCTTCTTTTTTTATTTATTTATTTTTTTTTTTGCAGATTAACAGGAACAGATTTAATAATTTTAAACATATTTAAGTATGACAAATATATAATTTCTTTTCCAGAATTTCAATAAACCTCACTTTTGGCCTTTAAAAAAAAAAAAGGTTAACACCATTGGGGTAAATCTTCCTAGACAACAAGTTACAGTGCTTTGTTAAGAAGGAGAAAACCACAGAGACTATGAACGAACCAAGTAACATGCTGACAACTGTTGGAAGACACTTTCCCTAAATGACTAGTTATTTGTTTTCTTCTACCCCTCTTTCTTTTTCTTCATCTCGGGGGAAATCATCTCATGCTTTCTCCAATAAAGAAACTTTCTGCTTGATGAATATAAAATCCATACTCCTATGATTAACACTGCCCCAAATATGCCATGGAGTGATCCCTGAACCCCACTGCTAAAGCTTAGTGACCAAACAGGGACGGGCCAAGGAAAGACAAATACAAACACCTGGGCTACTGTGACGGCTGAAATTTCCTATTTTCTGGCTGAACAGATTTAAATTATCAACCTGGAACCCGGAAAACATCGTAGTTGTGAAAACAGAATTTCCAATGAGCAGCTTCCTATGTGCGATCACTTCAAACTTTGCCGATGATTGGATACTTTCTAACAAAAAATAAAAGCGTAAGGAGTCTGCAGAAGAGGACCTTATTTCAGAAGTTAAAACATCTCTAGTTCTATCTTCCAGTGGTTAACTCAGAGTGACTGCCAGACAGATTTGGCACAGAAGCTTGGGTGATGTGACAACCTATATACATAACATTTTGTCAAACTGAAGGAAAGCTTAGCAAATACAATGCAGCAGCATCCTTTAATAATCTGCCAGTAGACAGTCGGGATCTCTGTGGACATCTGACAAGGAATATGCTTTCTGCCAGGGCAGAACAATGTCACCACTGTTTTTCAAAAATGCTTCAAAGTCATTAGGGCAAATTACTCAGAAAGCAAATATTTGCATGTTTGACCACACTTAGAGCAGGATACTCGAATTTGATACATGACTTAGAAAGTGAAATTCAAAGCCTCCATGACGTGACATATTTGCAATATCTTCTTAAATTCCCAGGCACTTTTACTGTTATTATTTCATCTGTATTGCTGTGTTTCAAATCCATCATAAGAGAAAAGCGATTAAGGACTGAGAACAAAGGCTAGCTTCTCAGCTTTAATCTTCTGAAAGTTACTGCTGAAGTCCCTATGACAGCAAATCTAAAAATCATTCGCTGCAGTTTTAAGTTTCACCTTTTAAATAAGAAGTCATGATTACAGAACCATCAGGAAACTAACACCTTGGAGAAGAAATAACTGTCTCAGTTCCATCATTTAACCTAAAGGGTTAGATCACAATTCCTGAAGTGAAGTTGTGAAAAGATCTCTTAGCTAGGACTTACTAATCCCAGGTTTTGATTCCACTATGAATTTGTCTGTGTGGACTTTTATAACCTTTATCAAATCTGAGCTTCTGTTTTCTTGTTTTTGAAAAAAGAAAATCAGATTCGACAGTTGTTGGATCCCTTTCAGCTCCAAAGTTTTTCACTTCTATGACACAGAATGTGTAACATTTGAACACACACCTAACACAAGGCCACAGTTGAAGGTGGTCACCTATTTAGTGCATTTGCATGAGGAAAAAAAGGAGAGGAATCACATGGTTTATCATTCTCTGGGCTGGCTTTGCTCAGTAGCGTTTCCCTGGCAGACTCACAAGGAGGATGAAAACACCTCTGTGGCATATGACAGACTCTTTGTTGATATCCAGGAGCTCTTTTGCAAGGTGAGGACCATTTCACTCTTATTCCACCTTTACTGAGTGTTAGCCTCACTTAAACCCTGCCACATCTTTTACGTGTCACAACTGTAAACTAACTGTCACCTGGAAACATTCTTACTCTCCCAAACTGGCTTTGCAGGACAGCTTTATAGGATTTTGTAAGACAAGTCTTTGCAAATCAACTGTGTAAGCTAGTTTTATTTTCCTTCAAATGTTTTGATTGATTTATGCTTTTCTTTTGTTTGTTTTTGAGATGGAGTTTCGCTCTTGTTGCCCAGGCTGGAGTGCAATGGCATGATCTCGGCTCATTGCAACCTCTGCCTTCTGGGTTCAAGTGATTCTCCTGCCTCAGCTTCCCAAGTAGCAGGGACTACAGGCGTGCACGAGCACGCCTGGCTAATTTTGTGTTTTTAGTAGAGACGGGGTTTCACCATGTTGGTCAGGCTGATCTCAAACTCTTGACCTCAAGTGATCCACCTGCCTCAGCCTCCAAAAGTGCTGGGGTTGCAGATGTGAGCCACTGGGCCCAGCTGACCAATTTATTCTTAAAGGGCTAGTGCTATCATATTAAAAAGACTGAAAAAAAAAATTGCCATGAGTCTTTAAAGTGGCAAATCAGAATGTTTCACTCAGAGTCATGGAATTAAATTTTTTTCTCTCCTCCAAGATCCAAGGGTTATTCAAGAATATCACACAAATTTAAAAAGGTCATGTAGAGTTTCTCTTAATCTAAACTATCATGTGCAAAAAAACTATCCTAACACGCTATTTAGTCAACACTTTATATTTTTCAGATGATCATTAATATGTAAGATTTATGATATCTTCACTGAATTTAGAAATCTGCTTCAATTACTGTCTGTCCTTCTCCCCATTTTTGACCATGGCAGCTACAATTCAAGACTGATAGTTTCACTCAAATGCATTTATCTAATTAAATTAATGTTAGGTTATCCCTATTGCATGCAGAATTCTCGATGCCCACATAGTCACGTGAATCCAAGGACAAGTTCTCCTGTCTTTGGGAATTACTGACCTGTGGAAAGAAAATTGGAACATTCCGTGCAATAAGCAAGGCAGCATGCTATTTTCTTCCATGTTTGGGTACATTCAATACAATTTATTTGACTAAAAGTTAAACACATAATGATTTTTACAAATTGGCCCTGTTTATAGCTGATCAATCAGGAAAACTGTTGCGTAACTTATGGATCTACACTAAATTCCCTATATGGACATGCGGCATAACTTTTCTAATTGGGGTCAATATAAATGACTTTACTGTTTATGCTTTACACAGATTAATCAAAATGAATATCACCAAGTTATTCATGTGCCCACAAACAAGTTATTCATGTGCCCACAAACATCAATTAACCAATTTAATTTTACATTCCTTCCAGCTATTATTTTCATTCCAGACTGCTGCCTCTTGACTTCTGGTACATGAAGGACAACATTCTTTAATAAACAGTGCTAACAGCTTGTGTAGCTTTCTGAAGGCTACTCCACACAATGCCCAGCACAAAGTGGGCACTCAATAAATGTTGCTGACTGACATTAAAGAGATTATGAGGACAGAAGTGTAGGGTGGCCAACGCAAGCCTAAGGGGCCACTTGACTAATTCTATGTTCTGTCATATTGGACTGTATTTTGAAATGCAACGTGAATAAAACAATTTAGCCATTGTGAACACCGACTTATTTTGAAGACAAAATGTGTGTACAGAATCTCCCCAAACTGGTTAACTACTAAAGCAGGGGCTTCCCCACAGCTTTTTTGAAGAGACGGTCAAGTGATTAAAATGAAAAAGCAAGACGGGGGCTTCATTACAATCTGACTATAATAGCTATTTTTTGAAGCCTAAGCCAGTGTATAAACACTTCTAGTAAGTTTCCATCTGGCAACCAGCTGATCGAGATAATCTGAAAAGTACTCATTTAAGGTGATTTTAAAATGAATGGTGCATAGCATGAGAATTGATCAGTTAATGGGCAAAGTCTGGTGCCCAGAAGAACAACAATCTTAGAAGAGGTGTGACTGTTCATGGTAGGTTGGGGAGAAGGCTGTCCAGCTATGTTCTATGTGTTGCATGCCATGGTTGTCCAGACCTATCTATCAAAGAGGACTCACATGCCACGGTAGTTAGACACACTGCTTGAGCATCTAGACAAGAAAAACGGGAGTATTGTATTAATGAGAATTTATAATCAACCCCCCCAAATAATGTCTTACTATTAAGCAAATGCTGCCATGAAGCCCCAATGAACTATTCATGACTAAGGCTAGCAAATAAATATTCATTCATCCTCTCCTACTACTTATTTCTATTAGTATTTGGCCAGTGTTTTCCTTTGAAAGTTCACAGGCATTAAGCTACATATATTTATATGTTCAGTTTGTATACTCACAATAGAGGTTCTAGAGAAATAACAACCTTTCATAAACTTTTTGGGCATCAACGCATGGATTTAAATGTTTTGATACATTTGTCATTACCAAAAGATTTCTTCAACTGTAACACAGAGTCCAGTTCTGTGTAATCCTATACTCAAATATTTAAATCTATTGGTTTCAAAATAGTTTAAAATCCTACTTTCCCTACAAAATACACACATATGACATTTGAAATTAAGCAGGAGACACAGACATTGAAAATATACTTCCAGGCAGCAGCCAGGCATTCATCAGTCAATAACAAACCTAAGTTCAAACTAAATATCTGATGCTGGTTCAACTAGCGCATATATGAGTATTTATTTTAGAATTACCAATTAAACCGGATTTATTATGAGGATAACTGATTTTCTTGTACTACGTTAAAATATGGAGTCAACTAGGCTCTTGCAGTTGTGTTGCACCGACATCAGAGAGTGACTGTAAAATATATTATTATTTTAAACAGCATGATGAGTGTGCATTTAGTCAAGAACAGTGGCACTACAATTATGGAATGATAAATAGACTAAATTCATTTTATGTCAAAGACAGAAAACTTAGATCTCCAAAAAGAACTTGAATTTCATTGTCCAACTTCATTCACTTGGGTTTTATTTCAGGATGTCTTTAGAGTAAATGTATCTATACACTTCAAGGTATAAAGAATTATTTATGACCCTTCACACATTATTCATACTGAAATAAATATCCTGAATATATATCATTTGTTTTCTCTGGAAAATGGGAGAACTATTTTCAAGTTTTCAATCTTGCCCTACTTTTCTTCTGAAAACAAAATCACTTTATAAGCAATCAAAAATTCTGGAAATACAGTCATAAATATATTAGAAAGTCAATGCTGTTATTTCATTCTTCTAAAATTATGTTAATGTGGTCTTATGTCCTCTAAGCTCCATTGCTATTAGCTACATGTAGCTAGAAATAAATTCTAGATGGACACTATCAGCTGTCATTTTGAACTTTGGTGCTCTCATCTGTACAATGATAAGCTATAGTAAATACACTCAGCTGATGTTTATATGTGTTTAATCTTTACAGTCAGAGGTTTATAAATCACACTTAGGTCCACATAAAATTAATCTTCTCTACCAGAAGATAAGAAAGGAAGGAAGAAGGAAAGAGGAAGAAGAAATAAATATAAATATGATTTAAAATGCAAATATATCTCTAAAAAACTAAGGGTTTTTTTCTTTAAGAGCAATTATTAAATAATATTTTTAAGAAAAAATGTTTTTCTTTTCTACTAGCTCTTTAGTATTTAAACATGCTCAGTGCTTTCCTAAGCCAATGCCCTTCTCAAACCTGCTCCTGGCCCAGTCTTCTCTGCCTCAGTGACCAGCAGCCCTATACACCTTGCTGCCCAAGCTGACAGTCTTGAAGTGGTTGACATTACCCATACATCCACCAATCCTGCAAGGTCTACTTTTTTCCATCCCTTTGCCACTGTTTTAGCTCACTGATTTATTTCCTGACTGAATTACTGTAACTGTCTCCTAAAGAGTTTACTGGTTTTAGCTTTGCTCTGTTTCAATCCATTTGCCATGTGCCTTAACCAGGGAGATCTTTCCAAAGCTCAGACCTATTGAAGTAACTCCCTGTAATCTTCAAGACAAAAGCGAAAATCTAGGCCAGGTGCGGTGGCTCACGTATGCAATCCCAGCACTTTGGGCGGCCAAGGTGGGTGGATCACTTGAGGTCAGGAGTTTGAGACCAGCCTGGCCAGCCTGTAATCCCAGCACTTTGAGAGGCCAAGGTGGGTGGATCACATGAGGTCAGGAGTTTGAGACCAGCTTGGCCAGCATGGTGAAACCTCATCTCTACTAAAAATACAAAAATTAGCCAGGCCTGGTGGCACACACCTGTAATTCCAGCTACTCAAGAGGCTGAGGCAGGAGAATCACTTGAACCCGGGAGGCAGAGGTTGCAGTGAGCCAAGACTGCACCACTGCACTCCAAACTGGGTGACAGAATGAAACTCCGTCTCAAAAAAAAAAAAAAAAAAAAAGCCAAACTCCAATCCTTAATAATGTGGTATGGACTCCTATCTGAGCTGATCTTTCTTTATCCAGTTTTTGTTTTTTGTTTATTTGTTTGTTTTGAGACAGGGTCTAGCTCTGCCACCCAGGCAGGAGTGCAGTGGCATTCATTGAAACCTCCACCTCCCCGGGTTCAAGCGGTTCTACCACCTGAGCCTCACAAGTAGCTGGGATTACACGCATGCACCACCACACCTGGCTAATTTTTGTATTTTTGGTAGAGACAGAGTTTCACCATGTTGCCCAGGATGGTCTCAAACTCCTGGACTCAAGCATTCCTCCCAAGTACTGGGATTACAGGTGCGAGCCACCATTCCCAGCGTATTCCAGTTTTCATAATCTCATCTTTGCGTTCTCTCCCTTGAAATTTCTTCTGGACTTTTATTAATAACTATTCCCCACCTGGATCACCTCCCTCCCTCTCAGCATCTGCAAGACTCCTCTTGGAAGCCCTGCCTCATCAACAGGATTAGGAGCCTGCTGTGGACATACAGCCATCATGATGATTGTTACCCTATATTTTAATTGTCTTTTTATGAACAGACACAATAATTTATTTGTCTGTTTGTCCCCAGTACTCCTGATAGTGCCCCTATACAGCAGGCACTCATAATTGATTATTGACAAAATGAGCAATAAAAAAAACTTCCTTCACATATTTAAAATATGAATGGTTTCTGCAAACATTTATTTCATTCTTCTCACAAATATTTATTCAGCACTATACGCAGGCCCAAACACAACATTTAAATAAAAAGAGACAAATGCGTATTATTACTGATGTACTCCCAGAAATACTTCAATGAATCTCTGAGAATAGCAATCTGCAGTCATTTACCAAATTACCATTAAAAGTGATTTTGTTTTGGTCACATTACTATTCTGTCAGTTCTTGTATGATTATATTTTCAGATGTTTGATTTTTGTCCAGGCACTGAATCTGTTGGTAGCCATCTGAGCATGAGGAGGAATGAAAAGAACAAAAATGCCAGTGGCCACAAGAGCATCAGTAGCCACGAACCAGAAGATGGTTCATGAGGTAAGAGTAAGACTGTTGTTGATCACATCATGGATATTTCAGAATATCCATCAATGTGACTATAAACATATGGAGAGTAATCATTGCTAATGTCAGGGAAATATAATTATTGTTCTCTAGAGGTCCAGAAGGATTACTGTTATCATAAATGTCTACACACACACACACACACACACACACACACACCGAGCTCTATGGTTTGGCCATCATTCGCCTCTAAGCTATTACATGTAGTGAAAAGCTCTTTTCGTTCCACTCTTTCCACCTGTAGGGCTTCTCTGCATTCTTTCATTATTGGTTGCCCTTTTCCAGTGATGGATCCATCACTAGGTCCCTGCCTGACCGTGATATCTAATACTCCTCACAGCTGTCACCTCTGTGTGGCCATCACTTTACTGACATTGCCTTTAATCTATGACACTCACTTGCTGCTCCTCTCTCCACAGTTTTTCTTTATTTTTCATAGGTATCTTTACTTCTAACATGTCTTACCTTCAGAGCAAATGCTAACCTTTTAGAGACAATAGCCACCAATAATATGGCATCTCATAGATGCAAAAATGCCCCACAGTTATCAGCCTATAATAAATACTCATAGAAAGATGTGCATTTTCTACTTACGTTCATGACCAACAACCCATTCAAATACCTAGGTGGAGTTCTCCATTCTTTGCCACTATGAAACATCAGTAATTCAGATAAACGCTAACTGTAGTAACTGTGCATCCTGAAGAAATGGGCACCATAAAACTTCGGTCATGCCACTTCTAATGTCTAAAATTAGAATTTCCAATTTTTAAGTTTCTATGGTTATAAAATTAATCTGACTTCATATTTTGATAACTCAAACTATATGGCAAAGTTCTAATCTGATTTTGTCAAGTTTTACTAAATACAAAGTTCATGTTATATTTAGTAGACCAAGAAGTATGTCATGACAGTTTAATTTTGTCCTAAATTCTTCCTAAAAAAAGAATTATCAATAAAAGAGACTGTGGCTTTCATTAACCACTGACATTTTAAAATGTCAATTTTACTGAAATATGCCCTTTCTATTTTAATAACATTCGATTTTAGCTGATCTGGAGATCAAGTGTTAAAAACCATCTCTGATAAGGTAGAAGGTAGTTTTTTTTTTTTTCCTTGCTCTGGAACAAGGAGAACATAGTTCAGTTTATTATTATTCCACACTAAGATAAGGGGGGATTAATTTTCCTGTGGTATAAAGATGTCTTCCAGATCCTCGACCTCAAAACTGTTCAGCAGAGTAGAAGAGGCATTCAAAGAGCTCTATGCACTCCCAAACTTTTCATATTTGTTGTCAGTAATACCTCAGTAGCCCTCCTCCTTTATTTTACTTTAAATTTTGTCCTTGGGTTCTCTCTGTGGTTGCAGTGAGAGAGAGAGAAAGAAAGAAAGAAAGAAAGAAAGAAAGAAAGAAAGAAAGAAAGAAAGAAAGAAAGAAAGAAAGAGAGAGAGAGAGAGAGAGAGAGAGAGAGAAGGAAGGAAGGAAGGAAGGAAGGAAGGAAGGAAGGAAGGAAGGAAGGAAGGAAGGAAGGAAGGAAGGAAGGAAATAAAGAGACAACTTTCAGGAAATTTTAGAGTTACTTCCATTGCAGTTTAATAAACTAACTCCAAACTAGCCAATCATATGATATTTTGGGTCAGAAACTACCTCACCTCTCTTCTATTCTAACGAGAGTTCCTGTTGATGACATCTAAGACTTAGAAACTGGCCTTGATGCTATTTTGATCATTGGAGGTGCTAGTAGTATAGATGGTTTCAGCACTTGATAACTCTAGCTCTTCTGTCCTTCTTCCTGCGATCTTATTATTAGGGACCTTGCCGTAGTGTAAATCTTACCATAATTCTTCAGAGACTTCCCCCGCTATTTTGTTTGTCTGTTCCTTGAGAGGTTAGAAATATTTTTGTGTAACTTGGTGATACATATTTTTCATCCCAGCTACTCTTCTTTATAGCATTATAAGGTCAGTTGAAGAAGCACAGATTCCAGTCATGTGGGGTCTTACCTCTTCCTTCCTTCTTAAACCTCACTTTTTCCATCTGACAAAAGGGAGTTATAATCATTTCTACCTCATGATGTTGCTGAAAAGATTAAATAAGTCAATGCATCTTAAGTACTTAGGACAGTGTCCGGTATATAGCGTTGCACAGGAAGCTAACTATGATTATTTTTCCTCCACTCTATTCTTTTTTCTCTTTTTGAATCAGATGGGTCTAAGGTTTGTTTATTATCTGCCCTAAAATTTAAGTTAAAAATACTACAAATCAGACATTACGTGGTAGTATAGCATGGTTTAGAGAAAAGGAATGGGCTTTGGAATCTGGCATCTGGGGTCTGTCACTTAATGTATTTATTTGCCATGAAATTTGAGGGAAAATCTTTTTCAAGCATAATATTCAAGCATAATTTTCCTCCCCTAAAAAATGAGATTAAGAATATCTACCCCATTGTGAGAATTAAATAATACAATAAATAATTGTAAAAAGTCAAGTATAGCGTCTACATGCTCTTATTCTTCTCTGGATCAGTTTCTCATGCCTGGGTCCCCTGATAACATCTCACCTGCTGTCTTCATTCACCTCTAATTTCAGAATAAAAGGTCAAACTTTTTTCAGCTTCCATCTAATGTTGACTCATAGTGAAGTCATCTTCAGAAAACTAATTCCTGCTCTCCTATCTTACTAACCATTTAGGAATAAGTCCTTATACCTTCGCCTATATCTAGAAACAACCAATAATTAAGTTGCCCTCAAAATATAACTCCATTTTTCTCTTGCTGGTGTCAGTGAAGAGAATTAACTCTTACTTCTGAATTTGGCTTGGACGACCAAAACTCTAGTGCATCTCTCCAGCTGGAGGGCTGCCATGAGGAGGTTTGTAAGTATAATAGTACAACTCCCAAGGTAGAATCATCACAACATTTTTCTTTCCCAATACTGAACCTTTGTCCCATAATCAATACCAGCAGGTAGTATCATGATGGCCAAGAACCAAAGGTCAGCCACTCTTTGCTTGATTCCCAAGTATTGATGGCTGCTGGAATTCCCCATTGCTGTATCCCCCTGCTGGAGTGAGAACCCCAATATTGACTGTTTCCTACTTTGTGGATGAAGCAACTATGTGATATCACACCTGGATACCCTATAGGACCCAGTATGATCTACTCTAGATCAGATCTCTTCACCCCACCCACGGATCTAATGTCAGATCCCAAATGTTCCTGTCAGAGCCATCTATCTCATGGGCTCTGTCTGGCTGAGAAGCTACCATCATGCCACAGGGTCCAGTTGCAGGGTACAAAGTAGTTCTATGGAATGATTCTATACCTTAAATTTCAGTACTTTTTAATCTAAAAAACTTTCTATCAATTTCACATACTTATTTAAAGGATCTATCCCTTAGTCAAATTTTATTCAAATGATCATTCCCTTAAGTACATTTGAAGTACATACTGTAGTAAAACTGCAATACTGTAACTTCAATATGTTGAAAACTCCAAGAGAAAAAAGTGAAGGGAGAGACATTATTAAAACATATAAAAATGGAAATGCATTTTGATAAATACATATATGTAGAATACAGATAAGTATGTCCACATACACACATATGTGCATATACATCATCATAACTCCAAGGATGAGTATTTTCAAATCATCTACTCCAAAATGAACTAATTAGAAAAATAAACCTCTAAAAAATCAAGTGGCATTATACCACATAGTCTGATAGTTGTGATACCTCTGAATAGTATTATATTTTTTCTTTTGTATGGTAAAAAATATTTTCCTAGTTGACTTTATGACTCTGTTCAGTCAAACTCTTGACCTATCCAGTCTATGGCATTAAATGATCATTGAGCTCAAAGAGGAAAGGGGAAAAAGCAGAAAAAAGCCTTTGAACCCTTAATCCTTTTGTCTATACATTTCACTCTCATATCTTGCCCGGATGTGTTTTGATCCATGAGTCTTCAATGAAAATGCATGTGGTTTCACACAGAGGAAAAACTGCTTCTTTAGGATATGTGGAATCACAAAGATCCTATTTAAATCTACTCTGCTTTAGTGTGCAGGAATGTTAGGGGGCTTTAAACTCAGTTACAATATACCGCTTGTTGCAACAGAATTGTGCCTTTGGTGCTCTGTTTTACAGGTTTGTCTCCACTTAGGAGTGTAGAAAGTACTTTGACATGCCACAATCACTTAGACCAGTTTTTAAAAGTCTAAACGAGCCTCACACTTCTACTTCTTGTTTTACTTTTGCATTCCAACGATGTGCATGCTTTTTAGCAGCTTTCAAACAAGAGAAACCTACAGATATCAGGGATCAAATGTTTTATAAGTCATTAGAACACTGATATGTCTAACAAGGAGTAGAACCTAGATTTCAGTAATGCAGCCTGTTCCCAGACAATTCAGATGCCTGGGTCACTGGTGTGTAGTTTTCTCACTGCAGGAGCTTAAGTGACATTCATCAAAGTCAAGCCGAAAGAGAACAAGGAAAGTTACAGAGGCTATGCTTCAGGGCAGCTAAATGTGCCACCAATAGGCACTGAGTGTGAACAAGGCTCGAGATGAAGGGGAAAGGAAAACAGTGCAAATAGGAGTTATGAGAGAGGATTGCCAGCCTAAACCAGTACACTTCATGTATCCCGGAGGAAAGTTTCAAGCTCTACAAAGACTAGGAATTTTGAATTGAAAACAGGAGGATTAGTAGTTAATAAAACTGTTCATTAAAAACTGTTATAGTTTTTAAACATTTGTGTGACTTTAAGATGGAAACACAGTGCATTAACGTTTAAATATAAATGGTACAAAGGAAGACAAAAATATTTTTCCAGAAATTTTTTTTGTCTCATCCTTCATAATATCTTTAGTTTCCTTGTTAATTTATAAAATTCAAAATAGCCATAAACAAAGTGTTCAAAGCTCTGGTTCTGTTTCATTCTCAAATAACTGTTCACATATTGGTACAATCTATGTGTTGCCTAAGGAAACTTCTCTTCCTAGGTTTAATTCAGGAGACTAACTTGTGACAAATTCGAAGTTTAAGTTTAGGACACAAAAATAGTAATTGGATGTTTAAAATCAGTAGAGTATCTATTATGTCTTAGGCAAAGGTGATATGATATAGAATCCTATGGCTATTAGGTGTATAGTAAGCTTGTCAAATCCCATGACATCGGGGCATTAGGCTGTTCCGGGCTGGATACTGTTCTCATCTTGCACATTAAAACCTCAAAGTACATGGAGTACCTAAAGTTCTCCCAGGTAAACACACTCAGTTGTCACTACACTGCTTAGTTATGTAAAGAACACACATGTAACATTAATACAGGCACTATCATGGTCTTTAATCACAGTTTGCTCAACTTGCACTATCATTATACATTTGACTAAAACCGAGAATTTAGTTTCGAAAGTGAACAGATATTACATATCTAAATATTTTACCAAGATAAATTGAAACAGACAAGTAAAATATTAAAGACAAAGAAAAGAGAAGAAAAAAGTTTCCTGAGTTTGGTCATTCTGTAGCAAAGTTAATGACAATGAGAAATGGAGTGCCTTTTTAGGAGGGACCACAGGAGTGGTTCGTTAGTCGTACGGGTTCTGTCTGTATGTGGAAAGCAGCCGCTGCTTATGAAAATTATTAGAGAATCAAGTGTGATAAATAAAAAACAAAGTTAGTTTTCATCCTACTGAACCCTAGTTCAAAGTGAAAAATAGATCTCAGTTATAAATTATTAACACTGAAACAGAAACAGCATATTATACAGACACCTGCACAGATTTATGGCATGTCTTAGTTGCAAAAAGAAGTGGAAGAATAGACAGTTATCTAAGTAATTCAAACTAAATAAAGTTATAATTTTGCAAAAGAGAAGGGAGATAGAAAGTGGTCAATGAATGTCATTTGCAATTGTTATTTTCAATATCATGTAGTTAATATCACCAACAAATTTTTAAAAATCTACTTCCACCCATTACCTCAAAAAAGGGTCTTTTAAATTTATTTTACTCAAAAAGGAATCAAGAATAAAATAGTAAAATAAGAAATGCATTGCATCAATGCCAATATCATATATCTCAAAAGTACAACATTCAGTATCATGCAGACATATGGTTAATAAAGACCAACTTCAGATATTTGAAAAATAGTACTATGAACAAAATAGTGTTCTGGTATTTTGGTTGTATCATTTAATATACTATATAGAAGCTCCTTGCATGTGCCATTTCCTCAAATAATAATTTATGTAAAACTTGCAGTCATAACGTTTAAAACAAAAAAAATTGTGTTTTGCACTTGTAATTCCATTTTATTTTTAGAATAAACACCTAAAAATGGCAATTTCATAACATAATCTTTTTTTTCTAAATACATCTGGGAGTTGAATAGCCAGCAAAAATCATTCCAAGTTATACAAAGCAATCGTGTCTCAACTTTTTCCCTTTATGATGACTTAAAACACAATGAGTTACTTTTTACAGAATTCTATAGTTGAAAACAATTTGCTAATACAATTTTTGAGAGCTTGAACACAAGTTAGATTGCTGATTGCCTTCATACTAGTTATAATTTCCATATTTCTTCTAGATTTGTTCATTGGAAGTCTACTATAAAAAAAATCTGTCCCTTCTCCTCCACTTATTTACTTATTTATTCAATTATTTATTTCTATTAGTAAAGAACCAGGGCTATTTCTTTTATTCTATGAGTTATTATTTATTTTCATTAGTTATTTTGTTGCTCAAATTTCTCTGTATTCAGTCATTGGGAACTGCTTCAGGTTGATATGCCCCACCATTTTCTGAGCCTGTTCTTACTCAAATCAGCCATTTTCTCAAGAAGTTATATTTTCTTCTGTTGGAAAATTATGTTTGGAAACCAAGATGTAGGCTAGGTTTGCTCAGTGTTACCAAAGTATCCTTGCTTCTAGGCCCTCTAAGTGAAGAGAGGTAGGAAATATGTCTGTATACACACAACACACAACTCTATGTATTTATTTGTTTTTATATCTATCTGTGTATATATTAAGAACAACAAGTTCTGGCGGCTCACGCCTGTAATCCCAGCACTTTGGGAGGCCGAGGCAGATGAATCACAAGGTCAGGAGTTCGAGACCAGCCTGGGCAACATGGGGAAACCCCATCTCTACTAAATATACAAAAAATTAGCTGGGCATAGTGGCAGGTGCCTGTAATCCCAGCTACTCGGGAGGCTAAGGCAGGAGAATCACTTTAACCCAGGAGCCAGAGGTTGCTGTGAGCTGAGATCGCGCCACTGCACTCCAGCCCTGGTGACAGAGTGAGATTCTGTCTCATAAAAAAATAAATAAATAAGTAACAATGAGTTCATATGATATTTTCATGGACTTTGTTAATCCTTTTAGTAAGCATATTTCCTTTGCCCTCTCACATAAAAAGGGGGACTATCTGGTGATATAATAAGTAATATTACTATGCACATAAGTGCTTTCAAAAACATCATTTCATTTTAATCCTTTGAATTACTCTGTTTCATACATGCGTGAGTTTAAATATAATTATCATTATTAACTCAGTTTACTGATGAGAAAACTGAGGCCAGGGATCAGACATCCAGAATTTGGTAGAGCTAAGATTTGAGTTAAGGACTCCAAACTCTAAATCTCATACTCTTTCCACTATACCCAAAGAGAAAGATCACATTTTTATTTATTGACTTTTTACATATAAAGTCTCTGCAATTAATGAAAATAAGCATCATCCTGCCACCACTTCAAACTTACCACATATAAAGCAATGTGTTTTTAATTCCCATCTGACTTTCACATGAAATTCGTACTTCTGTCAATGAGCATCATTTTTTAATATCATTGAAATATATAACTTTAAAGTTATTTTTATTCACTCTTCTCTCTTTTCTTTATTCCTAGTTGAGTGCTGATAACCATCCTGTTTTCCTCCCTGCTGCTTTTCCGGTATGACCATTCCAATCCAAGCCCTGTTCATCTCTCTTGGATTACCATCACAGTCTTCTAGGTGACCCTGACACTTAACTTCCCCCTCATAATCTTTCTTCATCACAGAGAACGTTCTATATCTGCTTATTTTTTGCTTTACTGAGTTTAGCTACTTCTTTGCTCTGTAGGTGCTCCAACTTTATTTCCAACCCCTTCCTTCCACTTTGATCATGCCAAGCTGTTCACCAGCTTCCATGTTCAACCTCAAGATACCCTCTCCATCTAAGCCAACCCTACCACCTACCTATCCTCAAGTCCACAATCTCTCTTTAAAAGCAACAAGCTATTTCATATTACATGCCTATATAAAAACATCTCATGTACCCTATAAATATACACATCTACTATGTACTAAAAAACAAAAAAAGAAAAAATTTAAAAGTTATGATACCTAATCTAGCTCTGTACTCTAATTTTTCCATTGCCATTAACCTCAAATATCTATCTAAAAGGGAAGTTACTTGACAGAAAATATTTTTTTACTCAGTAAATAATCTTTATCTCTCAATTTAAAATTTGGCTCATAGCAGTTATTCAACAAATAATTCTTCCATCCAAGGGACTGCAATACCCTGAATTATATATATTATATACATCTGAACCCACTTTGGAAATAGGGAGGATGCTTGACGGAAAAATGAAGCATGGCAAATGTTTATCGAAGACATGAAAGAAGATAAATAAAACAAACATAATTAAAAAGAGCTTCTGTTTGATTGTAAGTGAAAATGTGATTAAAACTGAGAAGCATCATTCTCTGAATTTCTTGATCAAAAATAAAGTTTTACAAACTTTTTTTTTTTTTTTTTTTTGAGACGGAGTCTTGCTCTGTCGCCCAGGCTGGAGTGCAGTGGCCGGATCTCAGCTCACTGCAAGCTCCGCCTCCCGGGTTCAGGCCATTCTCCAGCCTCAGCCTCCCGAGTAGCTGGGACTACAGGTGCCCGCCACCTCGCCCGGCTACTTTTTTTGTATTTTTTTTTAGTAGAGACGGGGTTTCACCGTGTTAGCCAGTATGGTCTTGATCTCCTGACCTCGTGATCCGCCCGTCTCGGCCTCCCAAAGTGCTGGGATTACAGGCTTGAGCCACCGCGCCCGGCCTTTACAAACTTTTAAAGATCATTGGAGTGACTAAATTGTTTCAGATGCTCTTATACAACTTACTAAAGAATACATAACCCAGAAGGCCCTCATGTGAAGGCCAGTTACAGTGATTAATGGGCATTAGTCTTAATTATCAAGTTTCCTTCAATGGCAAAACATTTGTCATACCAGCATATTACAAAGTCTTCTTTTATCTTTTGGTTCTGTTTTCTAGTATGAAAGCTGAAAGTTCTAAAATATTGCCCCTTGTGTTGAAAGACTGAGTATGAGTGCTTTATGTTATATACAAGGGCCCTTATATTCGATAAAGTGTTTGTAGTCAGAGAATTGGCATCTGCTACTGGGTCCTTTGTTGTCTCCCTTCTCCCCAGTAACGGTAACATGTGATTTCACAGATGGCTTTTCTCGCTCCCACCCACGCCCAGGCTTTGATTCCTGTCCCTTGGAGCCCACAGTGAAGACCCACGTTATGTAGGTGACCACCCTGAATGAAAGCTCCTCATTTCCTAAGTAACCTCTGTCCTCAAAGAAGTTACTGTTTCCAGGTAACCTGTTCCACTTACATTTTATTGGTTTCAGTCATTTTAGGTTGTGACACGGTTTAATTAAGCATTCTGGCCCAGTTTGAGGCAGGAGCCATAAATAAGGAAGTTTGTACTACTACCTCTAGAAGAACTCGGGAGATTTATTTTCACTAAGCTGTACAGTTGGAAGGTTTGTGAATTGCTGAGGTTTAAGCGTTTACTCTGGACACTTGTTTATTACAGCACCCTGCAATTTAAAGGCAGCTACCATTACTGCCATCAGATCTTTGTAAAATGATTAATTAAACAATGATGATATTTCTCTGTGAATTTCTAACTCCTGATATTATCAGTGTACAGAGTACCTAAAAGAAAAGTGAGAATAAACTTCAGGATAAATCAACTGTGGTTCTCAGGGAACCACAATAAATTTCTTCCTTCAAAATGGCTCAGATCAGTACCTGAAATACAAAACAACCATACAGCTTTATATGATTACTTCATTTTGTATATAGTCTGTCTTAATAACTTCCATAAAATTTCATGCACCACAACCGGAACTATTTCCTTCCATTATTTCATAAGAAAACTTGTGTCATATAAACAAAAATAGACAATCTCAACTCTAATATAATGGCACAACGAACATTTCATTCTTGTTATTTGTGAAAGTTCCTATCACCCTAGGTCTATGAGCTTGGGTAAAGGTACTCTGTCTAGGACATAGTGTCAGCTCAAAAAAAATTTATCTTAAATGAAGAAAAACTTGGAAATTCTACCAACTCTCTTAATCATTTATAATAATAAAGGGAAGCAAAGAAACAATTAAAATGACACAGAAGCATAAAAACAGGAAGAATTCTAACAGATCTTATATCCTTATTATTTTATAGATGTAAAAACTGAGGTCAGTTGTTTACCCAAGGTTATAGTGAGTAGACAGAATTAAGCACAGGTCTCCTGAATTTGTTTTTATGGAGCTTTAGAAGTATCTGGTAAATATAATTTATTAACTTAGTAAACAGCTTTCTGGTATGTTGCCTGTTTTTTACAATCTTAGATCTCACATCCATCTCTTATCCTGCTGAATGTCTTGAAAGGGTTATCGGCTAAACTTGGTTTCAAATGCAAAAATAACATTTGATCTTTATAATAAAAGTAGATTATTAGAATTCTTGTTTGTGTGGTTAACATTATTTATGTATGAAATAATAACATAGAGATTAAGTTTTTTCCCTAAAAAATAGACTTTTGGAAAAACCATCATTAATTACATTCAAATACACAAAGAGAGGTCCTTTTCAGTCTTAATCGAAGGCTTTTTTTATAGACAAACTATAAACAAGTGAGTTAAAATTGGTAATTAATAAGTCTCTATGCAAAAATATATAAAAAGCCAAGAAATATAGGTTAATGTGAAATAACACCATTACTCTTAACCAAATAAATTGATTAGATTAAGATACACATTTATAATGATTGTCATATCCCTGATTTTTTTTTTAAAGAGATGGGGGTCTGTCTATGCTACCTGGCCTGGTCTTCAACTCCTGGCTTTAAGCCCTCCTCACGTCTCAGCCTCCCAAAGTGCTGGGATTACAGACATGAGCCACCACACCCAGCCCACATATTCTCTTCCTTAATACTACTTACATTGTTTTCTATTGAGGTGTTCCCCCATGATAAGCAACGTAATAAAGACATACAATGAAAGAATGTCTCTAGAAAAAGGCTAAGTTGGATATAAAGGAATCTCTAATGGGAGATGAAAGAGTTTTCCCTGGCAAAGTTGCTAATGAAATAAAGGAACAAGGAAGAAGTAATTCCAACTGTACATGCTAAAAAGTACATTTCAGAATTCTGTACAACTGAGTAAGGAATCCCTTTCTGACTGCTCTGGAAGTTGTGGTGAACCAGAAAGAGAGTAAGAGAGCAGTTGATAAAGCACTCATGCAAAAAACAAAAACAGAAACAGAACAACTAACCAACCAAATAAACAAAAGATCCTGGCACTGTAAGAACCTGATAATTGAATATTGAAAGAGAATATCTGAAGAATTAGGGGACATAACTCATCTATGAATTACTTATTCCTTCTTTCTTACTAAATTAATGTCATATTACATAATTTTGAAAAGATCTATCAAAGTCAAGTACAAAACACAACAGGTAGTTGTTGACTTGTGTTAGAAGTCCTAGAAGTGCTGACATCTCCAAAGGTTTGAGGCCTCCTAGGCTGCTAAGTTACCAATTAAATCCCTAGGACACTAACTTGAGTTCTTTCAAAACAGCACAACCTGTTTAAGACATAGTTTTAAATTCACAATGTAGTAGTCTTCCTTTAAAAACTTATCTTGGATAACTTCTCCACCTGCTCGAGCTTACATAAATGTCAGACACACACAATCTTATTTGCTGAAGATTATTCCATTAGGGCAAAGTTAGTCAAACTGCAGATCATGAAGTCTTGCAACTTATCTCTTAAATAATTGTTTCCTCCTTTCTGTGCTCAGAATTAATTGGTTCTTACATAAACCAATTAGTGTTATTAAACTTTCAGAAAGTTGCCAGGGTGTCTCCTATCTACACATGAAAAAATTAGAGTCATACTGATTATTAGAAGTAAATCTACAATTGCTTGAAATTTCAAGATGGAGTAGAGTAGGGGTTGGTGGGGGAATGGAAATGTTTATTCTAGTCATTTCCAACCCTGGTTGGAATCACCAAGGGAGCTTGAAAAGCATATGGATTATGGTCTCTTTTCCCTTCCAGTCTACCCCAGGATTCTGACTTATTATGAATGGGATAGAACCAGATGATTCTGTTGAGACTTTCCACAATAAACATTTAAAATCACAGCTCACCTTTGGAGCAAAAGGGGCACACTTAAATAGCTGATGACCTCACTAGCAATTTATGCAGAAATCCAGAATTTGAGAAATGTCTTCTTTATACTTTATTTTAGGATATAATGTCTCCATGACTGAGACTAAAAGTAAAAATTCTTTGTAAAGAAGAAATTATTTTGAGAAATACAAATAAAAAAGAGTGGCATAATGGAAAAATATAAATACAAGTAGATCATTAAATATGGCATGAGTAGGAGTCTTAACTTCCTTGTATTTTCACTGACTCTTACAATCTTTCTACAAAATATTTTCTGTATTCATTATGATGTCAAAATGTAGTGTAATTATCATTATTTTTAATCGATTGGTGAATAAGGGGACTAATAAAATTCAAAGTTTGATAATAAAGGTAACGAAGGAATTAATTCTGATTTTTTAAAGATTAAAACATTTATGTGAACACAGATTAATGTAATAAAATAGGAAAAAAAATATTACTTTGAGTGTGTATAAGATTTTAGATTCCAAAACTAAGTCAACTCACTCATAGCTTTTTTCAATTAAAATTTTCTTTTTCTTTCAACTGTCTTCTTAAAACTTACCTCAAGCCATACAAATTTGCCACAATTGCACCAATTTGACAGCTGTAACACTAAACTATTAGTCACCCATGCAATGGTCAAAAGAGGTTCTTTATAATTAAAAACTAATAAAAACTCAGCTTTATGGTGCTGGTGAAGAGTGTCATTAATAATGCAAGCCACTTATTTAAAGATAATGATTCTAGTCAAGAAAGGATTCATGAACTGAGCTAAGAAAAGAAATCAGAGGAGTGATAAAGAAAAAGATAATGGGTTTTAAATAATAATAATAATTCCATGAAAGCTACCACATTTAAATAGATATGACTGAACATTTTTATTTAGACTCAAAATGGGAAAAGCAAATCAACAAAACTTTTGAATTTTCACATATAAGTGGACACTAGGACATAAGAAGCGCATCTGTCCAGATAAAACTCAAGACAGCACCAATCTACTTTATGTTAATGTGGTTTCTGGAAATAATGACATACTGATGAAGGCGCTCTGGGAAGTTAACATAAAGACAATTCCATGTAGGTTTTAAAAACTGTTGACTGGGATTTCCCATGTTTGTAGAGTTCTAGAATGTAACACATTACACAGTGCCATGTTATTCTGGTTGTGATTTGTATTTTTAATCACAGTGTATTTGGTTTGGTGTCCAGACATCTTTGTGCATACATGGTTCTTGACTAAGTGTTGCAATTTCCAGAGTTGGACTTCCCTTCAGAAACAGGCTGCTGAGTGCCCAAGCAGAAGGCTCAAAAATGAGAGGGATGACTAGGCTGTCCAATCTCCTCCTACACTGCAGGCTTCACCCACAGACTACCAGGGAAAGCATGCTCAGTTTTACACTATGCTTCATGTTCATTTTCAACTCATTCTTATAACATAATTACAAAGTATAGAATACATTCCACTCTCAACTTGCAAATAAAACACTTTACATTAAGAAAAAATACTAATATAACTTTTAAAAATCTTCATTTATCCATGTCACATTACAACTCGATGAGAACTTTATTACATATACTCAATAAGTATTATCATTGCTATCAATTAAATAACCAAATGAACAAGAAGAATGTGGTGGGCGGGGAGATTCCCCCAAAGCCTATCCTAGAAATAAGTCTTGTTCTCACCAAGATAATAACTGTGTACATTTTTAAAAGCAAATAACTAATCAGAACCTTTTCCTGTGAAATTAAATGAAAACAACTTGAAAGGAAGTTATTTTTTATTTTCTACTTAATCCCATGCAAAATCACCTATCAGTTTAATAAAAGTGGAGATACAAATACATCTTGAAGTCCTAATAAAATTGTGACAAAAAATGATTACATATCATGGTCTGTAATTGCCAGTAATTGACATCGATTTGAAGAGCAAATGTTGACTTCTAATAGTTGATTTTCCAAGAAACCTCATGAAATATTTTGGTGCAATTTTGATAGAATCCCAACATGAATTTACATAATTTCCCCCTCAAATTCATCGTTTAATTTATTATCACAGTATTTAAATTTCTTTCAGCTGTAGGAAGTTAATTTAGAGGTGAAGAAATTGAAGCATTTGGTGGAATAAACAGTTTCCTTATAATCTACATCCAGTTTAGGTACAGACCAAGAAAGAATGTAACTTTTTTTTCTCCAATGAACTTTAGAGCCAGACAGACCTGGATTCAAATCCCAACTCTGCCACATGCTACTTGTGCATGATTAAGCAATTTCCTTGTTTGTGAAATCCAGAGAATAATACCTAATATACAGGATTGTTATCATGGTTAACAGCACAATGTGTGTAAAGTGTCAGATACAGGACCACATGGGTACTCAATAAATGATCACAAATATTTTTTCAGAAAATATGAACTCTGGAATTTTAATAGTATAAATTAAAATAATAAAAAGAATTTCTTTTTTTTTTTTTTTTTTTTGAGGCGGAGTCTCGCTCTGTCGCCCAGGCTGGAGTGCAGTGGCCGGATCTCAGCTCACTGCAAGCTCCGCCTCCCAGGGTTACACCATTCTCCTGCCTCAGCCTCCCGAGTAGCCGGGACTACAGGCGCCCGCCACCTTGCCCGGCTAGATTTTTGTATTTTTTTTTTTTTAGTAGAGACGGGGTTTCACCGTGTTAGCCAGGATGGTCTTGATCTCCTGACCTCGTGATCCGCCCGTCTCGGCCTCCCAATAAAAAGAATTTCTTAAGCATCAGGATGTTAAGAACTAGTCATACATTTGCCTTTTAAGTCATATGATTCCAGTGAGTGTTGTAGACATTATGATGGATTGGACAATGGTTTCTCTGTGCTGAGAAATGGTGAACATACTGATTTATTTGAAAATTTATGGTGATCATAAATTTAAATGAGAAATGTTATTTAAATATATACTTTATGTTCTTATAAGTGTGAACTAAATGATGAGAACACATGGACACATAGAGGGGAACGACACACACACTGGGACTTATTGGAGGAGGGAGAGGATCAGGAAAAATCACTAATGGGTACTAGGCTTAATACCTGGGTGATGAAATAATCTGTACAACAAACCCCCATGATACACGTTTACCTAGGTAACAAACCTGCACATCCTGAACATGTACCCCTGAACTTATAATAAGTTTTAAAATAAATAAAATAAATATATGCTTTACTTTCAAGAATAAATTTGTTTACTCATTCTCTAAAAATTATGCATTTTTCAAATTTTAAAAAACATAGAGTTGGGAAATAGTATCTGGTTGTGGAAAGAATATTACACTTGAAATCACTTTTTAGAACTAAGTCTCGCAAATTTGTGAAAACGCTGATAAATTACTTAACCATTTTTTTGCTGGCATCCTCCTCAATTCTAAAATTCTCAGATTCCAACATAAAAACTAGCAATCTGGACATACAAATAACTTACTTGTTAATATAAGTTAATAATTAGAATAGGGATATTCTGATTTTTGTAAAATGCCAGATTAATGTACTCTTCAGCAAACATACTATATTAGTTTAACTCATCTTAATATTTGTCTATTTGTTTAAAGCTTAGCTTTATTCTAGCTCTACAGAGTATGACACAGATACAATAGATGTTTGGTACTATACCATATTTAAATATTAGCTAATCAGAGTATAGCCCAAAGAAGTCTGAACATATTATTCTAAGATAAGTTCTGCTTATAATGAGGTTGAAAGTAGATCTCTTAGTATACATTGAGAGATGTATACTAAGAGACCACACCATTGGCAACTTGGTAGAGGGGTTATAGTCAAATATGCAACATGTTTCAAGTTTACAAATAATTAAAATTAATCTTAAATGTTTTATGGAGGACAAAATAATAATACGAAGATTATTTTAATTAATGATACGTTTACAAATGAATATTAAAATGAAGATTAAATGTGACTGCTTAATTGATTTTAATGTGCAATATCTTTACCTTGGTAAAAGTCCTTCAAAATCAGCTTATTTATTTTCTTTCAAGTCCCATAATTGGCTTTTATCTGCATTGGGGTGGATCTCATCTGAATTTTTCAAATAAACAGTTTCATTAGCAAGAGGCACTACAAATGGATATGAAAATGATATACTCAATCGTCTGTACAACTAATGTTTTCCCTTATGATGATAAAGTGGCATCAGCAAATAAACGATGATAATTTTAAAATTACTTTCTGCAGATGGTATTCCAGAATGCCACTAACAGGCATTTTTTTTCATTTCTTCATGAACTATCATGAAGGTATGTACACCTTAAGGTATGATGTACACCTTAAGGTACGATGATGAGGTAAATTTTTCTTCTTTCAAAAAAAAAAAATTGAAAACTGGTTCAGTGGGTATGTGTGTGTGGCGGGGTTGGGAGAGGGATTGTCTGTCTAGAAAATAAATATAATGTAGCTAAAAAGCACACCCACTCTTTTAGCAAGTTTGTTGTGCTGTGTAAATATCTGCAGTAGAAAAGGGAGGAAGAGCAATAGGTGCATATGAAAAAAGAGGAACAAGGACAAATACTAGCTATGCCTTTATTTTCCTAATTTACTCTGGTTCTAGCTTAGATATGATATCTACAAGTGAAGACCAGATGATCCTGTCATATGACCACATTACTAACCAATGATCTTGCCTATGGTTCTGGATTCAAGCTAAAGCAATGCAGCATCCAAGCAACTGAGATTCTCAACAACAACTGGCACCTTTTATTATAACAGTACAGTTTGTTTTTATTTTTAACACGGTTTGGAAAAGGAAAAACATTCAACTAGATACAGAAACAAACCAGAGTGAGATCAAGTGCTTTTCCAGGTGTATGCATGGTACTCTAGCTAAGCAAAGTTGCTAGGTCACAGCTGAATGCTGACAAGGGCCCCTAGCCAAGAAATCATATACTGTGCTTTGGAGAACAAAAGATAAAAAAGATATAATCACAGAAAATTACTTTATACAATAATGTTCCATTTAGAGGATTAGAAACAGAACTGCAGTCGCTGTCAAGAAGGAAGTCAACCTCCACAACATTGCTAATAATACTTTTGATTCTACAAAAAAGAATTAATGCAATCTTGAAACAACACGGCCTTTTAAAGGTCAGACAAGCAGTATTAAAGTTTTCCCCAGAAGGGAAATCATTATATACTGCTAATTTTATTTCTGTAGCCTAATAAGAGTCATTTGACCTAGCTGGTGGTGAGATAAGTAGTAAACTGAAATGTAATGAATCCCCATGCAGTAAGATCTCAACTCAACGTGGGTTCTCAAGTGTCTTTCCAAAAATGAGGCAAAGACTACATCCCCCAAATTGAAAGGTAAACATATTTATTATGGAAGAAAAAAAGAGTCCATTGAGCATATGGATTATTAAGTATATGGATCCCCATTGCATCCCTAATCCCAGAGCTATGTTTAACAACAGTTTGTGTACAAACCACTATTTTAACGCTCTGCTAATGTGATATGCCATTTGTCATCTTCTGAAATTGTTCAGTGACCTACTTTGTTAATTAAAACATTTACAGAGATCTTCCTTTATAGATCTAGATCACTGACTAAATGAGTATTTCAGTTCCATCAAGTTGTAAGATTATTTCCATTATAAAGGAAAACAGTATTTTAAGAGAAAGAAGCAATAGTTCAATGTAAAAGGAATCAACATTTCATCCTTTGTTTAACCTTGGTTGTTTTGATTTCATTGCCATATTCAGAAAAGAAAATTAAAAGATTAATGATAGAAAACAAAAAATTAATTAAAATTTTTAAAATGCAGAGACACAGCTCACTGCACCAACATTCTTAGTGCAGCTTCGCTAAGAAGTGAAAACCTGGTGTAAACCTCCAGGAGGGAAAAGGAGAGCACATAAAATCTGTAGTTTATTCTTAACTAGAGGTCTACATCAAATATACAGTCAATGAGAAGACACACTGCTAAAGATACAGTAGTAGAGATGAGGAACAAGAAGAGGAAAATACTTTAACCCTCCAACCATAAATCAACCCCTTCCTTCTTCTGTGCCCAGTACTCAGAGTAGCTTGAAGAGATAAAGCACCTAGTTTTCAGATTAAATAAAGATAATTGAGACAAAAAAAGAAAAATGAAGTGGAGGCATTTTTGCCTTGCTTGGTCAAAGCAAAGGGAATTCACCCTGCTCAAGCATCTCCTCCCAATGCAGCAAATTTAGGCATGAGCTCTAGGCTGCAAACTAAGCTTAGAAATGGTGCAGGGGAATGATGGAAGGAAGGGAGGATGAAATTGCCAGTTCGGAGGCTGATGGTGCTACACAGAGCTGCAGAGAAACAGGGTTAAAAGGATGCTCCTCATACCTTTCTTTTTCGTTCCATACGTTCTCTGGGGATTTTCCGTTGTTTTTTTCTGTCTCTCTCAAGATTTTTTTCCTTTTCATCCAGATCAGCCTCTCGAACTTTTTTAATAGAAGCAGCAGCGTGAGCCATTTTGCAGAGGAAATCAGCAGAAGCAGTAGCAGAGGATCAGTTTCCACTCCCTAGCAATCCAGGTGATTTTAGAGCTCTATGGAGATGTGATTTTCCCCACCAGGGCAATGGCTGGCAGCCAGAACACTCACAAGATAATCCACTCCGCCCCCGAGCTAGGTCATAATCTTGCTCCAGCCTCTGCAGCACCCATAACTCACTACAATGAACTAAGGTCCCAAACCGAGACCTCCAGCAGCATAATACCTGCACGCACACAGGCATAGGTGTGCACCCACAGTCAGAAATGGTCCCGGGGGAAGGCGGAGCACTAGACTTCCAGCTCTTCAGCAGTTGGGTGGCTGCAAGTGCAGAGAAGCATCCTACTAGTTGAAAAAGCCATCCTTAGACACACATCACCAATTGGAACAGTCTTTGGGGACTCCTCCAGACAGTCTGTGTCTTCTGACTGGAGCCAGGAAGAGGCCACCTCTGTGAAACTGCTAGGGGGTGGGTAGTTTATTGCTGCTTCCAACCACACCTCTATGCAGGGTGAGAAGAAAATGGTGCAGTCTCGCTAAAGGACTCTCTCTGCTGCTGCTGCTGCTGCTGCCGTGCTACTGCTGTTACTGCCGTTGCTACGGCTGCTCTGCTGTAGCACATGACATGAATTCCTGCCTTTTTCATCTCACAGCCCTTTCCTTCTCCCAGGTTCATTTAAAGTAAAGAATCGACGTTGCTGTTTTGGGAGAAGAGGAGCACAGTTGGAGTTACTTGCCACTGCCGTGGCAATACAGGGGTGAGCAGGTCTGGGAAGGGCTGGGAGTAGCCAGGTCCTCACTGTGCCATTTACAGATCCACGTGAGGCTGAATTAGGGAGCTGCATTAAGCAGAGAAAGGAGCTGTCAGTGAACACACAGTATAATCTGGGTTCAGCGAGGTTTTCCTGGGAGAAAGAGGGGGCAGTTCAAAAGAGGGAGAGGAAGGCAGGAATAGAGAAAGGGAAAGAGGAAAGCAGGCACCACCCAAGCCACTCTTTATCACTCAGAGAGGGCACACAGGTACTCATTATTAATTATCAAAGGCTTTTGTTAAATGCAAATTTACTTGAAAAGCAATGCGATGAAGTAAAGCAGGATTATTTCTGAATGTTCCTGTATATACACTGAACAGGGAAGCTCAATGAAAGAGGAAAAGAGGATACAAGCTGTTAACTCAAGAAGATGAAGTTCTCTATAGTATTCCAGTTATGTATACCGCCCCAGTTTTATCAAGGTCCAATAGGATGCCAAGGATGGCACTCACTTCTCAGTTATTCACTCTTAGCTGGAGACAGAATCACACCACTATATTGTATATAGAGCACGAAGGACGTTCCTTCCCAATATACACAACTGTTGCATTTTAGGAGAAGGGTTTTCACTACTATAATCATTGATAATAAAACAATATAATGAGTCTACATATATGCTATTGTTAGAAAAAGAGTAAAATAACATTAAAAGTGCTCTCCTAGAAAATGATATGTTTTTGTATCCTAACCCTGATGACATATCTGCTTCCACAAATGGAAAGCGTAAAGTCTCATTTCTTGCACTACATAAAGATAGTAAGACAGCAACTCTTCTGGGGGGAAAATACTAACATGGATGGTACATGTTATAGTTTATGTAACATAATTTGCAATTTTTCCTTTTACCTAAACTGAGTTGAAAGCAGCAAGATTAATAAAATATCCCATAAGCAAGCAAAATGCAGTCCACAGTAGTATAGAGAACCTAGCACTTAATCTGATTCAAAAGTCAGTCAAAGGAAACAGTAATCACCACAGCGTGGATCAGCGTTGTATTGTTGATACGATGGTCAGTCAACTTACAGACAGTAAAGGAGGGGAGAGAAGGAAGCAGTTTTTATCATATATGGGGAGTATTAGCTTTCCCTGATCTGAGCAGCTGAAAATTCATGTTCCAAAAAAAACAAAAATAAAAACAAATCAGCTTCATGTGTATCTAAGCCCTTCAAACTCCCTTGTCTGAAAAACCTTTTACATTTTTACAGAGAAATACACATAGCCATTCAGGCTTTCTGGGAAGACAATGTGTGGATGTGGGGAGGATTCTTCTATCTCCTTGGCCGGGGGAGTCACTGTCTGCCACTTGACATAGCATACTTCAGACATTTTCTCCTCTGAAGTACTCTGGAGAATCAGCTGTTGTGGTGTCAAAGCAGTCATTAGGAAAGAAGATGGTTCGGGGAAAGCAGCAAGACTGGAGCACAGGGTGTTCTGAATGCCATCTGGCAATTCTCTTCTCTTCTACTTTAAAAGAAATGTTTGCAACAAGCAAGTCTTACTTGATTCATGGATGTCCATTTAGCTTAATAGCATGAGTCCCAAGGAAATGTGGCTGAGCCTCCTGCAGTGCTTTTCCTGTTGTGAGGGTGACTCCAGCTTCTTCTGGCGCAAGACCTTTCCACTGCCCCTTTAGAACCTGCTGATACACCACCAAAATATCCTCTCCTCTTCTAGAAATCTCATTAATAAAGTGAAAAATCATAAGCACAGATAGAGAAGAAAGTGAGGAGTTCTGTTGTCCAAAAAAAAAAGACGTTTTATTTCATTGGCTTTTAATGAGTTCAATATAGACTCTCTTGTAAAATCAAACAGTTATTAATTACATTATGTTGTTTTCTGATGCCAGGAAAAGTATACAATTTTACACGTTTTTTAAACTTCAACTTAATAAGTAAAAAAAAAGAAAAAATTAGGCATGGTTAACAGAGTCTTAGTCTCTAAGGCTCTTTTACTTTCTATAAACAAGTATGACAGCTCTTTTTATCTTCGTCTCATAAAGAAAAGGTAATGAACTAGGTGTTAGTTTGTTAGATGTTAGATTGACCAACATACACATTGCACAAAGCACTATGATTGTCACATCTTTAAGAATCATAATTACACTACTTTGCTTATATTTTCTCATAATACCTTTAAGTGTGACACAGAAGCAAAGTCACCATGTTTTTATAGAAGAGGACACTAGAAGCCAAATGATTTTTTCCAGGTATCTTTCCTTGGGATGGCTCACAAGGACAGGAGGGCCAAGGTTCAGTGCTCTTAAATCAACCTACCTCGGAAAACGAACCCACTCAAAAAGACCTCATTGAGGGCTTTTACTGTTCAAATAACCAAACAGGAAATCTGAGACAATTAATGTAAATATTCGTAAATAAAATAAACTGATCACAAGTCCATTCTTACATGTGATTTTTATTTCTCTTTTCCTTAATTAAGGAACAGATTGCTCCCATAGGAGATAGTAGCGCATAATCCTTTTAAGAAAGCTAGGCAAATTAGACATTCCTACACAGTGATAACTATGCCTCTTTATAACTAACTTATTCAGTAGTGAGCTGTTGAGAAATTGATGTTTTTAAAATCTTTCCTTCTTGTATACTTGTGTTGCTCAAACTTACCTATGATTTCTATTTGAATGGAAAATAATGGGTATTAATTCTCTGAGGAAAGAGAGTAGCGCACACTCACCAGCTGACCTCTGCACAGACAAGGCACCAGGTTCCAATCCCAGGAGCTCACAGCCATTGAAATGATGCATGCACCACATTAAAAGGCTCTTCCTATCAAATCTCCAGCAGAGATATAATTCTGGCTGAGTTTTGAGCTTGTAACAAAAGCTGATTCCTTCCACAAAGCATCACGACCATCAATGGGATAAGCTTGTGTTGCCTTCAAAGGTAAGGAGCACACTGTCCGTTCACATTTAAACTTGAGAGCCAGCATAGACTGCCCTTCAGAGAGGGCATATTTTATTTTAAAGACAGGAGATAAAATGGCCATTTGCTGTCCTCACTGTCCTGCACTCCATTGATCAAATTCCAAAGAAAATCCTCTGCAGACATCAGGCATCAGTCAGGCAGCGTTCAATAACAACTGAGCTAGCCACATGCAACTTAATCTCCCCCTTCACTTTCCCTAGCCCTGCCCAGGAGAAGTAGCTATGCAATTGAACAGCATATATTGTCACTCTACCACAAATGTGGTGTGGGTGCTGAGTGGAAAGAGAAGCAGATGCACTACGAAGACAGCTAAAACATCACCTAATCAGGGAAAAAAAAAAATGTGCTTACTTGAACTATGTTTGAACTATGTGCCAAGAGTTCATTATTCTAATCAAGTTCGTGGTGTTAATCCATAGTTGAGGCTTCCTCTGTTTTTTTGGAACTAATGAGTGATCACGGTAAGGAAAAGCAAACTGAATAAGTGAGTCCAATGGCATAGCACTCTGAATTTGTTTTACCTGAAGCCAAACGCAAAAGCCAATTTGATAATGCACAATTACCAAAGCAGAGCTTGCTTATAATATAATAGATCCTACTTTCTTGTGATAAGAATGTTTCTACAAGGAGATGATTTGGCTAAAAGGAGAATGCAAAAAAGGTGTCTTCCTTCTACTCCTGCCTGAGGAAAGGAAGCAAGGACACCAGCTCTAAATCAAAACAGGCGGTTTTCATAGGCTGAGAAGGAGATGTAGAAGTAGTCTCAAGACCCCCAAGTGTATGCCTCTCAAGCTCATAATGCTTCTGAAGTTTCACAGAAAATTTCTGGCTAGTAACAGTGGCCAACAGACAAGGAATGAAAAGCTACCCTCTGGACACCCCTTGACATAAAGAAGATAGAGCCGCACAAAGTGTAGGTCATAAATAGTGACCATTCTGTCACCACAGACCTCCCTTTATTATGTCAGAGGAAGTCTGGGGATTACAGACAGCAGCCACACTGCAGTGGGCAGAGGGAAGGGAAAGGTACAGAGAAGGGAACATTGAAAAAGCCACAGTTCAGAAGCAAAAGACATTTCCATACACATCCTGTCTCCCCCTGCGTCCTCCCAACCCCACTGCCCCCTCATTCACTCATTCCCAAATGGACAAAGATGAGTGTGCAACAGTGTAGCTTGTGGAGTCTGCCTGTGTAAATAGGCTGGATTTGCTAATTGTGAAAACTCTCCTGATGAAAAAATCCCCTCCCTAGAACTTCCTAATCAAATTTATTTTCTGTGCTCTCTTTAACAGAAAATAAAGAAATTTATTCCAGAGTCAGAAAAGCCCCACAATGTTAAAATCATTCTTTTAATTTACTATAATAGTATCTTAAACTGAAAGCCTAGGGATTAAACTTAAAATTTGCCTTTTAAAGTATCCTTGGTTTAAAATAAAAACTTTCTCATTGTCCTCATCTTATTAGCATAAACAGCTTCTATTTGTATCTTCTTATCATATATAGTTACTAAAGGCCTACTATGAGCCAGTTATGAAGCACTGGGGATCTGGTAACAAAAATGACCAAACCCTTGTCCTCAAGGAGATGAAAATCCAGCCACGAAAGTGATTATTTTCAGCCTTCCTGGAACATCTCAGTCACTTTGTATAATCTACAGTGACTGCAATTACTAATATTCAGATCTGGCTAGAAAGCTGCTTCAAAATCTTCAAATGCTTAGCCCAAGTTTCAAACTAATATCTTCAAATGTCTTCTCAGGGCTGCTTTCTTCTCATAAATGATGTTTTATTCTATTGCTCATAAGGTTTTTTTCCAAAAAATATACTGATTTTGGATAAGAAATCCTCATAGTCTATTAAAGGATTGAAACATTACAGTTAATATCTAACTCTACTTATTGTTGTGTTTTAAAACACATATAACTTCCCCTTTTGGTTTGTAACAGCTTTTTATAAAAGCTCTGGGTATATTTCTTAGCCCTTTTACTTTGTTCAAATGAAAAGCACTGAATTGTAGTTAAAATGTGAAAATTCAATCTCGAGCCTGTTAACCCTCAATGTCACTGAGGATGTTTTTGTGTGCTTATTTATGTCGTGCCTTTATCCATGAAGAAATTTGTTGTTTTCTTTAGGAATTATATTTTTACTTAGAAATTATATGTTAACAGCTTTAGCATCTCAAGGGAAACAAATTTATTGGTAACTTTGATCAATACCTGAAAGTTTTACATTTACACAATGTCACTTAGATGCACCATTTGGATAAACTGTTTGATAGAACATTTTAATTTGACTATTTGCAAAAGAAAAAGATTGATTTTTCTTGATTGGGACAAAGCTATTTTTAATTGCTATTCTTTATGTGACTCTAAGTCATGTGTAGCTTAAATTTTCACAAAATAATTTTGTATTTACATATAAATTAGTAATGCTTAAAAGCCTGTAAATGTAATTTTAAATGACTTGGCTATTATTCTATACTTTTTATAGACCATGAATTATAGCCTTCTAATTCAGTATGCTTGGCCAGTAAATAATTAGCAAAAATATTTTCTTATTTTTCAAAATTAACAATAGAAAAATGGCAAAACGTAATCTTAGAGCATATCCAAATCAAATGTAGATGAAACATTCAATCAATGATGTATCAGGTCTCCAGTTTCCCAACCCAAAGCCCTTATTGTTAAAACACAAACCTAAACACTTTCAGCAATTCCAACAACCAGTTCTATGGCCAGTAAAGTCCTATGCAGCAGACACTACAATAAATATAAAATACTTGTAAAAACATGTTTCAATAACACAACCACTCAAAAAACAATCCACCTGCAGCTGCATTGTTGGCACCAGAAAATTGAAGTGCTACCATCTGGTCATTTTTCACCTGGAGAAAATGACTATTGTATCCATGGGTACTTGGCAATTTTTATGAAGTTGTAAACATCTGGATTATTACTGCTTCTGGATGCTGTCATATTTAACTCTTTTTTTTCCCCTCTGAAAGAGCTTCTATGATCCATTTTCATTTCTTTACCAACAGACATAAGATATGCTTGCACCTGTTGTTTAATTAACCTGCAAATAAAATCTGTTGCTAGGCATTCCTTGTTTCTTGCTTTAGGCATGTGATATGGTTTGACTGTGTCCCCACCCAAATTTCATCTTGAATTGTAGCTCCCATATCCCCATGTGTCATGGAAGGGACCCAGTGGGAGGTAATCGAATCATGGGGGCAGGTTTCTCCCACGCTGTTCTCATGACAGTGAATAAGTCTCACAAGATCTCATGGTTTTATAAAGGGCAGTTCCCCTGCACACACTCTCTTGCCTGCCGCCAGGTAAGACGTGCCTTTGCTCCTCCTTCACCTTCCACCATGATTGTGCAGCCTCCCTAGCTATGTGGAACTGTGAGTCCATTAAATCTCCCTTTCCTTTATAAATTACCCAGTCTCTGGTATATATTTATTAGCAGCATGAGAATAGACTAATACAGCATAACCAGCACTTTTCATTTTATACCCACTCATGCAAACTCATATTCCATAAATATGGAAACCAAAGTATAAAATTAAATAAAATCTTCTTTAGAAACCACATTTTCAGTGGTAAAGCATGTTTGAGCTTTTTTGAGTGACATGGTCTTTGTATCACTTCTAAATCAGATCAACAATCAAAACACTAAGCACCTGTATGAACAGCATGTGTTTCCAGCTCATAGGAGCCAGGCATTCAGACAAACACTACTGCTGAAACAAACTAGAAATACTGGATAAAATATAAATAACTTCTTAAAAGCAACAAATAGCTGGGATGATAATAAGGAACTGTCAGGCAAAACTGAAGGAAAATGGAACCACAGAAAGATAAGCAAGCAGGGAAATTGCTTTTGTTTCCTGAGTGCATTTCCCTGAAAACTTGAGCTTTTATTTTGAAAACTTCCTAGGCAAGAGGACAGATATCAAAGGTCAATGTCTACACAAGGTGCACAGTCTAATAGGGAGCCCTCTTCACAGTCATCTGAGATCTCAAAAAGCAATACTCTAAGGGTAAGAGCAGAATAATAAATAACCAGCCCTTCAGCAGATTTATAACCTGGGTTTTATCGCTGAGACTTACAACAAAACTCAAGCTTCGAACTTGGTTTAAAATGCTCCACAAGTCACTTGTGACCACAAAGCCTGGCAGAAGTAAATGTCAAAGACAACCAGGTGTACAGCAGAAACAACAAAAAAGAGAAACAGGTCTATAAAGACTTCAAATAACTGAGCTGTGAACAAGGCACTGTGAAACAAAAGAGATAGAGTAAGGGAAGCAGTTATGGTTCCCTAAAGTAGTATCACTTAGTTGGGAAGTTAAGCAAACTGAATTCTTTGAGTACAGATTTATTTCATGGGTGTTTTTTGTTTTCTTCCACTACCTCTCCACCAAAACATACTACTTTGCATAAGAACAGATGATTATAAATGTTAGCAAATGAGAAATATAAGCATCAAATGAATGGCAGAAACAATATGTACTACAGGACTTCAGAAAGTTATACTCTTTGCTTAATACAAAGTTTTGATAATGATGTAATAAATCTTAACAGAGAATTGCAATTTGAAACATTTGAGAATTCAAAAGCATCACCAAAATCTGATAAATAAGATGTAATTGAAAGAACTCAAATAACATTTTTCTCACAAATTAAAAGCTTTTTATGAAAACCAAACTTGATGGTTCAGGTAGAAACTTTGGTGAATGTTTAACCCAACTAACTTTGTAAAATAAAAACATCTGTAGAGTGTTTTTTTTTTTTTCTGTTTCAAGTCCTGTGATACACATAGCTTCAGTTCCATGTCTTCACAGAAAGGAGTAAATTCTCTCTCTCCCCTAATGTCTTGAAAAACAGAGTAGAAGCTGTCTCAGCAAACCTTTACTTAAGAAAATGTTTCCATTTTTCTCTATAAATGCTGACTGATGCCCACCATACACTAAAAGCTTGTAGCTTACTAGCCATTCTATAATATGTGTACATTCTTCTTCCACTAGTAAAGTTATATGCTCAGCAAGAGTCAAGTATGTTTATCCCAAACCTTTTGATCCTATTGTACTTGCTATTGCAATTACATAATTTAAATAAATCATATATTATCTAATAAAAATGAGTTCCAAAAATTGTTGCTTTACAAAAATTAAGATGAATGCTTTGTAAGAACTTGATAAAGAGGAATTTCTACAATATTGCTATTGAATTATGGGTGTGACTGAAACAAATCAAAAAGATTGGGGAGGAAGCTTCGAAAATATTTAGAAGTTCTACAATCAAATTGTTTTGCAAGTGTCTTTAATTACTGACTGCATTTAACAGATAATAAATCAGAGAATATAGGTGAGACAATGCCTACAAATAGGTATTGTTTATTTTTTAAAACACAAAGCTAAACCCCAAATTCTGGAAACTTGTTAAATAAAATATAATTAAATAAAAGTTCTTGACATCAGATCATTGGTAAAAGAATGTCCACCTTACATGTTTCAAGTTGAAATAAAATGTTTAAACTATGCATATGTCAGTTTTTTCTCCACTTTAACCATCTTTTTTATTAACTAATCAAATAATGGTTTTGCTACTGCCATGAAATAAAGCTTCTTTGCGTGGTAAAGGGCCTCAAATTTGGGTTTTTGAATCCTAATTTGGGTTCTATGTTGGGTGCATTACTTCACCATTAGGGGCTTCAATCTCATTTCACATGAATGAAGACAATATCTACCTAACAGAACCAAGTAAAATAGCACATGTAAAACATCTGGTAAGAGATCAATAAATGGTAACTGCTATGATTATTGTTCTGAAACAAAACAAAACATGAATATAAAAGTGTAAGAGAATAAAGTAGACTTACAAGACCGAAACACGATGGATGGACTGGAAATAAGATAGAATCACCCCCAAAGATAGTGTGTGTGCAAAGAGATTGCTGATCACTTTGAATGGTCAGCATCGTTAATAAGCTCACACTTTTTATGACTATTTGGTAATGATAAAATCCAACACTGGCTGGGTGCAGTGGCTCATGCCAGTAATCCCAGCACTTTGGGAGGCCAAAGTGGGTGGATCACCTGAGGTCAGGAGTTCAAGACCAGCGTGGCCAACATGGTAAAACTCGGTCTCTACTAAAAATACAAAAATTAGCTGGGCGTGGTGGCGTGTGCCTGTAATCCCAGCTACTTGGGGGGCTGAGGCAGGAGAATCGTTTAAACCTGGGAGACTGAGGTTGCAGTGAGCCGATATCACACTACTGCACTCCAACCTGGGCGACAGAGCAAAACTTCTTCTCAAGAAAAAAAACAAAAAAATCTAACACACAACTTGGAACACTTTGGAATGAGTCTTAAAATCAGTGAGCATGTGTGCTTGAGAAAGTATTTAATATCCCTGATAGAAGTATAGCTATTCATAGTCATTTTAGTTAATGGACTTCATTGTTAAAGATTTAGACCAGGCTTTAATCAGAATAAAGGGACACCTCACAAAAGCTTTGTTTCGAATGGAAAAACACAACAAAGAACAATCACCATTTGACATCAAATTCCAAATGGAAGTCTCTGTAATAGGTTCTTTTAAAAATAGATTTATTACCAAAGCAGAGTAATAAATAGGCAGGAGATGGACTTTTATTTCACTCCTATAATTGATCCAGTTTTAGTTAAGGGCAGAAACTGGCCCAGTTACAGGAATAAAATATAAGAGTACACAGTCAACCAATCTGTCAGCTTGGCACACCTATGAAATATTGTGAAGAAAATTTGTTAGAATAAGCATCTTTCTTTCTCACTCATTAGATTGGAGATGAAATGTCACCTTTCCCAAACAAAACAAAACAAAAACAAACTAACAACACATACAACCACACGGTAGGAACTACAGTTATAATTGAAGACAAAATCCAGGAAGATGAACTTCTGTAACTTGGGCATCATTCTGCTTATATATTTTCCATGCAGTGTCAGCATTAAGGATTATGACTGAACCCAAAAAGAGATGACTTTAAATGTAGAAGCGTATTTTTGGGTAAATCAGAGTGGAGAGTTTCAATTATCCTCCACACCTCTCTGGGCCTTCTGGAGAGGCAGCTTGGAGACCCTTCTCCAATTAAAGCGAGAGTGTATCTCACTTCCATACTGTAAAACTCTATCTTAAGAAAAGGATCTGCTGCTTAAAACAACCTGAAAACCACTGAAATAACCCACGTGAATTTTTTGCCATGTGTGTTCACAGAAACTAATGGAGGTTGGTAGCCCCCTGCTGGATGAAAGATATTAAATCCAGTTGCTCTGAAGTACTATCTGAGGAATTAAAAGTCTTCATAAGGTTTAGACGGCTACTTTAACACTTGCTGTGTATATTTTTGTGTTTAGTGGATATTTTTCTGTTTTGCAGAAGAGTAAAAGAGAATGTTCTTTCTGTCAAGCCATACCATATAACAGTAAGCTAGAATAACTGAATACAAATTATAAATTTAAATACTATATAATTTTTTGAGTAAAAATAGGAATTGAAAGAAAGCTAGTAAAATTTAAGCTTCAGCAAAATATTTATAAGTTAGCAGTTGCCACGTCTCTCTCCCAAATCTCTAATGGGGTTAAGGATTTCTCTTAACTTCATTGTAGGTTAAACCAAAATATGTATAACCAATTTTTTTTAAAGTTTGTTTATGCAGTCTCACACTGTACACTAGTATACATTAAGTTAAATCTAGTCTTACACATATTTGAGTAATATAATATGATCAGGTTTTTTGTTTAAGGTAAGAAAATTTCAAACATGATGGTAGAATTACAATAGACTATTCAATTTTTAAGTTGGATATACAAACACAGTTTGTGAAGCATGTCAGATCATGGAACAATACTCTACAGAAATCATTTCACAAATGAACTTTCACGCTTATAGCTGACCCAAATGGAAAACGATTTAATGTGTGTTTGACAGCAATAGTACAATTAATGAGTCTTGAAATAGTTTCTTATAATCCTGGATCAATTTTTGGTTAATTTTATTCCGTATAGCTAATCTTTTCAAAATCCCATCTTTCTATTGTAGCAATTAAAACTGTCTCTTACTTTCCACCTTCTCTTTTCTCTTGTTACATGTCTGGCCTCTGTCACTGCTGCTTCCTAAATCAACTGATAAGGTCTTGCCTGGTCCACAGTCTCTTCAACTTTCCTATCCTCACCACCTGATACTGACTTCCAAATTTTGCTAAGGGATTAAGGAATTCTTTTACAATTCTCCAAAAGCAGGACCAATTTACTTTTGCATCTCAGTTCAGATAAAAAAGTTTAAGCTTTGATGTCAAATTTTAATTCCAACCTAGGTTAATTATATGCCTAAGACTTCAGAAGGGCTACCTACTCATAAAATTTGCCTGTGACCAACTGCTCATAATTTTACTAAATAGCCAAAATTCCTCTCCTCCTGAATTTCTATTCAGCTTCGCCTGTCTGCTAGGGCACCCCTGTCATGCACATTAGCTTCTCAATCTGATTGGATTATCACCTATTTCCTGGAGTCATTTTCTAGGGTTACCACAACCATCAGGCATGCTGAATTGAGTTACATCCTGTTTCTGCTGCTCACTGTCCATAACTAGATACTTCCAGGAGGAGTCCCAAGATACTATATTACCTAAATTATGTTCTTCATTGTTACCCGTCATTTCTTATTCCACTAATTTTAAATCCCACTCACTTTGTTTGCTATATTTTTATGATCCTGTGTTCTCTTTCAGTTTTTTCCCAATTATGCTTGTTTTTGTTGTCGTTGTTGCTTTTCTTTGAGATGGAATCTTGCTCTGTCACCAGGGCCGGAGTGCAGTGGCACAATCTCAGCTAACTGCAACCTCCGCCTCCTGGGTTCAAGCGATTCTCGTGCCTCAGACTCCAAAGTACCTGAGACCACAGACGTGTGTTACCACACCCAGCTAATATTTTGTATTTTAAGTAGAGACAGACTTCCATTATGTTGGCCAGGCTGGTCTCAAACTCCTGACCTCAGGTGATCTGCCTGCCTCAGCCTCCGAAAGTGCTGGGATTACAGGCATAAGCTACTGTGCCCACCCCTCCCAATTATACATGTGTTCCACAATTCTCTTCTCTTCTTCAAAACAACCATCTATATTTGTAGAGCTCTTTTTATGATAACAAGGTTTTTTAAAAGGTTTTATTTTGTATAAACAAAAACTAATTACTTTGTTTTTTCACCTCATTTCCAGAGCAGACTTCCTACCATGTCTCCATCAAAAACACGGTGAAACCCAGTCTCTACTAAAAAATACCAAAAACTAGCCGGGCGAGGTGGCGGGCGCCTGTAGTCCCAGCTACTCGGGAGGCTGAGGCAGGAGAATGGCGTGAACCCGGGAGGCGGAGCTTGTAGTGAGCCGAGATCCAGCCACTGCACTCCAGCCTGGGCGACAGAGCGAGACTCCGTCTCAAAAAAAAAAAAAGTAGAAAAAGAAAAGAAGAAAACAACAACAGCAGCAACCCCAGCATTTAACTTTTGAACAAAAGATGTTAGCATTTCACCTAAGGAACAGGAACATTAAGTAGGAGTTATATTCTTACCTCACCACTGAAAAGAACAACAAGCTGGAGAATGATAATGTGGTCAAAGGAGATTCAGTATTCGACCTGTTCCTATTACTTATCAAACCCTAGGTTTCCGAGGCCCTTGGTATTTTAAAAAATACTGCCTAAGTCAGGATTTTGTCTGTCTTCAGAAGGAAGGAATCAAAGGCATGGGGGAAAAAAGGGAACAAAAATCACAACTAATATTTTTTAACCTAAAACCCAAATATCAGTATTTTATTCTACATTGAAGCTTAAACAACTTACTCTTGTTTTATATTTAAGCAAATATTCAGATGTGTGTACATATTCCACTTCCTGAAAATGACTAATGGATATATTTAATACGTATACTCTATCAACTTTATATAGCTGACTTTTAAAACACTGACAATAAAAGCTTGTACTCCTAAATGTTGATGAAGCATTAAAGGTACAAATAATATTCAGTAATGCATTGCCAGAGATCTTATGTGCTTCAAAAGTACCAAAGCAGTCTTTTAACTGGATTTTGATTAGTGCTAAGCAGAATTCTAAATTATTTTAGTCATTAGTCATAAATTCATGACGATATATACTGGAGTGTCTTTTGACTACTTTCAAAAATTGCCATTAAAATATCACTGACATTCTTTTCCTTTATTTCAAAATATGTTTTTCACTTTAAAGAAATCTTCAGTGTTAGACAATACTATTTTTAAAACAGTTGATGTTTTTATATCATGAAGGTCATCAAACCCAGTCAATTTCTGGCCATCTAAGCAACTATTTCTTAGCATTTAATGCCAAGGTTTTTCTTATATGAATGTTTTTTAAAAAAATAGTGAAAGAGGATGAAAAGTTTCAAGTCATCATGACATAAGCCATATCATAGTATTTGCATTCCACATTAAGGACATCTTCATTTTATGCTAAGGATTATAGCAAATTAAGTTGCAAAGAAATCTCTATCTATAATTTAATCACATCAGGAGTAGACAACACAGAATTACATTTATGTGAGCTTGATGAAACAGATAATATTTTAAATTAAAATATACTTGTTTTTCTAAGTAAATGAAATACTTAGGCAAATACAAGGAGGAAAAGCAATTCTGTGAAGAATGCACAAAATTAAATACCATGTTGTGTTAATTTTTGTCCTGTTTTCTTTTCCCCACCTCCCCTCCTCCCTGTGTCATACTTTTCTATTGGCCCAAAGTGGGGAGAATAGATGGATAGGAAAGTAACCCGGTAAAGTGAAGAGGAACCGAAAATGAAGTTAGTCCTGGAACAAAAGGTGAGAACAATAAAGAGGAGGATATCTAGAAATTCAGTTCCATCTAGGTATGTGGTTAAGATACTAGGAAATATATTACTAAATTACTAGTGACCTCCATGCTGCCAAATCTCATAGAGATTTGACGGTCCCTATATTATCTGACTTTTTAACAGCATTTCACAGTTGGACATTCTTTCCTCTTTTGGAATCTTCTTTTCTTAGTTCTGGTACTCAACCTTCTCCTGTTCTTTTCATGAACCTTCTGCTTTGCTTCAGTTTTCTTTGAGGTGTCCCCCTTTACTATCGGAACTCAAATTCAGAACTGTCCTGGGGCTTCCTCTCTTCTTAGCCTATTCATGCGCCCTACCAGCAGCATCTGCTCCCATGGTTGTAAATCTCATATTTGTGCTCAATCCAAAGTTCCTATCTCTGGCTCTAGCCTGTCTTCTGAGCTGCCCGTTTGACATATCCACTTTGATGTCTCACATCCTATTTTTTTATTTTCTTCCCCCAGAATGTTTTTTTCTCCAGGCTTCCCCATCTCAGTGACCAGTACCCAGCCAAACACCTGGGATTGCCCACATTCAATCTATCCCCGAGTCTTATAAACTTTTCCACCAAAATATGTCTTCCATGTATACTTTTATTCATCCCCACAGCCACCAGCCACCACTGCTGCTCATCGGACTATAACCATAACATCCTATCAGCTCCCCTACTTCTACTCCATTCCTCTGCCAGTCCTCTCAGTGCAGCAGTGTCAAATTACAGAATTGCTTTCACTTAGCCAATGCCCAAATAATTCCAATAAATTTCCACTAAACTTAGTAACAACTCCAAAGCCTTCATGAGCTGGACCCTCTTTGTTTCTCTCTCCTCACCATACGCCAGCGACACTGGCCTTCTTTCAGTCCCTATGTGCATCAGGGTCTTTCCCACTTCAGGGCTTGCATGTGTACTTCCCTCTGCCTGGAATGTTGTCCTCATTCTTGCATCTGACTCATCCTTCAAATCTCACCTTCAGTATAACTTGGTCATAGACGCCTCCTTTAATGCATTCCCAACTCAAGCCTAACTAGGTCTCCTTGTAAAACTCTCTTACACAAACCTGTGTTCTCTTTCATAGCATCTACCACAACTTCTACTGATATAAGTAACTGGGTTCTTATCTGTTGAATTTTTTTTCTCTTCATAGGAACAAGTTCCCGGTGCCAAAAAACATTAACTGACATGTTATATGAGCTCTGTAACTTTTTCTTGGATAGATGAATGAATGCATGAATGTATGAAAGAATGAAAAATTTGTTGTTGCCAAGAACATTGGAAGGAATAGTAATAATTAAAAATGCTAAAGTTATATATTTCTAGAGTCCAGTTAACACCACTAATGCCTAGAATTTGACACATCCCTTGGGATCCACATTGAATTTCCTAGAGAAATTAAGGATATTTCCTTCTCACAGATAGAAGAAATACTATCTCTGCAAAAAGTTACTCTGTATTTAGTTAAAGCCTGATTTTTGGCACTATATCAAATTCATTCATTTGTGTAAAAAACTAATTATGATACATTTACATATATACATTTGGAAAGATATACATCAACATGTTATCAATAGTAATCTCTGTAATTTGGAAAAAAAGTTTGTTGATTTTATTCTATTTTTTAATTAATTAAGGTCTATAGTTCGCATCAGAGTCTACTCTTTACGTTGTACAGTTCTACGAGTTTGGACAAATATATAGTGTCACGTATTCCAGGATCTTACATCATTACAGGATCATACAGAATAGTTTTACCACCTTAAAAATTCTCTGTGCTTCATTTTCATCACTTCCCCTTCTCCCCACAAAAGTTCTGACAAACACTGATGTTTTTACTCTCTCTAAAGTTTTGCCTTTTCTAAAATGTTATATAGTTGGAATCAAATGGTATGTAGCCTTTTCAGGTTTGTTTCTTCACCTAGCAATACGCCCTCACAGCTGCTCCATATTTTTTTGTGGCTTGATAGTTCATTTGTCACTGAATAATATTTCATTGTAAACTGTAATACCACAGTTTATCCATTCATCTATTTAGGGATATCTTTGTTGCTCTGATTTTTCACACTTATGAATAAAGCTGCTGTAAACATTCAAGCGCAGATTTCTGTGTGCACCTAAGTTTTCATCTCATTTGAGTAAACACCTAGAAGTATGATCACTAGATTGTATGGTAAGACTGTGTTTAGCCTTGCTAAGACACTACCAAATTGATTTCCCAAGTGACTGCACCATTTTGCATTCTTAACAGCAGTGAATGAGAGTCTCTGTTATTCCACCTCTTCACCAGCATTCAGTATTGTCAGTGTTTTGGATTTAGTAATTCTAATAGGTTTGTAGTGTAAAACAACATCTTGTTTTAATTTGTGATTTCCTAATGAGATATAATGCCCAGCATCTCTTCCTATGCATCTTTTGCCATCTGTATATCTTCTTTGATAAGGTGTCTGTTCAGATCACTTACATATGTTTAAATTGAATTGCTTGTTTTCTTATTGTTGAGTTTGAAGAGTTCTTTGTATATTTTGGCTACAGTTTCTTTATCAGATATGTGTTTTGCAAAGTTTTTTTTCTCCTAGCCTGTGGTTTGTCTTTCTATTCTTTTAACTGTGTCTTTTGTAAAACAGAAGTTTTAAATTTTAAAGAAGCCCAACTTATCAATTTTTGTTTTTCTGAATTATCCTTTTGGTGCTGTATCTAAAAACTCATCATCAAACCCAAGGTCACCTAGATTTTCTGCTATGTTATCTTCTAGAGGTTTTATAGTTTTACATTTTACATTTAACTCTTGATACATTTTGCATCACTTTTTGCAAAAAGTAGAATATCTGCCACTAGATTAACTTTTTGTTGCATGTGGGTATGCAATTATTCCAGCACCATTTGTTGAAAACACTCTCATTTCTCCATTGAATTGCCTTGTATCATTGTCAAAAATCAGTTCACTGTATTTGTGTGTATCTATTCTGGGCTCTCTATTATTTTCCATTGATCTATGTGTTTATTCTTTCACCAGTACCACGCTGTGTTGATTACTATAGCTTTATATTGTCTTAAGTTGGGTAGTGTCAGCCCTCTGTTATTTTTCTTCCATATTGTGTTTATTATTCTGAGTCTTTTGCCTTTCCATATAAACTTTAGAATCAATTTGTCAGTATCCACAAGACAACTTACTGGGGTTTTGATTGGGATTGTATTGAGTCTATAGATCAAGTTGAGAAGAAGTGAAATCTTGATAATATTGAGTCTTCTTATCTATGAACATGGAATATTTATTTAGATCTCCTTTGGTTTCCTTCATTATAGTTTTGTAGTTCTCCTCATATAGATCTTGTACATGTTGTATTAGAATTACATGTAAATGTTTCATTTTTTTGGTGCTAATGAAAATGGCATTGTGTTTTTAAATTCCAATTCCAATTGCCATTGATGGTATAAAGGAAATCAGTTGACTTTTGTTTATTAACCTTGCATCCTGTGATCCTACTATCATCAATATTAGTTCCAAGAGGTCTTTGTTATTGTTGTTGTTGACCTTTTGGGATTTTCTACATAGACAATTATGCCATCTGTGAACAAAGAGAGTTTTGTTTCTTTTTTCCCAATATATCTGTTATTTCCTATCTTGTGTTATTGTATTAGCTAAGCTTCCAGTATGATGTAGAATATGAGTAGTAAGAGAAAACATTTTTACTCGTTCCCAGTCTTAAGGGAAAAGCAGCTAGTTTGTCACCATTAAGTGTAATATTTGCTATAGGCCTTTTGTAGATGTTATTTATCAGGTTAAGGAAGTTCTCCTCAATTCCTAGTTTTCTGTGATTCTTTTTATTTTTTGAGGAATGGGTGTTGGATTCTGTCTAATGCTTTTTCTACCTTCATTTATATGATCATATGATTTTTTTTTTCTTTAGCCTGTTGATGTGAATTACCTTAATTGACTTTGAATGGTAAACCAGCCTTGTGTACACAGAATAAATCTCACTTGATAATGGTATGTAAATCTTTCTGTTCAGTATTTTTATATCTATTTTCATGACAGATATTGGTCTGTAGTTTTCCTTTCTTGACATGTCTTTATCAGGTTTTAGAATTAGGGATATACCAGCCTCATAGAATTAATTAGGAAGTCTTCTCTCTCCATTTTTTGGAAGACATTGTAGGGAATTGTTATCATATCTTCCTTAAATGTTTGGTAGAATTAATCAGTGAAACCATTTGCGCCTAGTGCTTTTTTTATTAGAAGGTTATTAATTATTGATTTGATTTCTGTCATAGATACAGGCTTACAGATTACCTATTTCTTTTTGTATAGGTTCTGGTAGATTGTACGTTTCAAGGTATTAGTCCATTTCATCTAGTTGTTGTGCATAATATTTATTTATTGCTCTTTTAATATCCATGGAATGAACAGTGATGATCTATCCCTCTTTGATTTCTGATATTAGTAATTTGTGTTTTCTTTCTTCTTTTCTTTGTTAGTTTGGCTAAAATTTTATCAACTTTATATATCTTTTCAAAGAATCAGCTTTTGGTTTCATTTATTTTACTCTATTGTTTTGTTTTCAATTTCATTGATATCTGCTGTAATTCTTACTTCTTTTCTTCTGTTTGCTTTAGGTTTACATAGTTCTTTTTCTTCTCTAGTTTTCTAAGATAAAAGCTTAGAATGATGGATTTTTAATCTTTCTTCTTTTCCAAAAAGTTCATTGAATGCTATAAATTTCACTCAGTAGGCAAATATAAAAAGAAAGTGGAAACTCTGAAACATGCCTTGTCCAACATTATGTAAATAGCACTTATAAACCACTAAGATATGTTAGATTTTATTCATCATATATATACACACGCACATATATGATTTGTGTGTATATATACACATATATATGTGTGTGTATGTGTGCGTGTGTGTGTGTGTATATATGCACACACACATATACACAAGAGGAAAATATCTACAGCTATTTTAGGTTTTTACTTTGAGCTAATGGCTAACTCAAATTTCAAAGTTAGCTTTGTAAAAGCTAAAATAATTAACAGAGCTTAAATATTTGCAGTATTCTGATTTCCCTAAGTCTGGGCCTATAATTTCTCTTGATCGTATCTAAAATTAATAGTCCTTCAAACAGAGTCAGTCCTGGGCAAAAATTGGAAAGTTTTCATTTATACAGTGCTTCCTGAAATGAACATGTACTAAAAGCAGTAGCTTTTTATCTAACACTAGTCCATCCTAATTTATTTTCCCTTTGGTTTAGGAAATAGAGTAATCTTTGATAAGAAAACACACTTGCGGGCCGGGCGCGGTGGCTCAAGCCTGTAATCCCAGCACTTTGGGAGGCCGAGACGGGCGGATTCACGAGGTCAGGAGATCGAGACCATCCTGGCTAACACCTGAAACCCCGCCTCTACTAAACAGCCAAAACTGGGGCCGGGCGAGGTGGCGGCTTCGTAGTCCCAGCTACTTGGGAGGCTGAGAGAAGAATGGCGCAAACCCGGAGGCGAGCTTGCAGTGAGCTGAGATCCGGCCACTGCACTCCAGCCCGGGCTACCGAGCAAGACTCCGCCTCAAAAAAAAAAAAAAGAAAACACACTTGCAAGCTGTATAAATTGGGTGCAATTTGCATACTAGAGTCTACCACTCTTACACAATAGCTCAAAGCAGTCAAATCTACCATACCGACTATAAACTAGGACTCACTCAGAAAAAAGGAATTATGTTGCTAAGTGACCTGAAGACAATCATAACCAATTTGCATGCATTCTATTAACTTAACCCTAGCACAGAGATCTATCAGGAAAAAAAAAAAAAAAAAAAAATCAGCTACACCTTTTTGTGGGAATAATTTAGGAGAGTGAATAATCTGTCATCAAAGCACACTATCTGGCACAACTGGTGCAAAGGTCACATCGCATAGACTATTCCAGCATACGAAAGAGAGAATATGAGTGACTCACTTTAAGAAAATTCAATGATATAAAAAAGGAAAAGTGACACTGGACAACTCTGTAAATGACAGACGTCCTAGCCCAAATCTGGAGCTGAAGGAGTGATAATATTTGCCATAGAAAGGTCCAAATAAAATAGCCCTTGATGGCTTTGGAAGCAACTAATATAGCTTTTGCCTAAGGCATATGGTACTTTACAATGAAGCAAAATGTAATGGGGTAGGTTTAGTCAGGTCTTAGCTTGAATTTAAGCCCAGACATAGAAAAATTGGGTGGACTGGTAGCATGAGTCTTCCAGAGACCTATTTGCATGAGTATTGTGGCAAAATTGACTTATTGTTTTTTTTCTATGTTTCTACATACAGCATTGAAGGTTTATTCTTCAATAGATGGTCTCCTTTCTTGCTTTGATAAAATAATAATGATAACAATAATAATAATAATAGTAATAGTTGGACACATGGCTGCATATGTGCTCCTGAAGCCTACATTTCCTAGTCTCATCCAAAGCAAAATATGGTCATGTAACTATGTGATGATCAATAGAATTTTTTTAAAAGGGTTATTTGCTGCTTTGGAAGTGCCCTTAAAGATAAAGCATAAATACTCCTACCCGCTTTTTGTGATTATGCTGGACATAATGGTTAGAGCTTGAGCCATCAGCTCAGGCTGTGAGGTGGAAGCCTCAGGATAAGGATGACAGAGAGGCAAGATAGAAGGCCCCTGGATTCCTGAGTCCATGGAATACCTTACCAGCCCCAGGTTAGCGATGTCTGGATTTATTTTATGTGGGAGAGAAATGAACTACTATCTTATTTAAGTCACTGTGATTTTGGGGCTTCATTGGTTCCAGTGATTATTCAGTTATTTAACAAATCAATTAATCCTGATTGATGAGGAGACTGGGAGACTTTTTTAAACAGCTCATTCAAACGGAAGAAGGAGCAATTCATAAGGAGACCCATGCAGTGACAAGGTGTCCTTCAAAAATACCAAAGACTGGCTGCTGTCACAGGCACTGAACTCCTGGTCAGCTTCTGAGTGCTCCTCATATTTGAACCCTATAGGAATAATCAGGATGAACTTCGTAAGACGCTGGAGCACAGCTACGCTACTTTGGCAGCCCCTCATCAGAGCACCATAGGGAAGAAAAGTTCTAATCAGACCATATGCACCTTTGTACCCCAGTGGAGCCTGGTGATACAGCAGAGAGACATGGAGTAAAAGGAAAGATGTGCTCAGATTCCACATGGCAGCCAATGAAGTGGTTCACCAGACTCATTAGCACAGATGAGAGCCTGCAGTTAACTACTACAAACACACATCGACAAAAACTGTAAGAAGACATAATATGAGCATGCATGGACATCCAGATGTAGAGTAGTAATGTATTTACATGAGAAACTAGTTCTCCTTTTCATATGATAAAGAATTCTATTTTTATAAAAGAATTATTATTATACTTATAAACAGAAAGGTATAAATCTGTTTCACTTATTCTAACCTAGATTCTCCTGAGTCCTCATAATCCAATTTGTGATTCTACATTTCCTCTACTGGGGATAACAATAGAATAATAGAAAGAAAGAATAAAGAGATAGGACATGCCAGAACGTAGCAGTTCAAGATCTAAACACTTCCTATCTTTGTGCTGATACAAATCACAGGCAAACTCTCAGGCACCTAAATTCATCATAAAATGGCTCCAAATCAAAAATGCATTTTATGTGCATTAATTTTTACTCATATAGGTACAGTTTTAGAGTTCTTGGAGTATAAAACCAAAATTAAAAGCTGTAAGAAGAAAAAGGCACGAAAGGAAAAAAGGTAATATAATAAAGATATATTTTGAAGCACCAACACAGTAGAAAAAAAATACAGCCTAAAAAAAAGTCTCTTCTCCTAGAAAAATAAAATCAATATAAACCTTAATGTTTCCTCCGTGAAAAATTCCTGAGTAATAACTGCATTCAAGTATCACTCAGCATCAGAGCCCTTCTTGCCACTGAGGAATCCCAATATTGGAAGAGGGTGGTTCTTACCTTCCATTTTTGAAGACCTAATGTTCTATTTCACAAGCCCCTGCCAATTAGAGTGTGCCACAGGATCTTAGCTGATGTGTAAATTACGCTTATCTTTTAAATTTCACCTGTTGCTTTGACTTTCCCAGTGATGCTATTCTTCAAAGACACCACTGGAGGCCAGTCATGCTACAGCATGCATTCTAGCCACACCCTAAATTTTTTAAAAAACAAGACAAAAACCATGAAGTAGTTACAAAAACGATGCTTTGTGACTAAACACAAATGAATATACACAAATCTAACTTAATTTTTAAAATGCAACATGAAGTAAAATTTTTGCTGGTGATGAAATATGGTTCTGACATTCCAAAAACTAAATATGTTTAGTAACTAAATGTGTTTTTATCTTGATTGCAGTGATGGCTTTATACATAAGTCAGAATTTATCAAATTGTACACTACACTAAATATGTACACTAAATATCTATGTCAATTACATCTTTTAAAAGCTGCTAACAAGAAGATAACTGTAATCCACTGCAGTTTCAGTGTTTATACACACACGAGCACACACGCGCGCACACACAAACACACACACACATGCTGCACCCTCTTTTCCATCCATAAATTCCTTCTGGTCCTCTTAGTGCTGGATGTAATTGTTTTGAATCCATAATCAAATATCCCCTTCAGATAAGTATCAAAATTTGTATATAAGAACATGGTTCCTTTGAGAATGTCTCCTTTCTAATGGCTAACGTCTTTGTCTCAGAGATAGGTTGATAAGAAATGTCTTTATTTATTTATGAATCTGATGCTTAAGCATAACAGCACTCCCCAGTTTTTAAGAAATCATTTTATCTCTTTTTTAAAAAAAATCACAACGCACTTCAATGGGATATGATTTATAGACATATTAAAATAAGCAGAAAAATTGCCTAATTTAATCTGCATTCACATTAACTCAGTTGAAATATTTACTCAATGTGTTGGCTGCATGTTCACTGAGAAGATTTATCATTAATAATTGAAAAAGAGAAACAAAAGCAACAGATTAAGGAAGGTCCAAGAAGGTCTATTCATTTATACAAGGTTCACAATCTAGTCCAATATAAACACTGGCCAAGTTAATTACGAATTTGGGACAGATTTTCAAGCAAAGAAGAGTTACAATGAGCTCCAAACTCAAAGTTCTTGGTTATCATAGAGTTGATATTTTGGTACAAACTCTACTAACATAAAAGGGAAGCAACAAATTCTGGTGAATTATTTAATGGAGAGCAGAAAACAAGGGCAAAGTTATGGTCTTATTTGGTGAAGGTTTGCTGTGTGCCTGCAATGATCCGGGCAGTGAGCTAATATATCACCTAGACAAACATGTGATATAAAGAGGAGAGGAGAGCCGACTTTTATTTGAAGCTTTAATAAATGTGTTGGCATTATTACATAATAAACAGAGTTTCAAAAAGCAAATTAGCCAGGTGTGGTGGCTCACACCTGTAATTCCAACACTTTGGAAGGCCATGGTGGGCCGATCACTTGAGGTCAGGAGTTCGAGATCAGCCTGAGCAACATGGTGAAACTCTATCTCTACTAAAAATACCAAAAAATTAGCTGGTTGGTGGATGCCTGGAGGCTGAGGCAGGAGAATCACCTGGGAGGCAGGGTTTGCAGTGAGCCGAGATTGCACCACTGCACTCCAGCCTGGGTGATAGAGCAAGGCTTCATCTCAAAAAAATAAATAAGTAAAATAAAAATAAATACACAAAAACCAAATTACTTCTTATACAAATAATAGATTTGGGATTAGATATAGGAAATCAGGACATATGTTTGTGGCTTAAACAGTAATTTAATAATCTGAAGGATTTACTGAAACTTCTACAAGTACTCAATATAATGTCACAGAACAGCAGTCACCTGAACACCCTGTCACAAATTCTCATAGATTAAGATAACGTATGTATAATAATTGGTTACTGCCAGTTCTATAAATCTATAAAACTGCACTATAAGCATGTTAAGGCATTTTATATTCTTATATAATATCCATGAAATCAAAAAGTTAAATGTCAGACTCAAGGTCAAAAGAATTGGGACTAGAGTTTAGTCTATCTAATTCCCATTCCAGTGTTTTTTCCACTAGGCTCTTTAACCCTTGGAAAATGTATCTCCTTCTAATTTTTCAATTTTTAAAAGCGTATTTATATATCTGTGTAGGAGATTTTGAAAGAAATTTCTAATTCCACTTGTCATGCAATCAATAAGATTATATAGCACACCAGAAAAATAACTAAAAGAACCATCACAAGCACATATTAATCACATATTATACATGGACAATATTCTATATACTTTATACTCATTACCTCATTTAATCTTTATAATAATCTGAGGTAGGTATTTTTAATATCCCTATTTTATAGGCAACTAAATGAAGATTACAGAATTAAGTTGCTCGAAATCAACATGTAGTAAGTAGCAAGAAATGGAGGAAACTAAAATACAGAGAGCATAGTGAATGACTTATTCAAAAAGGAATAGCTAATTGCCAGAGACTGGCAGAATCCAATCTCTCTAACCCAATGCTTCTCACACATTAGTGTGCATAGGAGTAATCTGTTGATGTAAATACAAATTCTGCTTCCATAGGTCGAAGCTGAGGTCTGAGAGTCTGCTTTTTACAAGCTCCTGGGTGATGCCCATGCTGCTGGTCCATGGACGCTTTAATTAACAAGGACTTCTATCATTATTTCTGCCTATACACCAATTGACTTCTCACTAGTTCATCGGCCTTGTGTTTATATGGTTCAGTCCTTGAAGTCAGAAGCAAAGGCAAGCCTGAACTATATTAAGTGCTGTAATGTATGTTTGTTACATTGTGTAGTGTACAGATTGCAATTCTGTAGCCAGATGCCGTTCTAAAAAAAATCCAAATAGTCTCACCTTAATTTTATTACCACATTTAAAAAATAAATTTAAGAACACACACTGGCTGTATTCAAACAATCTCAGAAGAGAAAAAAATGACATTGAAAGTGGAAATATATGATTTTGTTTTATAAGGAAAATTCACAGTTTCTACCAATCTTCATATTAATGATTTTGGTTTTGTCTGTTATTACAACACATATGACTATAAATCCTTAAGTTTCATGCAGAATGTCCCAAAGCCCAAAAAGTGTTGGACTCCTGCACATTCTTACAATGTCCGAAAAGATGATCTTTGTGAAATTCAGTGGTGGCTGTGACGTGTGTCTGACAGCGCGCAAACTCAGAGAGGTGGAGCCAAGAGATTAAAAGCACTTAATCTATAAAACAAGACTATAACCATCACAAAGCATTGTATAATCTTTAAACAAATTCCTAGAAACAAATCCTCATGCTCTGCAAATTCAGACAAATGTAATCCCCTTTCCATGCCTCAATTTTCTCATCTAAAAGTGGAGCTATCTATCTCAAAGGAATGGCACATAATAAGCACTGCATAATGTTAGCTACTGTTATTAAAAGCTAATTTTGATAATTTTCTGTAGTGTTGATCCATTTCATTTCTCTGTTTTAGAAAGTAGAACTGCAGACATTTGGACAGTTTTGCTTTTTAATCAACATTAAAATTTCTAATTGGTAGGACAATGAAAACTACTCTGGAAAAAATTTAATAATGATAAACACCGCAGAATTCACAATATTTTTAACAAAAATACAGATCAAATATCACATCTCTTAAAGAGTGTGCCAATCCAAAATTTGATCAAAAGAAAGGTCTACTATTTAGTTAGTTTGTCTAAATTCCTGAGTTCAGAATTCAGGGTAATTTGGGATTATAATTATTGTCCTTCTTTCTTTGTAGCTTTCAGGAGCATTGAGGAAAGTCAAAATTTTAGGCTGTGTTGGCCTTGATATCAATATGATGCTAAAAATGACTGATAAGCAGTATTTTTAAAGCAGCAGGTGCAATCTGTGCTGAAGTATTACTGCCAAAATCAGGTTTTATGATATGGTTCAAAGATGGGCAGAATCTGTACCACAGATATTCAGAGCGTGATCAAGTGGCAGATGGAATTCTTAAGTTCATCATTTCTCTTTGCACCCATCCATCTGAGGGTCTCAATTCTTTGTCACTGATGTACCAGTGATATGCCCAGAAGTAGCCCTCAAATTGTCTTTGTTTATCAAACGTCAGAGGCATGTTTGAATCTTTCAGCCACAATTCTGTCATTGTCTCAAACTCAAATACCTAGGACAACCAGGCAGATTATAAAAGTATGGAAAGTGGAAATAATGGTAACCAGGTTGTATGTGCCCTGTCTAATGAGGGTAACCTCTATTTAGCTTCAAAACATTATATTAGAGTGGGAATGCTGTCCCAATATTATTAGTTCTGACTTTTATCATGAAGCTAGAATTTAAGACTTTTATATAAAATCTTCTGATTAAAATATTGGCAACTAAGTCAATTTTTAAAACATAATGTGAGATAAACGAGTATGCCTGTGGCTTGGTCTAAGTATTTTCTAATCCCCAGATTTCATGGTAGAGAATGCAATTTAAATAAATATGTATATATAAAAACAACTCCAAAAAATGACCAAACTGAAAGCTTTTAAGCTTTATAATGTCAGTTACTTGGGCCATTTAAGAACAGATAGTTCAGGGTTAATTTTCAAGAACCTCTTCCTAAGTAAAGTTCTAACATCTCACCCACCCATCCCTTAAAAAAAGAAGTCATCAGGAGGATATCTGTTTCATACCACTCTGTAGGTTTTCCATTTTAAAACTCATTTTAGCAAACTGCAATAATATTTTGAGATGCAAAAAAAATTAGATTTTAGAAAAGTAAGGAGTTGAGAGTAATACTTTATTTCATGAAATTACAGCTTATCAATAATTTGAGATTTTTTTGAAATCTATATTCAAAGTTAGAAAGATTCTTAGAAAGAGATTTAACTGAGGAACCTCACTCTTTGGGAAAGTCTTTTGAGTTAGGAATTTCTGCATTAGTGAAAACCATTCTATTCCCAAGATATGATCCCACAGACTTCCTTGTATGAGGACATCTGGCTCTAATACTATTAACTGTGCAAAGAATGGAAGACTGACTCCGTTCAACTTTTACTCACTGTTTGATTTTACACACACAAACAACAACAAAACACTTAATAAAAAATACTACATATTATTACATTTCAGAAAACCATTAGTGCTTCTGTAAGTCTAGAAAAATTATATGCCCTATGAACAAGAGGTTGTTTCATATATGTTTTTCATATTTTTTTTTCTGAGACAGATTTTCACTCATTGCCTAGGCTGGAGTGCAGTGGTGCGATCTTGGCTCACCGTTACTTCCACCTCCCGGGTTCAAGCGATTCTCCTGCCTCAGCCTCCCAAGTAGCTGGGATGGTGGCATGTGCCACCACACACAGCCAATTTTGCATTTTTAGTAGAAACGGGGTTTCTCCATGTTGGTCAGGCTAGTCTCAAACTTCTGACCTCAGGTGATCCACCCGCCTCAGCCTCCCAAAGTGCTGGGATTACAGGCATGAGCCACCGCACCCGACCTTCATCTGCTTTTTTAATTGATGAAAAGCTCATTTCTACAATAAATACTAGCATCTTCCATAAATAATAGTAACATCTTAGATTATAAAGGGCTCTATTTAGAGGTTTTCAAAGCATCTTCATGCTCATTATCTCCTTTCAAATATCTTCTTCACAAAGGTAAAGCAGAACAAAATTAGGAGGCACATTTTAGAGACAAAGAATCTAAAGTTTCACTTGCTAACATTCTTCAGTGCTTTGGTAATAATACAACATAACACAATGTGTTAAAAATTAAAGATAGAAAAGAATAGTGACTGATGACATATGGTCATGAAATGTTTACAGTTCCTCCCATCAAGAGGTAGAATCTATTTTCCACCATTGAATCTGGGCTGGCCTTGTGACTTTCTGAGACTAATACAATGTGTTGAAGTGGCACTATGACTTCTAGAGGCTGGAAGTCCTAAGAGATCTCGCAGCTTCCATTTCACTTTTTTGGAATACTTCCCTGAGACCACCAGGTAAGAAAGCCAGTTGAGCGCACTGGAGTATGAGAGAATTTAAATTGTTGGTTTTAAACCATTAAGTGTTGGGATGGTTTGTTTTGTTGTGATAATTAACTAGAGCAGAACTACGGCTCAAAAATATCAAATGACATGGTTAAATAGAGCTGGGACTCATGATAGGGAGAAGCAGTGTGAAAAGGGACACTGGAGCCAGAAAGAGCTGGATTCCAATTCACAGACCTGTCATTCAACTTCTCTGAGCCTCAGTTTACTCATCTGTAAAAATGTGGTTCTACTCATGTCTGTGCAACAATTGTGACAGTTAGATGAATTCATATATAAAGGTCCATCTATGAATAAATGTTAATTTCCTTTCCAGTTCCTTTCCAGTCATTTGATTTCTGTTTCACTGTCTTGTAGAGACATAAAATGTCATTTTCTAAACACCATTTTGTAAAAAAATAAAATAAAAAATAAAATTAATATTCTCAGGTTTTCAAGCTTTGTTACAAAAACCCCATTAAAATAAGACTACAGTCAAGTTTTTAGACATGTGAGGCCAATTGTTGGTAATGGAGTGCTCTGGAAATGTTCACTTTATATAGGTAAACACTTCCACTTTAAAGTTATGTTTCGAAATCAAAGATGATGCTCATGTTTTGTTTGCATAGACATGTATATTCTAAAACACTAAAACCTCCCCAGCTTGTCGCCTTGCCCATTCCTAAATGAACTGTGACTATTGCCAGTCACTAACAAAAGGACCTCAGCATAGCCAGGAAGGCACCTGTGAAAACTCCCAGTGACCCAAAGCTGTCCCTCAGGGCACTGCCTGCTCCTCTGTAAAACCCCAGAGCCTGAGGTTCCCATAACATTATTTCACCATGGTACTTCTGATTCTAATGAGGAGCATCAAGGGACACAGCAATTTATCAGCCTTAAATCTATCCAGTGAATAACATTTATGGATTGTTTATGATTTCTTACAAAAAAAAATACCAGGCTGTTCTAGGAATTCTAGAAACACTTCAATTTTCAAAAACAGAAACAATAAAATCAGTCTGAAATGAAATCTTTTGAGGTTCAGAGGTTAAAATAATACATTGGGAAAACTTAGGCTCAGAATCTAGAATTTATTTATAATTCAGTTCTAAAACTTTTCAGCCTAGTTGCAAGACAATGAAGTGAATAAATTTTAAACAGTAATAACAGCCATTCAAAATACATTAAATCTCCTGAAAAATAATATTACATGAGCAAGAAATAGTACCTTAAAAAGTTACTATATATATAACTGTAGAACTTGTAGTAAGTCAGGATCTGTGAGGAAACTAGGAAACCTATCATTTTTAAAAGTAAATAATTATTAAATAATGTAAATGTAACTTCGAGGTCTTGATTCTTTCCTCAAAGACCAAAAATTAAAGTGCCATTGACGGCCGGGCGCGGTGGCTCAAGCCTGTAATCCCAGCACTTTGGGAGGCCGAGACGGGTGGATCACGAGGTCAGGAGATCGAGACCCATCCTGGCTAACACGGTGAAACCCCGTCTCTACTAAAAAATACAAAAAACTAGCCGGGCGAAGTGGCGGGCGCCTGTGGTCCCAGCTACTCGGGAGGCTGAGGCAGGAGAATGGCATAAACCCGGGAGGCGGAGCTTGCAGTGAGCTGAAATCTGACCACAGCACCCAAGCGGGGGGAAAAAACCAAAAACAAGCTAAAAAAAAAAAAAAAAATAAAATAAAAAAAAAAAAAAAAATTAAAGTGCCATTGAAAATTCTCTCTGTTTACCTCCACTTAAGAAATGAATACGTCATCTTTGTTTAATATTTTAATTGCTTGTTAATAATATTTGCTGCTTAAAGGAGAAAAACAATGAGTTTAGTATAATGGATAAGAACTTTAAATTTCTATAGAATAACATAACACAAATGAAAAAGGAAAAACAGTCTGGAATACTTTATTGGTAAGTTTGGAAAATTTTTAAACTTGGAACCTTTATAATTTGGTTCTAACCTATTTTCCACCCTCATCTCCCATGACTTTCCAATATACATCTTTTTTTAACAGCACTAAACATTTTGCTAAACTAAAAACATGCCAGGATGTTCCACAACTCCTCAACTTTACCATGTGCTGCTCTCTCTGTTTGAAATACTCTTTCCTCTCTTCTTTTCCTGGAAACCTTGTACTCATCCTTCAAATCCCATTTCGGCATCATTGTCTCACTGATGCAGTTAGTTACACTGCTCACGGCACTGCACTCCTTTCTTTATAATGGCACTTAACACAATTTGTTTGTTGCTTATTTGCTTATAAATCTATGTGCATATTTGAATGTAAGCTTCCTGAAGTTAAAAAGTGTCTTGGTCATGTCTATATTCCTATCACCCAACATAATACCTGCCATACACAGTGGTCCTTATCATGTGGTCTCTGCTGACCTCTGACCTCATTTCTGACCACTTTCTTGCTCCCTGCGCTCCAGACTTACTGGTCTCCCTACTCCTCCTCCAGCATGCCAAGCGAGTTCCCTTCTCAGGCGTTATATACTTGCTGTTTCTCTGTCAAGAATGGGCTTACACTGAGAGTAACAGAAGTAACTCCTTCTCTTCACTCCGGTCAAATCCCCTGCTCAAAGGAGCCTTCCCTAACTCCCCTAGTTTGAACAGCTCCCCATCATTCTCTATTCCTTTCTGTGCTTCAGTTTTCTTCGTGTTTTTGTTTGTTTGTTTGTTTGTTTGTTTTGCCACTTGGCATTATCTACCTGTTGGCTTATGTGTTAATTGTCTAGCCCCACGCACTTCCGCTAGAATATAGTTGCCACAAGGCCAGGGACTTTGTTTAATTCACAGCAGTGTCTCCAGCCCTAGAACAGGGCCTGCCAGAGAGTAGGCACTAAGTTAAGCTGTGGTCAGTAAATGAATGACGTATGTTTTTGTTGTGTTGCAACTGTATAAAAATATCTCTGAATATAAATAACGACTGAACATAAATGGGATTTTGTTAAAGTAATATGGGAGTCAAATCTCTTTTCAAATGTTTAATTTTGTTGATTTTATGATAAAGAGTTTCATTGTACAAAAAAAAACAAAAAAAGGGGAAGCTTGCAGATGTGAGTGCCTTTCATCAATGTCTGAGACAGTTACATTTAAAAGGCAGGCAAAGTGTAGTCAGGGTCTATATTAACAGGATGCAGTGGTTCCTAAATGTGTTCTGAGGCAATTTTAATATTTGTATTAAATATATGATTTCTGTTATACTCTTCTGATTAATGACCGGTTAATATATAACATTGGACCAGCTTTTGTGTCATATAAAAGGAAAAATCTTTTATAGTTTCTATAGTTTGTCAGTAAAGTAACTTACAGGTATGGGGACTCGAAGTTAAAAAGTGGTCACGCTAGGTCCTCTATTTTTTTCATCTTTTCCCTTTCCCTTCTAGATACATGCAGAGCTGCTAATGAACTGTTCCAGAAGAGAAGAATCTATTCCTGTTAAAAGAAAACTACGTAAAGGTTTTCTTAAAACCCCTAGTGACTGGTTTTGGTTTTGTATTTAAAATACAAATTCCAAATGGGCAACCATAGGTAACTTCTAGGTAGGCAATAAATACTGACACTGGGAATTTTTTAAATAAGTAAAAAAGACCTACAGAAATGTAAGTGCCACAGAAATCTATGAAGCATGAAGACTGAACATAAGGAATGAGATTGAGCCTGAGTAACTGTGGAAATGAAAACACATAATAAGTGCATCACAACAGATATGGGGACTGATCTAAAGTTGTATAGCCAGAGGTAGAAAAGGGACAAAGAGAAAGGTAAGAATCAAGAAACATATGTAAGTCACAATAAGTGAAGCAGCACAGAATAAATTCAAGTTATTAAATTATTAATCCAGGCATATTACATGCTACAAGAGCAACTATTTTCTATTCAGATTTTTTCCCAAGAAGGTTTATGACACTCTACTGAGCTGTCCTTTAAATTCCTTTTCTAAAGCCCAGATGTCGATATTATACTTTAGTATTATTTTAAAATTTCAAATCACATATTAATAATGTAACTGCACTTTGTATTTTACTTTTTTGAAAAAAATATGTACTGCATGCTCACTTGAACGGTCATTCATGCTTCCAGAGTTGATTCAAGCACTGCCCACTCTACAAGACCTTTCACAGCACCCCATTCTCTCTCCACCCAATGCTGCATTAGCCTCTAGTTGTTGCGTTTGTAGGGTTTCCTCTATATCCTTCTTTCATTCCCTTTATCAGACTATCCAAAGCCTCTGCTTCCTCTGTCTCCCCTCATGGGACTGCAGTCCTCTTGAGAAAAGGGACTTTGTCTTTGATCTCTGTACCACACAGTTCTCGGCAATAAAAACTCAATAAAGAGGCAATGAACAAAAAGGCAAAAAGTTAACTACATTATATTATTTTTGAAGAATAGTAGAAAAAGCTCTGAGTTCATTTAGAAATATGTTAGAAACGCTCTGAGTTAATTTAAAAATACATTGGAGCTACAATTTTGATGGCTTATGCCTTGTAGGTTAAGAGAAAAAGTCTTGCTGAGCGCGGTGGCTCACGCCTGTAATCCCAGCACTTTGGGAGGCCGAGGCAGGCGGATCACGAGGTCAGGAGATCGAGACCATCGTGAAACCCCGTCTCTGCTAAAAATACAAAAAAAAAACTAGCTAGGCGTGGTGGCACACGCCTCGTAGTCCCAGGAGAATAGGGCAGGAGAATCGCTTGAACCGGGAGATGGAGGTTGCAGTGAGCCAAGGTTGCGCCACTGCACTCCAGCCTGGGCAACAGAGTTAGACTCCATCTCAAAAAAAAAAAAAGGAAAGAAAGAAAAAGTCTTAATATCTGTCCGCTCTTGGAATTCTACTCTATAAATACTTAAAAGACAATACACAAAATATGTCTGTACCAGCAAAATGAATAAACCAGTAATGCTGATCCGTTACTTCAGTCACCTTGGTGATTCTCAAATCAACCGAATTTGTGGGCATTTTTATAAACTGTACAACCTGAAAAATGTAAACAAATGGCCCTTTCTAGTGTCCAAATAGATCCAGTCATTGCAGATAATGAAAAAAACATTACAGGATTACAATGAGAACTATAATCTTAACAATAATCCTGGATTATTTGGATTATAACCCTTGCAACCCAAAGAATTTTAAACTAGTCATTTAAACACTGATAGTCTCATATTCCTTGTCCAAAAAGGGGCAAAGAACACCTGTTCTGTCTCTCGCAAAGGCTCATTGAGAGGCTAAAATGGCATAAGGACTTGGAAGTACTTTGTAAAATACTATGTGGATATTGTTATTCTTAATTACAGAAATTTAATTTATCATCATAGAATGTTTATATCATAATCACTAAATACAAGGTAATGTGTTTCAAAGAAAATCATCTTGCTTAGCAGTTTTATTTGAGCAACTACAGAAAAAGGGAATTTTAGACCTTTACTTAAAAAGTAAAAAAAAATCATTTTACTTAAAAAGTAAAAAATAGTTTCTCCCCCTTTACCCTTGGGAAAAACTATTTTTTACTTTCCAGAGGGAAAAAGGGGAAAAACTATTTTTAATTTCAGAAATCCAAAATATCTCCTTAATCATCTAAATGGGACTCTACTTGATGCTATAATATCTCCTCTAGTTCTAAAGCGAAGTCCTAAATGTGTTCAATTATGGATTTAATAGTGTTTCGTTTCCATTTTTAAAAATAGCCTTATTTTCAATACCATTACACTGACAATTTTCAGTTGTTGCTTGAATACAGCAATCATAGTCACTCTCTTCCCATGGCGGAGGAAGCTAGCTGTCCACCAAAAATTCATGCTGCCTTTTCACAGAGAAGCATTGTTTCTGGAAAATGACTACTCCATGGAAGACTTCATTTTCCTGCCCCTTCTGCATTTGCTTTGACCATGTAACAGGTTACAGAATGTAAGCAAAAGAGATACACACCACTTTCAGGCCTGGCCTGTGACAATCTCCTGCACCATCCTGCACATTCTCAGTCCCTCAGTGGGCCAGCTGGATGTCAACTGCTAACGAGACCTCAGAAGCCAATGGTTAGAAGCAGTCTCTATCAAGATGAATCTCTAAACACATCTTTATAAACTTAAGTCCCCGAGGAATCACATATACAACATACAAGAGCCTCACCCCCTCACCTCACAATCATTCCACTAGACTTTAGGTGAACAAAATTTAAGCATGTTTTGTGCTAACCATGAAATTTTACACTTCTTATGTTATGGCAGCTATCAGCCATAACTCTTATGTCACCTAAACTTTGTATAAAAACTAAATATCTATTAGAAAGACATTCTCAGAAAAAAAAAAAATAAATCTCTATTAATTGATTCAAAATAACCAGATATATAAAATAAAATATTTTAAATTCTTGCTGTTGGCTAGTTTAATAGGAGATTCAGATTTCTTGTTGCCTAAGCAACAATGTCACTATAAATGAATGCATCTATGTTGTGGTTTTGAACTTAAATGCCCACATGATTTTGATTGGCTCGGAGGGCTTAATAGATTACACACTGAGTGGAATAAATAGTAACCCCTCTCTCTCACTCCTTATTCCCATCAGTGATGGGCCTGGATTTTACATCTGGAGGAAGATAAAGACCAGATGCAAGCCAATTCTGCTATCTAACTCAAGAGGAATTAAGAGATTACAGAGCCAGGTGCAGTGGCTGAAGCCTGTAATCCTAGCGCTTTGGAAGGGTGAAGTGGGAGGAGTATTTGAGCCCAAAAGTTTGAGACCAACATAGCAAGACCCTCCATCTCTTAAAAAAAAAAAAAAAAAACCTTAAAAATTAGCCAGGCATGGTGGCGAGCACCTATAGTCCCAGCTACTCAGGCAGGCTAAGGCAGAAGACTCACTTGAGCCCAGATCAAGGTGACAGTGAGCTATGATTGCATCACTGCACTCCAGCATAGGCAACGAAGTGAGACACTGTCTCTCAAAATAAAACAACAAAAGAAATTATACAGACATGTACAGTCCTCTCCAGATAGGGCCAAATGTATATATCAGGAAGTAACTCAGACTGCTTGCCCAAGCTGCCAGATACATTCACACCTTTATAAATGACTCTCAGACAGATTTTGTAATTTTAAGCAGGATCACTTTTACAAAGATGGCTTGATTTTATAGCAAAATTTACATATTTCCTTTCAGGAAATATAAAAATGAACACTAAATATATAAAATGTAAAGAAGAAAATACAAACACATTTTAGAAGGCATTTTTCTTTGTAAAATTCACAAGATGCTAAGTAATTGGTCAGACTACTTGAGCCACATTTTCTCTGTTCACTTTTAAAATATTCTAGTGTGAAGCTATTATCCACAATAGAGGGATACTCTCACATATATTTCAAATATTGAAGCTGAATTGGTTTTGCAAAAGTCCAGTTGACGAAATGGAAGGTAAAATTGTGCATTGAAACTAAACACATGTTTCATTAAGTTTTAGTAATTATGCATCTCATCATTAGCCATATAAAATTAATTATTAAATAAATTAGTAAAATGTATAGTCACTAAAAAATTTGAAAATATGATTCTATACAAGTAAGAAGGCATGCTTGGCTGGGTCAGGTGGCTCACACCTATGATCCCAAAATTCAGGGAAGAAGAAGCAAGAAGATAGCTTGAGCCCAGGAGTTTGAGACTATCCTGGGCAACATAGTGAAACCCCACTCTCCACAAAAAGGGGGAAAAAAACAAGTTTGAAATAGGAAGGCATTTTTATACCAAATGAAGCTTGAGTTATTGTACACACTTACTGGATATTTAGATGCAAAATATAGACCATGCAAATTCAGTTCCAAGATAAAAATGTAATTTGGTAAGTAGTATTACCTATATGCAGTAAAATCTTATTAACAGAACTAATTAAAAGAATGCATGTTTTCATGACCTGGTGCAGTGGCACATGCCTGTAATCCCAGCACTTTGGGAGGCCGAGATGGGTGGAATACCTGAGGTCAGGAGTTCGAGACCAGCCTATCAAACATCTTTACTAAAAACACAAAATTAGCTGGGTGTGGTGGTGCACGCCTGCAATCCCAGCTACTCTGGAGGCTGAGGCAGGAAAATCACTTGACCCCAGGCAGCAGAGGTTGCAATGAGCTGAGATTGCACCATTGCACTCCAGCTCAGGTGACAAGCGTAAAACTCTATCTCAAAAAAAAAAAGAATACGTGTTTTCATGTATTATTTATCCAACAAATATTTATTGAGTACTTAAAATATATCGTCACCATACTAATGACTGTGTATATAAGCATTTCAGTAAAGCTAAAAAAAATAGCTTTGTATATTCAATCTTTACATTTCAAATCCCTGTCTATGGTATATCATCTAAACACCCTGATCCCAAAGCAGGAGAACAAGGCAAGAGTCTGCTAAGAATACTTGCCATGGCAGCAAAATTTTCCCCAGGAACTGGAATGATAATAAAATTTTTGCATTAAAAAAACGGATCTTTCTTTCCATTAAGTATTAAGCTTCTTACTTTATTACTAAATGATTCCTAATGTCATACTACTAGAATCAAGACAGTTGAATTAGTGATTAACTCATTTAAACAGAAGCCAGCTGTATTTATCGGAAGAAAATGTCCAGCCATTCTTGCTGGGCATCAAAGACGGTTAACCTGGAATGAAGTCAAGCTCTTTGAATAAACTAATGATTTAGAGGTACTCCTTTCAAAATTAGAGACCATCAATGTGCAAGAAGCTTCCTTGTGCACAGCTAATACTGAGTTTTAAAATGTAAGGTGGTAAGCGGTACTACCTATATGCAGTAAAATCTTATTAACAGAACTAATTAAAAGAAAAGATAGACTGAGTTAGTGAAAACGCTCTATTACATTTTTTTAAGAAATCGAATTCTTTAAAATATACAAAATGATAGATTTCTGGAGTCTGATAAGAAAAATAGATATTTTGTAAGTAATACCTTTGAAGAGCTTGAAAATAGTTTTTCATATATATTATAGATTAAAATATTCTCTTACAATTTTGTTTGTAGTCTCAATACACTTGTGACTAACAGATTAATGTGTAGGTTACTATACTGTCCCTAATGGGCTTTCCTGTGTCTTTTTCCTATGCCCATCCTCTTCCTCTCCATTCTGCTATGTCCACTCCAGTGCATCCAGGGTTTCACCTTCTTTCACAACTCCCATTGATCTTGTGTCCTAAGAAGCCTGATTCCAAACACAGTTCTACAGGGACAAAGGTATAGAGAACAAACTCAATAGGTTGCTCATCCACGAAACAACAGGTAACATGGCAGAGTTAGAAAAACTAGTAAGGAGGCCATGCCAGGAATGAACGCAACAAACTTCTTTGAATATATATTCAAACATTATATTTAGTATATATTCTTGAATGGAATGTATATATTCCATTCCATTTCCTAGTATGAAAAGAAGGTCTACCAGACAATGCACTTAACAAACTAAACTGTTTTCCCATCAATCAATTTAAGAGGCTTCCAGAGTTTTTATATTCTCTTTCATTATCTCTAAGTTTTAAAATATTCTAGTGATAAAGAATAACAATGGAAAACACAGGTTGTGAAATGATAAACCGCTCTAAGAAACAAAACCAATTCCACTTCAATAAGTCACACACAAATCTCTTCCTTGGGAGAACAATGTAGACTGCTTTGTTACAGAGATCATCTCAGAGCCCAGCTAACCACGTGATATGTTAATCATTCTCTAAAGTTACATCAGAGGGCCACAGCCTGGTTACTAAGAACTGCATCCTCCAGAATCAAGGCATTAAGAATGTCAGGGTGGGCAGAGTATGGTGACTCACGTCTGTAATCCCAGCACTGTGACAGGCCGAGGCAGGCGGATCACATTAGGTCAGGAATTCGAGACCAGCCTGGTCAACATGGCGAAACCCCGTCTCTACCAAAAATACAAAAATTAGCCATGTGTGGTGGCAGGTGCCTCTAGTCCTAGCTATTCGGGTAGCTGAGGCAAGAGAATCGCTTGAACCCGGAAGGCAGAGACTGCAGTGAGCTGAGATCGTGCCACCGCACTCCAGCCCAGGCAACACAGCAAGACTCCATATCAAAAAAAAAAAAAATCTCAGGGCGATAACAGGTTCACTTTATTTAAATTAATAGATAAACTACTTTATGTTTTCATCTTTAATTAGGTTTCATTATTTTGCTTTATTGAATTTGGATAATTGTGGCATGCTGAGGAAAAAGTATAACAAGAAGAGAGCCCAGGTGCAATTTAAATGTTTATTTCCTCCAACAAGATCACTTTCCATAATGACACATTGATTCAAATAAATGAGAAGAAGACCAGGTATCAACGAAGAAGTTTAAAAAAGAAGAAATCAATTATATTTCCAAGCTTATTTACTTAAAAACATTTATTGCAATGTGCCACATAGTGTGCCGAGCAGTAAGAAAACCAAGGCACGTAAGTCATGTTCCCTGACTGCAGATAATTTAAAATCTAGAAGAGAAAACCAAACATGAAAACAAGTAAGTGCAATTTAAAGATGCTGAAATTAAAAATTTAAAGAACAATTCACAGGCAATTCTATCTGAACGAGTACCTACGGGGACGACCTCGAAGGCAGCCTCACAGTACATGGCCAGAAGCAAGAAAGCACAAAACAGTACTGAAAATTGCTCCCAGTTCACGTAGGTTAGAATCTCGAGTTCAAGGGAGTAGTGACAAAATCAAGCCATGATTGTATCCGGGAAATAATGGAGGCTAACGAAGAGCATAATAAAACACTAATTTAATAGATTCCAAGAAGAGTCGGTCAACTATACTGAAAAGGTACAAACTTTAATCTCGTAACTCTACTTAAATATATGGACAAGGTCATGTGAAAGGCACTGAACCATGAGGTAGGAGGTAGGACCCTGAAGGTCTTGTGCAGTTTCCACATGTTTATTCTAAGAATTTTGGGAGCAAGTCAACTTCTCTAGGTTTCAATTTTCCTTTTTCTAAAAAACATAAATGGGTTTAATGAAATCGTCTTCAACTTTTCATATTTGCAACTATCCTCTAAGATTCTCTCTTTGGGATTTAGAAATCTTGTTTGTATATTAAAATATGAGTTTAAGAAGAAAGTCACTCTACTAGTTTGCATTATTTTTATGTGAATGGCTAAACCTAAAATACTCTCTGGCAGTTGGTTTTCCTAAGTGATTAAGTGCTCCTTTTTAAAACTTTGTTCAGAATATTTTTGGGTAAACGTTACAAAGTGGTGAGCAGCAGAGGCTCTGCAGTCAGCCTACTTGGGAGGTTTCAAATTTGGGTTCACCACCCAAATGAGTGAACTTGAGCACCTTCCTTAATCTTTCCTAACCTCAGTCTCCTCATCTTTAAAATGGCAATAACAACAGTACCTCATAGGACTGATGAGAAGAATCAAAACATATAAGTGGTGATAATCCTATGAGATTTCAGGTTAATTTTGGAAAAAATCATAATCTGTATGTATGATTTTTGACAGGTGGTAACCCCTAAGTCACCAGTAACTCACTGCTTCACTTGACCTTATTTCCCCTGACACCATGGCTACTATTGACGAGCAGCATCCACTATGCTGATAGAGTAATGTCATAGACAGTCCTCAGCAACTCTGCCTTCTGGAAGAGCTGCTTTTGCCAATGACATCACAGCTTGTTAGCTCAATATGCCACTGGCATATGGGTTCACTTTAAGTGGTGATAATAAGTACCACTGGGCCATCAATTTACAGTCCATTTTGAGATCACATTACAAAGTGGCATAAGTCCTGGGCATGGCAGGAGTACTGCTGCTATTTTACTGTTCTTTAGCATGATTATGTATGTACTTGAAAAAGGAATCCCATAAAAAATGTGAACACGATCACCTAACAACTAACATGTTAAAACTGTAGCTTATAAACCACTTATATACTTTACTGGACACAATCAGAGGAAGTCATTATGATTCCTATTTTAAAGATAAACTGATATCCAATTGAGTTTCCCAAGGGCACCCAATGAGATGTGACCCTGGATGTGTTTTGGCTTCCTATTTTACATATTTACTGCCTGAGCAGAAGTGGCATATACAGCCGTCCTGGGTGGTGTCTGCTTTTTATGCAGGCATACATTCAAGATACCGGGGCAGGCCTGCTCTTCAGAAGCTTGGACTCAGGCTATTGTTCTGTGTAGTAGCCTGGATGGCCAGCTGCTGGCTTTGATTCTGTAGCCAGTTGTAAAAAGTGAACAAGATTTGCACAGAGGCAAAGTAAAAAGCAGCTTTCGTTGGGGACAGCTTGAACTCAATAAATAGCTCCATTAGTTTAAGGTGGCAAATATGCACAGGGAAACAGAATTCACAAAGGCAGTGTTTCTTTCTGCCTTTACTAATTGGATCTAACTTCTTTCTGTAGTTACTGGTTAATAGGACTGGGCAGATGGTCTTTAGAACTGAAGCAATGTTAAAAAGGTTCATTTAGTCCATCCACCTGTTCTTAAGCTGAACCACTCTTAAAACAACCCAGATTTTAAAAATTATACTCCTTAAAATTTTTTTTTACCTGATTATAAAAGTCACATAAATTCATTGAAACTATTTTGGACTATACAGAAAGTTACAAAGAAAAAAACTAAAACCACCTATAATTTAATATTCAAGATACGACCAATTTACATTTTATTATTTTTCCACTCAATTTTTTATGTGTATGTTTTTATCATTATTAAAATTAACTTTCTTTTATCTTATTTCTTCTCTTAACATGATATGGTGAGAATCTTCCTATATTAAATTTATATTTAACTATTAACTTAAATGACTGCCTTTTTCTCTCCTATGGTATGCCAAAATATGTTTATCCATGTTCCTATGGTTTGAGAGTTAGGTTTATTTTGCTATTGATAAATAATGTTGCAATGATCATCTATTTACATAAGTTGTTGCTCATCTTCCTTCCTTCCTTCTTTCTTCCCTTCCTTCTTTCCTTCTTTCTTCCCTTCCTTCTCTCCTTCCTTCCTTCTTTTTCCTTTCTTTAATGGTAAGTAGCTAAGAAAACCTCCAGCACCAGTAAAGTCAGATTCTATTATAGGTTTCTTGTAAAAACTGTACAGTTAGTGAATTTTTTCCTACAAAAACATGCAACATGGTCACTCATCAAATCTAATGGATTGTATGATATACCTCTTAATTTTCAGGGTTTTTTTTTTTTTCTTTTTTTGAGACAGGGTCTCACTCTGTGGCCCAGGCTGGAGTGCAATGGTAGTATCACAGTTTACTGCAGCCTCAACCTCCCAGACTCAAGTGATCCTCCCGCCTCAGCTGCCTGAGTAGCTAAGACCACAGGTGTGCACCACCAGGCCTGGCTAAGTTTTGTATTTTTTATAAAGATAGGGTTTCGATATGTTTCCCAGGCTGGTCTCGAACTCCTGGGCTCAAGTAATCCTCTCACCTCAGCCCCACAGAGTGCTGGCATTACACTGTGCCTGGCCAAATAGTTTACATATGTCAATGCTTAGAATAGGAAATCCTACAATGGACACAAAATCATTTTCTAATATTATCTTCTTTAAAAAGCTTGGTGGATCAATCTATGGTTTACTAAGCTTAGGTATTAGCCTGGTGCGTGGCTTCAGTTTAGATAATATTGATACCAAAAGAAAACAGTAAATTGCTAAGAATATAATGCCTTAGCATGTTTGTCCAACTCTTGGCCCGCAGGCCACACGCAGCCAAGGATGGATTTGAATGCAGCCCAACACAAGTTTGTAAACTTTCTTAAAACATTATGAGATTTTTTTGTGTTATTTTCAAGCTCATCAGCTATCATTAGTGTTACTATATTTTATGTGTGGCCCAAGACATTTATTTTTCTAATGCGGCTCCGGGAAGCCAAAAGATTGGACACCCCTATCTTAAAGCAATGTCTTTTTTGTTCATTTTTGTTTTCTCAAAATGTAGTATTCTTAGTACCAACAACAAAATCTCCTGGAATGCTTGTTTCAAAAGATTCCTGGACCTCACCCCAAATTACCAAATCACAATCTCAGTGGGGTCTGGAGTATCTATTTTGAGCAACATCCACTGATATTCTATCGCACACTAAAGTTTGAGAACAGCAGATGATTTTGTAACTAAAGTACACTAAGCTCTTGTTGCTAATTATCAACCTAAGGGTATTTAAACAGATAACCAGATCCAATACTATTTGGGAAAAGGAATGTTTTAATAATTATTTGTTGATAGGCTGCTGTTTCTTAGGTCAGAAGCACTGTAAGAAAATACCCATCCATAAAATATTCTGCCACTTAACAAAACTCTGAATCATTACTTACTGCTACTTGTTTAATTCAGATTAAAGAGGTAAATAATGCTTGCATGCCCAAGCTAAACCAGCTTCCTGTGTGCCTCAGGTTTCCTCTGGAATCTATGAGTTTCCCAACCCCACGTCTTTCTATTCCATCTGCTACATGCCACCGAAACCAGTGTGCAACGAGATGGCAGAGGCACAGGAGGTCGTAAAGCATTTTCAGAGGTGATGTTGAGGACATCCTTTTGAAAAGCACAGAAAACATTACCAAGGTCTAAAATGAAAAGATGTTATCTTTTTAGACATAAAGACTGGAACTGGAGAGAACACCTATTCAAAGCCACATATATTTAAATGTATTAATCACACATAGGTACATTATTATATGGGGATATATAGGGTGACAGACATAAAAAGATACGAGTAAAAGAGAAGATTATTGCATATCAACACTATTCATCGTTCACAGTCATAGGTAGAAATTTAATTTGTTGAAACGTACTTCTCTACTCTTCTCAATTAATTACAGCTAATAATGAAATAATAATTAAGATGCTAAAGTAGTGCTTCTCAGACTTTAGTGTGTATACAAAGAACTTATTAAAATGCAGACTTTGATTCGTGAGGTTTGGGGTGGGGGCCAAGATCCTGCATTAGCTTCATTTCTAACAACTTACAGGTGATGCCAATGCTGCTCATCTGAGGACCACACAATCAAATAGCAAGATACTAAAATGCATTTTTAAATCTATGTCTATTTTGCCATATATTAAACATATTTTTCAACCCTGTTGTTTTAGGAGTAACATTTAGCACATGAGAAAAATATGCTAAAATATCTCATTACTTCATAAATGTATTTGAGTTCATGGCTAGCTGAAATTATGAATTCATGGTAATGCTTTGTAACAGCAATCGATACTCCTTTTCTCCTAGCCATGTGTTAGTCACTGGGTGTTCACAGAACTGGCCTCATTCTTTCTCATCCTGGCCTTTGATCATCTACCTGGATCTCTTTCTCTGCCAATCAAAATTTTACACATTTAAAGACAACTTAAATATTACTTCCTTCATGGAGTTTTTTTCTGGCAGCCTCAATAAAATGTAATTTCTTCTCCTTTTAAATCATCATACTTTTCAAATAGATAATGATTTTAAAACAGTGTCCTGTCCTTTGTACATCTACAGGGACTTGGCCATGTACTGCCTTTTCACTGCCTTTTGTATCAGCTGTTGATTCTCAAATCTAAGTATACATTATGCATATGAGGAGACATATGAAAAAATACTGAGGCCACAGACCTCACTCCAGAACAATTAAGTCAGAACTTCTGAGGACCCAGAATTTTGTCAAGTTCCCCTGGGAATTCAAATGTGGAGCCACAGTTGAGAACTGCTGTCTTAGATGGTAGGTTCCCCAGGACTCATTTCAATTCAATCAATATTTAATGAGGGTCTTGAACACAGTAGGCAATTAATAAATACACATCAAGTTGAACATTAAAAGTTGCCATACTTGTACACTGAGAAGAAAATGAAAGCACATCAATCAAAATATGTTATTATTCACAACACATTCTCTAATGATATATTACCAATAACAGAGCATATCTTTCACATAAAAAATTTTGAAATTGCTGACATTTTCCTCAACTCATCTGCCATCAAACATTCACTCTGTAGATTTTCCATAAGACTGAGTCCAATTTACTTTTCCTTGTTCAGAAAAGCACTTTTCTCCTCTCTTCAAGTTGAATGGATATTACAAATCATTAATGGAATTTTCAGCAGCAAACATACTGGAAATAATCAGCTGGCATCCAACGTGGGGCATACTTTTTGCTGCTGTCAAACAAAATTAATCACAAGCTTCCAGCATGCTGCGTAGAGGCGGCCTGGGCACCATTGGATGAGGTGTTTCCGTGGCATGGCAGTCGTCGATGATCAGCAGGAGAGTCAAGCTGTTTTCAGAAAACACAGCTATGGGTGGCTTCTTTCCCTTCTTTTCTTTCTTCTTTTTAATTTCTAAGGGAGAATCTCCTGGCAATGCACCTAGGAGATATTCTTGCCATGGAAACAAGAGAGTGTGCTGTTTTAAAAGCTGACTGTAGAAAGAAAAAAAAAAGCCATTCTTCTTGCTTTGTTCTACCTCTGGCCTGTAGTCTTCTGTAGAATACTTGGGAATTCTTTCTATGCTTCAGGCTGGCATCCTAGTTCCACCTGAATCACATAGGCAATCTAGGTAGATTGATTTCTCCTGGCTGCACAATCCCAGTGCATCTATTCTCTATTCTAGTGTTCTTTTTTTATTTAGTAGCAGTCTAAATTGCATGTGTCCAGTCAAGAATCAGAGCTCCTTTAGTCATTATTTTTTTAAATAAATTAACTGAGCAACATTTATGTGCCAGGCGTTGTGCAAAACTCCAAGAATCAAAAGACACTGTCCCTCAGCCAGGCACGGTGGCTCACTACTGTAATCCCAGTACTTTGGGAGACCGAGACAGGTGGATCACCTGAGGTCAGGAGTTCGAGATCAGCCTGGCCAATATAGTGAAACCCCATCTCTACCAAAAATACAAAAACTAGCCAGGCATGGTGGTGGGCGCCTATAATCCCAGCTACTTGGGAGGCTGAGGCAGGAGAATCACTCAAATGCAGGAGGCGGAGGTTGCAGTGAGCTGAGATTGTACCACTGTACTCCAGCCTGGAGAGATGGAGCAAGACTTCACCTCAAAAAAAAAAAAAAAAAAAAAAAAAAAAAATTGACACTGTCCTTGTGACAGAGTCGAGAAGATAACCTGGTCTACTAATGGCAAAATATAATTGTCGTACATTTTGTAATGAAAACAATTTGAGTAGAGACACTCTAATATTCAAATATCTACAATTATAGCACCCAATACACAATTTAAACACATAAAGTCTAAACACTTGCTGGGGAGACAAGACAGAAAAAAAAATTATGCAACTGTCTATTTTAAGGGAAAAAGTCATCAAAACTGTTGTAATAATTTATTACACTCACATTTTGGCTGAGTATTGCATAAGGCATTGCTATTGCCTAAACAACTCGGAACCCTCTACACAAATTAACCGAGGTGCTCTCACAACCTGTCCTCCACCCAAACCTCTGCCTCTAAGAAAATAGTCACAGACTCCTTCCAACTTTGAGAATATCTCATGCTCACTTTATTTGAACATCACAAAGACCAATCCAGCAGGAAAAAAAATAGACTGGCATTTGAACTTTGTAGCATTCAAAAACCAGTGCCCCTCTCCACCCACCACCCCAAATTCCAACTATATATGCTTCTCTGGTTTGCTTAAGTGACTGTTTATGTCTGGGTCTCTGATTCATCCCTACATGCTGGACATGTCCTGGAAAGGGGATCTGGATTGAGGACATAAAAATTGTTACAAAAGAAAAGTTTTATTGTCTGTCTTTTCCATACCAAGTAACACTGAAGTCATCATGAAGCCAGAGCTCCATCATTGTATCTATAGGGTAATGGCAAAAGTGCTGGGGAGAGAAACACAGACAGAGGAGGGCTGAGTTTTTAGATGCTTCCTTGATATGGTTTGGCTGTGTTCCCACCCAAATCTCATCTTGAATTGTAGTTCCCATAATCCCCATGTGTCGTGGGAGGGACCAGGTGGAGATAATTGAATCAAGAGAGCAGTTTCCCCCATCCTGTTCTCTTGATAGTGAGTGAGTTCTCATGAGATCTGACGGTTTTATAAGGGGCTTCCCCCTTTCACAGGGCACTCATTCTTCTGTCTCCTGCTGCCATGTGAAGAAGGATGTGTTTGCTTCCCTTTTCGCCATGATTATAAGTTTCCTGAGACCTTCCTACTACTCGAAACTGTGAGTTAATTAAACCTCTTTCTTTTATAAATTAGCCAGTCTAGAGTATGTCCTTATTAGCAGCATGTGAGAACGAACTAATACACCTACTCAAGGTACTTGCCCTCCTGTCTCATTTCTCTGGCCCTATGGTACAGATTTTAATCAAAATGGGAAAGGAGCAGGGTGTACCACTAAGCCTGGACCAGATTGTAAAGCCCTTATAGCAACTAAAAGGAAGCAATGAATCCTCCTGGGGTTGAGGGTAGTGTGTAGGGAACAGAACACTGCCTGTTAGCTGATCAAGGAAAGAATAAATCTGGCTTAAGGAGAAGGTGGATTTGAGTTGAGTCTCAGAAGAGAAGCAAGTATTATCTAGGCATCAAGGGTAGGTGACAGCCCAGGTAAGACACACTACATGGAGATGTTTATGAAGCCCTTCCTGATCTCTTGGTCTGAGTAGAGAACTACTACCATGCATTTCTGTAGCACTCTCTAACAATATGTATCATGGCCTTTAGCACAGTGAGTTCTAATTGCTGTTTATTATCTAGCCTACTGTCCCGTCCGCTGAATGAGGTTTGAAGCCCACTGTCACACGCGCCAATGCTTGTCCCTATCCTGGCTGAAAAGGCATCAGGTCTAAACTTCTGTCAGCAACTATCGCAGTAAGTTTTGTTTTAAAATCAATGTGAAGTAATTAAATCATGTGCAGTCTATATTAGAGGCAGTAATTATTTTAGGACTATAGGATGGTTGTCATCTCAATATAAAATGAACCCAGACTTATTCTTAGGGCTTTATCTTGTCTGTTACTTTGTTCTAAGTAAATCTTACTAGACATTCTCGACTCATAACTTCTCTGGGGTGTAATTTTCTCCTTTATCCATCACCATTACTGTCATCAAGATTTGATGTTATGATGGATACTAAGGATTTACTAAGCAACTAAACACAAGCATTTTGAATGTCTCAGGGGCTTATTGTTTGGGGCAGAAAAGACTAAGGCAAAATGGGATATTAACGACATATACCATAAACTAATTTAATTAGTATTTAAGCATTTTCAAAAGACACAGTTCATTTAACGGCAGCCACAGGTGACATCAGGGAAGTCACACAAAGGAGTAAGGTTACTGGATCTCCGCTAGAAGAAAATGTAACATGTGCTGAACAAGCAGGAATAGTTGCTACCCAACAAAATAAAGGGTGTTTGATTGGTTGGTTCCAAAGTTATACTGATAAGACTTGTAGAGCAAACTGATAGGCTGTCTTCCTGTCAAACTTTTGGCTTTTATGATGGACCAAAACCAGGAAATTCAAGTAAGTACATTTTTGTTTGGATTCAAACTCGGAGTTGCCATGTCTAGTCAGAAGTAGAAGAAAAATTTCAAAGATGGGACAATGCATTTATACTTATTAATCCCAGAATAAATTATGCCAAGTAATTTTTGGTTAGAAAATCACCACTACCCTTCTAATTAGGACTCATAGTTTCACGATGCAGACTTTTTTTTTAAATGAGAAAGGTGGACAATGTTGGCATTCTAGGAATAGATCTCAGTAGAGTACAAAAAATAAAAAAATTAAAAGCTGATCAACTTCGTCTAGAAGAAAGGAAAATATACCAAGAAACAAGAGAAGCAAATGGAGGAAGTTACATTTTAATTTAAGTTTGGAGAATAAGATGTAACCTCTCCGAGTGGAAAGGCATGGATATAGACTTCAATCTTTTCACCACTTTTCAATGTGGACCAACTCTACTATGAGTGAAATGGCAGGTTGAACAGGACGTCCCCCAGGACTTGGGATGAGGTTAACACAAGTGTTAACACAGAGGAGGATAATTCACAGCATGTTGTAAAGCTGGAAATCCCTATGCCTAGAAAACAAGAAGAAAGAAAGGAAGAGGTTCTTAGAGTCAAGCATGAGGAATAGGTAACTTCGGCAGCACACTACTGGTTGAATAGACTAATGCAGTCCTTGTGGGAGGCCAGAAGGAGGACCGAATAGAAACTGTGTTAAAGGTGCAAGTGGTGACTTAAGAGATATCACTGGATAGTTAAGAACTGAAAGAGCAATGACTCACATGTGCCCCTGAGGTTAATGAGAAACATTACCCTTTCGTGGAAAAGTTTAGTATAAATTATGATGCAATAAATGAGCAGCTCTTTCTTGTCCTATTTAGTTTCATTTGGTAGCAAAATACTCCATTTAAGGTATCAGATAGCAGTGCCAAAGGCAAAAGGTATTCTTTGGCTTTTAAAAGACTGATTGCAACATGGAACTCTCATGACCTTCTGCTGATCTTCTTTGATTGGATTAGCCCATGCTTTCTTGAAGTACACTTCCTTTTCTCTCCACCTTCATGACAAGGGTTGCTATTGCACACTGTTCACTGTAGCCTGTGCTGGAGACCTGCAAGTGGCCTGCTCTAATTTGGCTGATTTGGTAGTTCATGCCAACAAATTTTTAAATTCTGCTCTCCAGGTGGCAAGGCTGTTTTGTAACAAATTGCTCACTAATTAGGGCATAAATGTTCTATTCTTCATTTCTCTCTGACCTTGTGCGTTCTCCTTTCCTCACTGCTTACCTGCCCCAGCAGCTCTCTCCTTTTTGTTCTACAGAATCTCTTCTGGGCTTACCTCACATTTTACTTCCAGGACTTTGATCCTCATTTCTAACTCTTGCTTTCTTGCTTGCTTGCTTGTTTTCTCTTTCTTTGTCTTACTTTCTCTTTCTTCCTTCCTTCCTTTCTCTCTCTTTATCCTTCTCTTTCTCTCTCTTTCTCTCTCTCTCCTCTCCTGTCTCCTCTCCTCTCTTTTCTTTTCATTTTTCTTTTCTTTTCATTAGACAGGGTCTCGCTCTGTTGCCCAGTGCAGTGGCCCTATCATGGCTCACTGCAGCCTCAACATCCCAGGCTCAAGCAATCCTCCCACTTCAGCTTCTAGAGTAGCTGGGACTATAGGCATGCACCAGCTAATTCTGAAAACTTTTTGTAGAGATGAGGGTCTCACTGTGTTGCCCAGGCTTGTCTCAAACTCCTGGGCTCAAGCAATCCTCTTGCCTCAGCCTCCCAAAGTACTGAGATTATAGGCATAAGCTACCATACCTAGCTCTAACTTCCTTAATCTGTTCAGTCTAACATCTCTTATTTGACTTCATACCTTTTCTGTTTCCCTAAACCAAAATGGCAGTTTATTATCTTTATTGTCTACAATTTTTGACTCTTAGCCATGTCATTTTTCTCTCTGCAGTGCAAATATACAATCATATGAGTCATTTCTAATCATTCTCTTTATCCTTATGTGATATCAACTCTACATCTATAATCTAAAAAATACATTTAAGTGCTTCACTGTACAATTTTCTAATCAAGTATTAAAATGGTGTTAGATTTTTTATTTGCTTTTCATTATATGTTTTAAAGTTGAAATTTTCTGAAGTTTGTGTGACATTCACAACATATTCAATGGTACAAACAAACAAGGGTAACATATGTTTAAAGATCCTCCAAGGACTTCCGGTATCCAAATTATTTAAAATTAACAAAGTCACTATCTTCATAATTTATATCATCACTTACATGCAGCACATCTAGTTTAGACAAAACTAATTGTCTCAGTTTTTGTGTATCTTCGCAATTCTTTCATTGTGTAGGAGAAATTCACCCATAAGGGCAGGAAAAACTTAAAGACTTACGTGCTTATCAAGGCAATAATGATTGTTGCAAAGATGTGGCTGTCAATCTACATCTTTCCAACACTCAGGGTGAAACTAATGAGAACGAAATAAAAATGTCATACAGAGAGATGATATGTTTTGGCTTTCTTTGGGAATCGCTACCCAAATGATCCCAGGAACTAGATAAATAAACTTTTAACAGCATGCTTAGGAAAAATGCCAGCATTACTGAGTGGCTCCAGAAACACAGTGACTGTGTGACCAGTATTAGCAAGAGTAAGCTTGCTCCACCTAACCAGAGAGAAACATATGACTAGTTATTTTCACCTTGGCCATGCAGCCTGCGTGAAGTTTTGGAATACTAGCAACCCTAGACTCATGTTTGGGGCCACATATGTAAAGTGCAACCTAAGAAGAATACTTCTTAAAATCTAATCTTGGCACTCATGTGTGAGGTGGCATCATACCTAGGGGCAAAAACATGAGCATGTTCTTTTTCCAGTTCTCCCAAGAGCTCTTCTACCTTCTTTGTCTCCATCCTGAAGACCTCTTCTTAGCTTTCCCTGTAACTGTAGATGTCATTCCAAGACTCTGTCCTCCACCTGTGAGGGACTTCATTACTTGTGATTTCAACCTCACCATGCTGACGGTTCCTAAAACTCTCTGTCCTGACCTTCCTCCCAAGTGTTACACTTCAAATGCTTGCTGGACTTTTCCATCAGAAACTTTAGGACCTACATGTGAAAATCCGGACCCAGTATCTTCACCGCTGTACCTGCTCCTCCTTTACCATTAGCTAGGTCACTTGCTAGTACCACCAGCCACCAGATCACCAGCACTACACACCAAGGGGACATCTTGGACTCTTGCTTCCCCTCCACCCCCTCCATTTCACTCCCATGTCCACTCAGTGGCCTAAGCAGACTAATTTCCCTTTTCTCCGTACACATACGGCTATATCTTAGTTCATTTCCATATCATGTCTCCCCAGCACTACAGCTCCCTGGGTAAAATCTGTCTCCAGACTTTCCCATTCTCTGCAGTCTCCAGAGTGATGAAAAAACATCTTGCCATGTTTTCCCACTTTTTTAAGACTTTCAAAGTCCCCTCTGGCTACATAGCATAAATTCCAAACTCATTAGAGATACAGTCATCTGACTCCTGCCGATGCCTTCAGCCTCATTTCTCACCTGTCCTCCTTGTTTTTCACTTCACAAACTAGCAACAAAAAACTCACATAATGCTTACTATTGCCAAGCCCGATTCTAAGCACTTTATGTATGCTAGCTCACAATTGTCACAGAAACCTTATTAGGAGGTCCTATAATTATCTCAGTGTTTACAGATGAGGCAACTGAGACACAGAGAAGCTCAGTTACTTGCCCGAAGTTACACACCTTGCATACAGCAGAGCAGGTGGTCCCGTTCCAGAGTCCATGCTCTACTCAGTTTGCCCTTCTTCACTGGGTGTGCAGGGCTGCTTTCACCACCTCATGAGATGGCTCAGGCTCCACCTTCTCCCAGAAGTACTGTCAGTCACACCTATGTCTAGCTCACTCCTATTTATTCTTTAAAGCTCAACTCAGTCATCATAGCTTGCAGGAGTTCTTGCCTAGCCCTTTCTGTTCTCCTATGATAGGCTATGTATGTTTCCATATTGCAGTTATCACCTCATATAACAATCACCTATTTATGTATTTGTCTGCCCTTATGAACCGTGAACTTCTTGAGACCAAGGAATATGTCTGCCATTTTTGTATCTTGTATTTGGCATGGTGTCCAGTCATTAAAAGGCATTCAATAAATGTGCTAAGTGAAGAATAAATAAATACATAGATGAATAAAAGGCACCCACCAGTAACCCTTCGTAATAAGAGTACCATAGTAATTGAACTTCAAAGACTTACAGAATGACTCCAGCCCCTGCAGTCGGCTTGCAAAAACTGTAAGAGGCCTCAGAGTATGCTCACACGCATGCCTGGGTGTTTTGGGGAGCTGGAGGGAGGTGAGGAGGGTACTTGAATCAAGGTAGAAAGAGACTAAAAATAAAACTACACACACACTGTTAAACCAAACACCTTTAGAGGACATCTGTGTTAATGGTTCAACAAACCCAAATATTGTTTCCTCATAATATTTTGATTTCAACTACCTTTTTTGTTTTAGTTCTAATTAAAGATGGTCTTAAAGTATTATAAAATATATACCTGAACCAGGTGAAGCCATCTAATTTCCTGGGGACACCAGAGTAGTGACTATAGTAAAATAGTGCCCTTTCCACAAATCACAGCTGAACGACAGACCTAGATTGGGAGCACTGGTAGGACAAGTTCTCATGAAGCAATTGATTAGTAAATATTGGGAAATTAGCTTTTGTGTAATAACATTGTAGATAGAAGCTCAGTGCCCCACTTGGTGTTAGAAACATGGCTTTTGCTCACTGCCAGGTTAACCACAAGTCTCCTTCATGCAGCTGATCGGGACATTGCTAAACCTGTACTCTCCCAAAATCAACACTGAAATTCTCTCTCCTGTGACTAGGTTTTGATTGCTCTTTCAGATGACCTGTAAGAAACATGAAAAACACTTTTCTAGGAATCAAATGACATCTAGGCCCGTGCCTGCCACTAACTATGTACATGATTCTGACCAAGGTGCTTGACTTCTTTGGGTCTCCATTTCCTTATACAGAATAAAACAGTTAGATATGGAAATTTCAAGCTACTTTCAGCTCTAAAAGTTTATGCTCTAAAAAATAAAATTAGTATGAATGATACATTAAAGTCACTTGCATGCATACACACACAAAAGAGCAGTCACGTATATACTGATTTTGCGATAACAAAAATATTATATTTATTATACGCATACAGGTGATACCTATATGTTCCTGTAGAATTTGAGAGGTGCTGTATTTGTTTAAATTTCAACTCTAACATCTTTGTTAGAAGTTCTACAGAACTTTCTAACAAGAAAACTACCTGTCATTTCATGACAAGGATCTTAAAAGTTAAAATCCACTTCCCAAAGAACGACACAGGTCATACTTTGCACAATCGTTTGGAGTTTCTTGGAGTAAGGGTGGTTGATACTTTTTCACAAAGCACACCACCACAAATCGAGTTCCCAGAGCGAGGTGGATAAGCGGGGCTGGCAGGTGGGGAGGGAAGGGGATTTCTGTCATGGGGAAACAAAAGGTGGCTATGTGCACTGTGGAATGCAGAGCCCCTCCTCCTTAATCCTGGCTGAATCCTGACTGGCACCACCTGCTGTTATGTGTATGCTCACAGAACAATGGGCACCTGCGTATGGTAAATACGATTAAAACAGACACAAAAACCTATCATCATGGTAAGTCACACAGAGTGCTCTTGGGAGAGCTTAGTGTACACAGAGATGATGAGGTAGGTGGAAGGGATTTTTTCTGCTATTAAACTTGAAGCAAAATGTATTTATGTTATATTCTAAAGGGCTTCAAATTCCTAAAAAGAAAAATTAATGAGGCAAAATTTCTCTATTATCAATGCTCGAGATCTTTAACACCTGTAAACAATTCAGCAATTAAACTGGACTGTATCACTAAAATTTCCAAAAATGACTTCCACTGGGAGGAAAGTCATTTATACGTATCTATTAAAAAACAAAAAAACAAAAAAAAAATGTTCTTTTATGTTTATGGAAAAATCAAATTTTAGTTTGATGTTTTAGGTCAACTCAAAAATAAAACATTATTTTGAAATCAGCTTTCCATAAATAATGTGGGATTTGAGACATCAAATAAAATAAAGAAGCAGGAAAGTGTTTTTTTTTTTCATTGCAATCTAAATAAATTCAAATGTGTTTAGTTGGAAATTAGCAAGAATTTAAACAAAGTCTACTAAAAATAGTCCTGAGATCCATTTTCAGCCTCACTTCTAAATTCACACTAAGAGTTCAGTTTCATTATTTTAGAATTTCAAAATGTATTTGTATGAGATAAAATATCATTTTTCATAATTCAGCTCTTTGAAGTTTACATTTGCTGTTAATTCTCAAGTATTTTTCAAATTAAGTATAAAAATACCTACCTATAACTGCCAGCACACTAAAATAATCTGTTACTATTATCATGCATGTGTATTACTATTTATCAGCTTATTTGGTCTTCTGTCTTCTCCCAACTGAGAAAATGGCCACATAAAATATACTAAATGTTTTCTGATTGTGGCAAAAAGCAATTCTTTTTATAATGGAAAAGGGCAAATGCACATCATTAAAGAAATGCAAACCTTGACTAGACACAGAGAAGAAAGCAAACTCAAGTACCATATGTTTTCTGAGAAAGCAATGCTGAAATCCAACTTTCCAAGAATTACTTATTTTAATAATGATTATTATCAAGTATTCTCTTATCCACAATGTTGGCTGCAGGTATGATTTGAGAGCCCTAAATAAACGATAACCAAATGCTATCATTTAAAACGCATAACAAATTTGGTGGTAACTTTTTCCATTGTTTAGCAACATCCAAAGAGAATATTTGACTCAAATACATACACACTCATACACAAAGATATAAATATATATTCTACTGGATATCTTTTTACTAAATGTCATATCCAATTTTAGAGTTTTAGATTCCAAATAGATATTACACTGTGGAGCATGAATTTTCAGTCAGCTATAACACAGACACTTGTCATCTGTCACCTAAATTGATATTAGCACCTCATTTCCTCAAGGTCATTTTAGGGTCAACAGACATAATTCCTTGTCATCATGATAGGCCTAGGGAAAATAAGCAAATTAGTACAGTAATGTAGACAAAAAAGGCAAAATATTATCCTATTATCAAATATCAGATAATTTACATAGCCTTAAATTATTGGAAAAATAGTCAATAAATGTTTGCTAGACAGTTGTGCTTGAAAAGCTGCAAGGGATCATTCTCACATACGATAAACATTCGGTATACTGAAAGACATAGCCAGCCATATCTGCCTAAGTATTAATCACTTTGTGATGTAATTAGTTGTGTCAAAAATGTTCTAGGAGGTCCATGTGGAACCATATATTCTTAGTGTATTGAATTATTCAAAACTGTTTACTTCTGCAATTCATAAAGTATATAATAACCTCTACCTAAAATATGGCTCTTCTGGATGGTACAAAAAAGTGCAGAAAATATCTTATATGAATATACTATAAAAGAGTGATATGTAGTCATATAGAAATATACAAAGAGCTATAGAGCCAGAAAATTTAAGAATTTAATGAGATCCATACTCACTGTCCATTGGTCACCTTGCAATAAACTTGAGACACCAATTCAAACAGTAAAAATTCTAAAATGCACATTATTATTACTTTCATTTTAAAATATTAAACTGAAATATACGTGATAACTTAAATTATAGATTAGGCCATATCATGCTGGTCTCCACATGACCCTTGACACCTGAGTTGGAACAAAAAACTGCCAATAGATCCTGACATAGAGAGTTAAAAATCTATGTTGGGGAAAAAGAAGCCTGTTTGAATATTTGGAAACTTAATTTATGGCTTCTAAATTAATAATCCTGCTTTAGACAAGAATCCAAACCCTGTACAGGGCATGGCCTTAGGAATTCAGAATGAAGACAATTTATTATAAAAACTTTCTATGGCAACAACAATATTCTTTTTTTGAGTTGATTTTTAAAATTTTTTTTTTAATTTTTATTTTGTGTGAGTACATAGTAGTTGTATATGTTTATGGGTTACATGAGATATTTTGATACAGGCATGCAATGTGTAATAATCACATCAGGGTGAACAGGGTATCTATCACCTCAAGCATTTATCCTTTGTGCTACAAACAATCCAATTATACTGTCAGTTATTTTTAAATGTACAATTATATTATTTTTTACTATAGTCATTCTGTTTTACTAGCTAATACTACATCCTATTCATTCTTTTTAACTATTTTTTGTGCGCATTAAACAACAGCAGTATTATTGAAGATACTTCAAATATCCAGGCAAATATAAATTGGAGTATGGTTATGACAGTTTATCTTTTTTAAAAAATACCCAAAGTTTATAAGCCATTTCCAAGAGCCTCATATCTAAAACTCACAATAATGTGTGTGTGTATGCGCGTATGTAATTTTTTAAAATCATTGATATTGTTATATAAGCAACCTACAAAAATTATCTCCTGATAACCTTTTTGAAAAGAAAAGTTAATTGCTCTGCAAAGGAAAACATACTTCCTTTAGCTAATATTCTGCTCATTTGGACAAATTATAAATAAAGTTTAGCAAAAAGAGTCATCCCTTAAAATTATTACTGGGAAAAAGCAATCAAGGGAGGAACTTTAGTCTCCCACCGGATGAGGGTCAGTGATTCAGAAAATTATTCCAACAGTAATTTTTTATCTAATCAAGGCATTTTGTTACAGTGAGTGTAAGTTCCCAACCACACCTAACCTGTTGCTAGCGCTCAAGAACTACCTTCGCAAATCAAACATGGAAGCCATTTGGCGCAGGGTCATCTGGAAGAGGTACCAAGGTTCCAGATGGAACAAACCTCCTACCCATTCAAAAAAAGAGTTTAATGCACTAGTTTCTAGACGGGCCAGTAAACAAATGTCTGATTGCCCCATGTAATAGGTCAATCAGTCCTACTGGTTCTTTAACAACTGGAAAGAGGTCCCTGCTGTGTAATGAGATTATGGAGCACATGATAGATTAGTGACCTTTTGAATTAGGACAAGCAACATGAACTTACTAACAAATTCCCCCTTATATTAGAGAGGCTATGCTAAGGGTGTCAGCCATTTGACAAATACAGTTGAAGTGCAGATGGAAATAGCAACTATAAAGCTTCATTCTTCAGTGTTCCACAGCTGAGTCTGAGAATTCACATCTGGTTTGAATATTCAGAAAGCATCTAACAATCTTAGTCAACAACTACATAAAAAAACTTTTCCAATTTGGATTTATACCTCTGTTTTAAACCATATTTGAAAAAAAAAAATAGCTTTTTAGATTCCTTGACCAATTGACCAATCAGCGAAGGCATATGAGTGAAACAGGTTTGGGACATAAACAAAACTCCTATTTCTTTCATTCTAAATCCTATTTTAATTCTGTAAAAGATTGCAGCATTCACATAGCACAGGGGTTTGGAGATAAGCAGAGTGGTCAGTTTGACCTGGGATAGCTCGTTTAGGAGCTATGTAGATTCAAGCAAGAAGGGCTTTTTTAAACCCCTCTGGACATCAGTGTCATCCTTAATATGGAATCATGAACTATCTACTCATCAGGTTATTGTGAAGATAAAATTAGATAATTTATGTAAAACTCTATGTAGACTAGCATGTATATACACTAATCTCTCAATGAATATTAACTACTACTTATTATTATTATTGAAAAATGTTGTTCCAATGGGATGAACTGTTTTTTCTAATAAATAATTTTTTCTATAAATAAATTGTTCCATTTATTTAACAAAACATCATGTGTTCAAACAGGTTTGATTAAGGTAGACTTCATCACAATGCCACAGAAAACCCCTGTTTGACTGTCATTCTATTAATATCATTTCCCCTCATATGACCTTCTAAAAAGGATCAGAATTCCTTCACACATTAGGAGATAAGTGACTCTGGGATAATCGCAGTGTGTTAGTTTTGGTAATGTAGTTGGGTATGCACACATCCGGCAGTACTCTGCTGTGCTGTGTCAGTTTGATCAGCCACTCTCTTCAGTTAAGAATGAAGTATATGCCTTTGACACTAAATGAAGATAACTGGCTTTTATAGGATAGTGGTGGCTAGATTAGCACTATGCCCTAAATAGCTAAGCATTCAAACCAAAACCCAGTCACCACTCATCCCCAAACCTCAGTATATGAACTTATTCTGAGTCTTGGAGTATAGTAATGTGTTACTCATGAACTTTATCAATGCTATTTAAATGCTCTTTTCAGAATAATCTAAAATTATGGAAACAAATGGCTAATTCACATTAAGGCTTTTCGTAGTCCCTACTATGAATCATAGGCTGTGTGGAAAGCGTTGCCAATTTCTGAATTCTCAAAGTACAGTCTCTGTACTTTGAGTACAAAGTGTTGGGACAGAGGAATGACCTATAAGAATGCCGTATGTACCATTATGATAACTCTTTCCTCTTCATACTGAACCGAACTGATGTTTATAAGCTACTTATACAGTCTCTTTTGAACACCTTTTCTACACAAATGATAATATGTGGTAGATCAAGCCAAGAATAAATCACGTAGACAATTACTAAACATACGTACTATAGTTCATGGCAACAACGCATACATAGATCAAACTCATATGTAGGGCTAGTCTTCTGAATTTGACTGACTTCACAGAACACTGAAATTATTTACTGTGTCAACTTTACAGAAAATACTATTTAAGCATGCCAGGCTGTAAACACTCTAATACAGGTTTAACTGAATGGGAGAACATTAAAACAAACTGCTATAATCTGAATGTTCATGTCCTCAAAATTCCTAAGTCGAAATCTAATCACCAATGCAATGGCTTTAGGAGCTGGGACCTTTGGAAGGTGATTTGGCAATGAGGGCAGAGTTTTCATGAATGGAATGAGTGCCCATATAAAAGATGCCCCAGAAGGCTGCCTTGCCTTTTCTACCATGTGAGGACACAGAGAGAAGGCATCATCTGTGAACCAGGAAGTGGGCCTTCACCAGACACCAAATCAGCTGATGGCTTGATCTTCAATTTCCTAGCCTCCAGAACTGTGAGAAATAAATTTCTGTTGTTTTTAAACTACTCACTCTAAGACACTTTGTTTTATCAACCCAAAAGGACTAAGACAGACATTCACATTAATTTAATAGTAGTATAAATATCTCTAGCAGTTCTAATGGCGTCTCTAAACTACTAAAATAATGGCAAGTATCTATACTTAATTTATTTCCTTCCTGATTCTCATTTTAAATTATTGGTCATTGGGTGTATTGCCATCCCTATGCACTTATTACAAGACAGTACTACGGAGTAAGAGAGAAAGGCATCCCGCCACCATACCCCCTGAATTCTGGGCAAGCGTTTAGAACATCTCAAAAAGGGATTCTTTAGGGATAAGCATTATATAAAAAGAAGACCAAAATCTTGACAAAGAAAATACTAAATTTCTCATAAATAATTCTCCTAATGTTTTGAATTTCTTTACGTTTTCATTTTTTTTAAAACCTCCCACCTAAACTGGGCTCAATTGGCCACACTGAAATACTTATTGTTAAGAATGTTGTCAAATATTAGAATTACAGTAACCGTTATATTATTACATTAAAATACTTATAAAAAGGTACCACTCCCCATCTCTACTAAAAATACAAAAAACTAGCCGGGCGTGGTGGTGGGCGCCTGTAGTCCCAGCTACTTGGGAGGTTGAGGCAGGAGAATGGCGTGAACCCGGGAGGTAGAGCTTGCAGGGAGCTGAGATCCGGCCACTGCACTCCAACCTGGGTGACAGAGCGAGACTCCATCTCAAAAAAAAAAAAAGGTACCACTTACTAGCACTGGGTGAAACATTCTAGAATGGTTCACAATTTCCTTTTGATTTCTTCCCATTTTTAGTATCGACAGAGACCCTAACGCTTAGCTCTGTTTCTATAGTTTTACTTCTAAAACACTCCTTTACGTATTTCTCTTTAACCATGTGTGTTCTTTGAAGTGGCAGTGGCTATAATTGTCCTTATTATGTAAGCAGGAAGTGAAAGGTGGCCAGAAGTGAAATGATTGGTCATGAGTCACTCTGTTTGCCAGTTAAAATGGACAAAGAAGACTGCACAGAAACTTGTGGCCAGGCCAGGAAATGGAAAGGAGGGGAAAGTCTCGAATTTCTTGTTCAAGGATCTGAAAATCCAATAGAAGATCCAGAGCAAACTCAAAGTTAGCCTGCAAAGTGGACTACCTTAGTAATGTTACACTAACATAACATCATGATCACCAATAAAATAATAACCCAAAGAGACAAACCAGTTTTTAGCTGCTATGCAAAGCATTATGAGTGCCTGTATAAGTGTTCTAGGTAATTGCAATCCGGGTTATCCATACCAGTATCTCTTTCAGGTGAAGGCAGAAGGTTGAATATTTAGATACTTTCAAAAATTGTCCCTACTAGATTCGAATGTCTTGTTAATTTGGAGGCTTACTTATTGGAATTTACTACTGATTGCAGAAATAATCGATAAACAGAGATATGGGGTAAATCTTCATAGGTAAAATGAGTGATTAAACATATATATCTAATAGGAGAAGGACACAGGCTCAGTCATCAAAACAAGATGGATTCCAAAATGCAACCTGGAGCTGGCCAAGGCTGAAAGCATAAGGACAACCATGTCAGAGTTCACTCATGATGGTTATGACTCTGCATTGCAACAAATCACCAACAGTTTTCTAATTTTTACTGTAACTTGGAATTATATGCCTGAGGCTGTTGAATCCAGATTGCCTGTGTATCCCCTTCCTTTATACTCACACATTAGCCATAACTTACGGCTCTGCACTACTGTTCACCCACTCATAGGGTTTACTCGTCTAACAAAATTACACTGATCTCTTGCCCTTCTCCAGACTCCTGTAGAGTTTCTTTTTGGCAACTGCACAACATATTTATATTTTACTTATAATATGTGTGAGTATACCTATAATATTTCTCTAGATGGCTCATTACTTTTTTCTTAGATAGAAATGTCTGCTCAGATGATGAATTCCATGTAAGTATCAATCATTGGCTTTTAGCCTAGCCATGCCATAGCACCTAACACAGTGCTATACACTCAGCAAACCAATACCAACTGTTGAATTGGGGGAACTTTCCTATGTGTTCGGAAGAAACACCTAAATTAAACTGAGCAAAACAAGCTGATTCTTAGAAACTGAAGCTCATTAAGCAAATGCTAGAAATCAAGGTCTTTGTCTTAATGACTACAAACACAAATTCGTGTGTGGAAGAAGATGATAGCTGTCTGTGAGTTAACAGAAAAACATGAATAAAAACCAGGTCTCATGACTAAGAAGATGCTCACCCTGTAGATTTTGGTATATTATTATCTAGAACATATTTTCCCATCTCCCTGCAGCTTTTTAAAAATAACCCTCCCTACGGGTTGGGATGTAGGCATGAATTTCAAAGAAAAAGAAATACCCTATCATATTTATTTGGTCTCAAGTATATAAAAACTTTAAACTTTTTCTATCAAAAGATTGTCTCTTTTGGTAGCAATCCCATCTCTGTTCTATCTAGTAAAAGGAAATTGAAATGGTAACTTTATTTGTTGTGATATATCCGACCAGTGTCCAATGAGATAAAAATAGGCAGTGATTTTGTGTCTGCCTCCAACAGGAATTAGAACAGAATACAAGCAAGAAAGAAGTAAAGCTGTAAGCATATTTATAATTTAGCATGCTCTGAATTAGGACAAGAGAGAAACAAATACAGATTAAAATTTCAAGTTTATTTTAATGTGCAATCAAATGTCTCTTTAGAAACTTTATCAAGAAGGAAAAAGAAACCTCCAACACTTCAGAAAAGAGTATATGGAAAAGAACCGTTAATAGAACAACTACTGAGAATATCACACTAACAAAATTTTCTCAAGAGAATAGTTAGAGCTAAAATGGTGAAAGTAGGGTGAACTTTTTAGGGTGGTTTAATTTAACACGCCTAAGCCACATGAAGGCAGCTGTTTACTGAAGTTCTGTTTCTTACATTTTTGTGAATTTTCAAAGTCCAATATGTTGTCTGCACAGGCTGATGGATACATCTACAACAACAAAGCACAAAATATAATGGAAGCAAAAGAAGTTTTCCTTCTTTTGGGAATGCTGCTTGGGAGAGTATCATAGATAGTCATGAAAGAAGTTACTTTTCCATGTTATTCCCATAGACAAGATTGAGCATTTTTGGAAATGTTATCAACTGATGCAAAATGACAGCAACATTGGAAGGAAGAATCAGGAGGATATCTTAGAAGAAAACCACAGAATCTTTGCAAGAGATACAGACAACTACTTTACACCTGGTTTCCACAGGAGAAATGGCTCAAAATATGACATTAGTTGAACAGTAGGAAAAATGTCTATGGTCTCTTCAGCACCATCTGTATGTGGTCTCTGAGTCTCCAGTTTCTCATCTATGACACTGGGATAATAATATTCAATGAGTTATTTTGAAGATTAAATAAGATAGCATATGAAAGCAGTTCCAGATTCCAGACATAAGAGTAAGATTTTAAAAATGTTGTTCTCAATTTTCTTGTGTCATTGCTGCTGCCATCTAGACTTAAACAAATGTTGCTGTAAGAGCCAAGTAATAAACTAATGCATCTAATCAAGATTAAAGATTTTTCTTTCTAAGATAACTCAACTGCATGACTGTTGACCACATTCTAACGCAATGGTTCTATTCATGTATTTATTTATCTATTTATTCATCTATTTATTTATTGAGACAGTCTCACTCTGTCACGCAGGCTGGAGTTCAGTGGCAAGATCATGGCTTACTATGACCTCACCCTCCGAGATTGGGTGTCCTTAGCAGTCCCCAGTAGCTGGGACTACTGGCATGTGCCACCATGCCTGGCTAATTTTTTATTTTTGTTTTTATTTTAGATACAGGGTCTTGCTATCTTGCCTAGTCTGGTCTCAAACTTCTGGGCTCAAGCAGTGCTCCCATCTCAGCCTCCAAAAGTGCTGGGGTTACAAGTGTGAGCCACTGCACCCAGCTAAGACAATGGTTCTAAACTTGAGTGTGCGTAAGAAAGAGTTGGGAGCCTGTTAAAAATCCTCAAAGGTTCTAACACACAGCAGGTCTGAAGTGGGTCCTAAGAAGTGAATTATTTTAGCAGAAAACCTAGGTAATTCTGGTAGTTGTGGTCAGTAGACAGCACTTTGAAATATGCTGCTGTAAAAGGATAAATTAGTTATTACTAAGACATGAAATTATCAGTGAAAAAATTAATATGATAAAGGGGAGTAAATAGAAACAGAGAAGAAGACATTGAAAGAAAAATCACAGAATACCAGGTTATAAGGTATTTTTCTATCCAATAAAAATTTCCATCATCCCTGACAGATGGTCATTTTAAATACTTTCAGTGATGGGGAATTACTGTCTTCAGGCAACACATGCTATTTTGGGTTATAAGTTGGTATTTTATAAAGGGCAAATGGTAAGTTATTTGAAAGACTGAAGAAATAGGGATATTGTTCAGAATAAATTATACATGGAAGCCTTTCTAGACATCAGTGAACTAGATAAGGCATCAACTTTAAATTCAAAATTAATTGACTACAATACTATTTGGACACCCAAATGTTGGATCTACTACCTGATTCCACTAAAAAGGGCATAGTTTCTTTGGCTGCTATAAAAATAAACCTTTTAATATGTACCTCATTCATATTTCTATGGTACAACATTTCAACCACACATCTGGCAACACTTTCATCTTTCATCTCTCTATTTAGGCAGTGGCACGTAAACAGCCATTCAGTGTGTGTATGTGTGTGTGTGTGTGTGTGTGTGTGTGTGTGTGTACCTTCAAAATATTTTACAATGCTTATGAATATCTTAGTGATCCAGATCAAAGCATCTTTAATAAATATAAGGTATCCTATAAAGCCATTTTATCCTACTACTCTGTTGAAAATAATAGTGCCGATATTTTATTTTTATCTTCATATCATTATTCCACTAAATGGGGAACACAGTTACTAAACCATTTACTCATGTACTTGTTTTAGAAGAACTCACAGGCCTAGTGGTTTCAGATGGCTGTCACCTGTGATTGATGCTTGGGCATTACCATTTCCAAGTATGTAAATTACCAAAATCTTCTACAGCCTCTTTTAGTATAAATCCACTGCTATGTTATTGCTACAAACTGGAAAGTGTGTAGAGTTGCACACATAAATATGGTCTTGGATTATTGTAATATAATCTGTCAAAATGGTGGAATAGTGGAATAAGTTTTATAGTCTCATACCTGTAATGCCAGCAATTTGAGAGGATGAAAGAGAAGAATCGCTTGAACCAGGAGTTCAAGACCAGCCTGGGTACCTTAGGGAGACTCTGTCTCTACAAAAAGTGAAAAAAAAAATAGCCAGCTGTGGTGGCACATGCCTGCAGTCCCAGCTACTTGGGAGGCTGAGGCAGGAAGATCGCTTGAGCCAGGTGGGTTGATGCTGCAGTGTGCCATGATCACACCACTGTACTCCAGCCTGAGTGACAGAATGAGACCCTTCCTCAAAAAATATAAAAATTTTTATAGAGTTTTCTGGGATTTAGAGTAGGCTGAAAGCCGTCTTACATGGCTACATTTCACATAGTTCCCAATGCTTCTTTTTAGTCCTGGATTCCAGTTGAAAATTAGAATAGCCCCCATTTCCTCTTCGCCACTGAACCACCACTAAAACATCAATCCCAAATCTGCACCTTAGGCAATATCTGCTAGTATGAAATATCTTGGCCCTAAGAAAACTTTGTTGAAGTATCAGATGAAGGTTTTCATGACTACTTTAACAACACTACTATCTATAATTTATTTTCTTTGGGTACTAAAGAGTATCCAATGATAAACAAGTCTTTCTCTCTCTCTCCAAAGGTATCTTTGTGTTCAAGCTTGAGAATGAGAAAGGCAGCCACTGACACACAGGAGTGGGCCTGGTACTATCAGCTAGGCCTCAGTGTTCTCCTATTTGATCATAAAAAATTTCTCAAAGCATCAACATCAGACAAGACCACTCTGACCATGGCAGACTAAAACCAAAACATCACCACTCCCATATCATGTCTGAACGCAGACAAAACAAAGACGTTGTCCAAGACACAAAATACCAAACATCTCCCTCTCTTGCCAAATGAGATTGCTGCTTCCTTACAACTATAGCTTTAGTAACACTCTAGCCTGTTCTCCTGTAGATAAGACTGGGATACACAATTATAGAATTGTTCCTGCTTTCTGGGAGTACCGCATCCCCAGAGTGAGCCACCATTCTCTTGAACCCTCTTTCTTTTTTTTTTTTTTTTTTTTAAATTTATTTATTATTATTATACTTTAAGTTGTAGGGTACATGTGCATAACATGCAGGTTTGTTACATATGTATACTTGTGCCATGTTAGTCTGCTGCACCCATCAACTCGTCATTTACATCAGGTATAACTCCCAATGCAATCCTTCCCCCCTCCCCCCTCCCCATGATAGGCCCCGGTGTGTGATGTTCCCCTTCCTGAGTCCAAGTGATCTCGTTGTTGAACCCTCTTTCAAATTATTCAACCAAAGCCCGTATCCTATGCATTCTTCCTGGCACCCGCTTACTGAGATGCCCCCACGGTTCCCCATGATGTGTATCCTCCTCACGACAATGAGTCATAAACCCATCATGTTCAACCACCAGTGTACTCCTCGTGGTTTCTGAGGGGAGAGCACTGACAAGCTCACTTACCGAAGCCAAAACAGATATTCTTCAGTAAAGCTCAAAGAATTGTTATCCTCAACACACTCAGTAAAATTCTGACATAAATGAATTCCTCCTTGAGCTTATTTTCTCACATTATAGGTCTGGTGGCAAAAGATCCTTTAGCTCTGTCCCTCAGAAGAGGTACTTTTGGAAGGTACAGAACAAACAAGTAAATTACAGCCCATTTGTTACGTATTTACTAGAGATAGAGGCATGATTTCAAGGAATATGAGTCAGTAGGATAGATCCACACCCAGGCCATAGTGAGCTTGGTAGTCCGTAATCCTGGATACTTAAGTAGAATCCTACAGCAGATTCAATGTAAACCTCTAGTAGAAAAACAAACAACTAAATTGAAGTGATGTGACATTGACTTTACCCCAATTTTTGCTTTCTCAGGTTTTATGCTTATTAGGGATACTTATCTCTTTATCATTAATGTCCTCATCAAGGCACGTTTAATGGTCTAGTGTTTAAATATGAAAATGTAAGTTTTCTGCTGTGCAAAATAATGTGAAACAACAATATAAAGACCTAAGGTACATTTATGTAAATGTCAATGATTTGTACGAGATAAAAAAGTTTCCAATTATAGCATATAACTTTTGACATTTTGAAAAATGACTACTAGTCTTTGCAAAGCACCTATATTGGATTCTGTCATTTCTGCCTCTCTCAAAAGTATAAACAGATTTTTCTCTTAAAAGGCTTATGCAATAAACAAATTCCATTTAAGAGAATAACACCTGAAAGTTATTGCCACTGACTATATGTTTTAAATACTGTTCAAATAATTATATATACATTATTTCTAATCCTCACAAAATATTCTATATATAATTATTCTCATTTTACAGATGAATCCCTGGATTCATTAAATGAGAAATTAAATGATGTGCTTCAAACACACAAAATTAAAGGGTAGAACTGAGATTCAGACCCACTTACGTCTGACTGACTAGGCAAGCTGAGGGGTGTGTGTGTGTTTATGTGTGTGCATCCCCTAATCTATTATGTAATTACTATTTTTTTCAAGAGCAATTTCTTTTAGGTGAAACTCCTTTTAACACTCAATATTCATGATGCTTTAACACACACATTCAAAACTTGCTCTTTCATTTTGGTTGCAAGTTTGGAAAAAGACTTACTCCTAAAATAAATTTATTTGAGAAAATTCAGCTTAAAGATATGATAGTTACTACATGGGATGATTTTGTTGTCTCTTCCTCCTCAAAGACTTTAAAATGGCTTTGGTCATGTGAAGTTAGTATCATCATTCAGAGCTTAAAAATCTCAAGATTCATTCTCCACCCCTTCAATAGTCCTGAGTATATTGTTTCTAAAGCACTACAGGGACTTTAGAGAGAAAATATGGGATTTTGAAATGATAATGTGAATTTAAAATTCCTTTTTCTTTCTTTCTTTTTCCCTCTCTCGCTCTCTCTTGCTTGCTCGCTCTCTTTTCTATTTTCTTTTTCTTTTTCTATGTTGTTCAATTAGCTAACACTCTATAAAAATGCCCTCGAGGTCTAGAGGATCTGGAATGCTTAGGTACAAAAGGAAAAGGACATTCTACCAAGGTTCCTGCTTGCCCTGAATTATCCTTTTGCCTGTTATCAGATTGCATCACTATCTCTAGGCTATGATTAAAAAATCATCACATGCTTATTTTTATCAAATTGCAAGATACCATTCAAATATACTACTCCCTTGTTTGCTGATACAATGATCTTTTAAATATCAGAGGTTGCAAATTATTTAGAATTTTTAGATTACAAGACATTTAGCACACTAGACATCTAGAATTTTGAAACACAATGCAACTTCATTAGCAAAATGAAAAATATTCATTTGTTTGTGTTTATTATTTTTGTAATCTGCTTATTCAAAATCCAAAACCATCTAACGTTGAAAGCCATTTACATTACAATCATATCTAATATCCTGCCCATATTATTGCTCCAGGAAATAAATGCATTTTAGGAGAATTTATTTATAGAGCATCTCTTTCAGAGGTGAGGCTCAGGGAAGCTCTGTGAGGCTGCAACAGTTTACCAGAAGGAGTCAGGCCATAAAGAAAGAAGTGCTGGCATTGGGTGGGGCTGAATAGTTTGCATCTTTTCCCACTGTTTCTCCCTGCTGTCATTTCCATGAAAATCGAGGGTGTGGGAATGTATGCCACAGTAAGAAATCCTACAGACTGCTTTGTGTGCCCAAGAGCCCCCACCCCATAATATCTTTAGCTGTTTTTCTTAATCATTGAAAGAGCTATCACACTAATGTCTGGGAAAACTGCAGAGGAGCTAAGCAAGCCAAAGAAATATCATGCTGGGGATGATATTTCTCCTGTCACAGCAGTCTTTTCTCCTTAGGAGGAATACACTTAGCATGAAACCAAAAGGCGTTTGCTGTCTAGCCATCTCAGGATCATCACAGAGCAAACGCATCTGGCCAAAAATCTGCCTTTTGCTTCACAATCCACCTTGCTTAACACTCTTCCTTTTAAACACTAAAAATAAAACGACTCTCTCTACCCAGTTAACACCAGAAGTATCCATCAGTGGCCACAGTCCTCAGTAATCCACATGTGGAACACACCTTATCTCTATTCACTTCACCACGCTCCAGTCAGTGTATCCATTATGAGCCATGGCTTCTTTACTATTCTCAAAAAGCAGCAGTTTGCACCTGCCTCGTTAAAAAAGCAAGGCTTGGCACTGTTATCCTCTACAGTTACTCATAATGCTCCACGGTTTCCATAGCCTCGCTGATATTACACACTCACACATGTACACACATACATATTTATACACAGACGTTCCTAATTCTGGCGATTTACCTTCTTGGGTCTTTTTCTTCTCTGACTACTGCCGTTGAACTTCTCTCCACTGTCGCTTTTCTGAGCTGCATCTTCGTTCATCATTTTGAACAGTTTGGAAAGAAAATATCTCTGCCATCAAACCGTGCCGCCTGTACAGACCACTAGCGAGTATGCACTTACTGGAGGAAAGCAGGAGGAGGAGGAGGGGTGGGGAAGGGGCGCGCACTGGGAGGGTAAGGACGGTGACGTTGCCATGGCAGCAGCTGCCACAACTGTTTATCTGACTGCATTGTTAAATCTGATTCAACCAATTACCATCAGGAACCGGTTACAATGAAGAAAGCCTTGAAAAAAGAATGCCAGGGACTCGAATGATTTGGGGACTCTGCTGGTTGGTTTCTGACACACCCTTGATAGGATCAGCTCTCAACCCACACACAAAACCTGTACTTAATTTTCTTCCTACAGGTACTTCAACAGGCTACTTAAGGAAAAGGATTGGCTATTAATATCCTAAAGTGAATATAAGAAAGCTATGTTTTTCAGATGTTATTCACTTGGTTTAAAATACAATCTTTTGAAACTACGCTCAAGGATGACTTCTGTCATAAAGCCTTGAGAACAGCTTCTCCAGCCTCCAGATAATCCCAACCACTCTCTTCTCCTGTGCCTTCTCTTTCCAATGTAAGAGTACCTGTTACAATGTATTACACAACTGCACAGACACATAACTGTCTTTCCTGGATAGGCCAAGAGTTTTAGGTCAGGAGTGTGTGTGTGTGTGTGTGTGTTTGTGTATATGTGTGTGTTTGTGTGTGTCTGGGTAGGGGGAGAACTGAACTTCCCAGAACTGAGCATAATCCATGGCACATTAAAGGCAGTTAATTAAGGCTTGTTAAATATCTAAGACACTATCGGTAATACAAACATTAAAAACTAATGGAGTTACAATATTTTATAACTGATCTCAAAAGTTTTCTTAATCTAATTATGTCTATTGACTGATGAATAAAACACAATTGTCCTCTCAAGGACAATAAAGTTCTGGAATTCTTGATTTAAAAAATGGGGCTTCTTTTTATAGCAAGAAACCCAAATTCACTTATTGATTAAGGTGGCCATACTTGTATATTTAATAATATTAACTTGTAGGCTGGGCGTAGTGGCTCATGCCTGTAATCCCAGCACTTTGGGAGGCCAAGGCAGGTGGATCACGAGGTGAGGAGCTCAAAACCAGCCTGGCCAATGTGGTGAAACCCTGTCTCTACTAAAAATACAAAAAAAAAAAAAATTAGCCAGGTGTGGGGAGGCTGGGGCAGGAGAATTGCTTGAACTCAGGAGGCGAAGGTTGCAGTGAGCCAAGATTGCCCCACTGCACTCCAGCCTGGGTTACAGAGCAAGACTCTGTCTTGGGGGAAAAAAAAAAAAATATATATATATATATATATATATACTTGTAGATGCAACCAGAACCTGATATATTTTGTACAAATGTACATATGTATATTCTAAACACTTGCCCTTATTCCCAGACAATGTACGTAAACTATAATACACAGCATACTTACAAGTAAAAATAGAGAAAGGATTAAACCAATGAGATAATGTACATAAATGCACTTTGAAATTGGAAGGTGCCTATGTAAATGTGTTGCTATTGCTAATATTATTATTATTACAAATAGACACAGTTTTCAACTCTGAAAGTGTACCTTAAGAAATGTTTATGTGAAAATGACTGTAGCAGTTGAGAACTCACCTTTCCATCATCAGGCACAGCAACAGAATTTCACCTTTTTTCCCCATTGCTGTTATGATCATTCTTTCTCTCTGCCTTACCACTCTAAGGCCCCTCCATGTCCTCATCTAGAGTCAACCTGTTTTGCTGCCCCTCACTCCCTCCACCCTCCTCCTGTTTCAGCAGACCCATTCCACCAATGCCATTCTCTCACCATTGCTTCAGTGATACCTTGGATCACACAGCCAGGCCAAAGAGGCAAAGGTTCTCTTTTTAAAAAAAAATAACAAAACCCCAAAGGGCTTCTACAGAAGCTTCCAGAAGCCCAACTCCCACTGTGGTCAGAGCCCCCACTGAAATCCCCATGCCATTTCCTACTCCCCTACCACCTGCTCTCCCAACACCTCACTCATTCCCTCACCTCATCCCTCTAGATGACCCTTTCTTGACCTTCCTTGGGAGCAGCCTCAGCTTGGACACATTCAGTTACTCAATAAATATTTATTGAATGACTATCATGTGCCAGGAACTGAGTATAGAGGCACATTGCCCTAATTACTGCGCATATCATGATAAACAAAACAGGCAACATTTCTGCAGTCATAGTGCTTACATTCTAACAGTGGAACTAGGTGGTAAACAAAAATAATAGTGACAAATGCTCTGGGGAAAAAAAGTAGAATAAGGAGTGATGAGAGACACATGTTAACTGTGCTTAGCACACAAGGTGCTAAGGAATGCTCTTTAGAAGTCTGAATGAAGGGACCAAGCCAAACAATTATCTGAAGGAAGAATATTCTAGGCAAAGAGAATAGCAGTTCAAAGGTCCTGAGATGGGAACTTCTTGGCAAAAATGTTGAGGAAACTATTATACCACAAAAAGAAGAAACAAAATGGAAGACCTTTATTATAACTGGATCTATAGGAGAGAGATGCTATTAATGTTCTTCTTTGTCAATTGAAGTCAGAACATGTTTTTCAGTCAATGGGTTTGGTAGCCCAATTAGTAATAGAATCATTGCTTTTACATCACCTCTGCAATGTAAACTGAAAACAAATGTACTTCGTATTTCAACAGTTTATGAATTAGTAACTTCTGATTATGTTCTGACAGCCTTTGTAACAATGCCTCCTCTGTCAACATTCAAACATACAGTGCATGGTTGTAAATTCTCAGATTTTGGCCTCTCAGTTTGACAGTCTGCTTTACCCTGCTGCCTGCTTGTGTATCTTAGTGTGTTGGTGCTGCTATAACAAAATCCCTGAGATGAGGTAATTTATAAATAATAGAAATTTATTTGTCACAGTTCTGAGGCTGGGAAGTTCCAAGGTGAAGGCACCGGCAGGCTCACTGTCTAGTGAGAGCCAGGTCTCTGCTTCCCGATGGCATATTGAACACTGTCCTCACATGGCAGAAGGAAAGAAAAGCAAAAAAGGGCCTACCTATTTCCCTTCAGCCCTTTTATAAGGCCACATATCCCATTCACGAGGGCTCTACCCTCATGACTTAATCACCTCCTAACGGCCCAATCCCCCAACACCATCACAATGGGGGTTAAGTTTCAACATGATTTAGGAGGGGACACAAATATTCAAACCATAGCACTGTCGTTCTGAAATATTACTTAAACTTGTATACAATGCACTTCCTGTACAAAGTATTGCCCAAATACTATACAGTATAACATAGATGTAAACATCTAACATTCTGTATAAAATAAAAATCCCAGCCAGTAGCTAAACAGGTGCTGATAGTATTGTGTCAATTAAATATCTCTCGTGACCATCCTGGCTAACCCGGTGAAACCCCGTCTCTACTAAAAAATACAAAACACTAGCCGGGCGAGGTGGCAGGCGCCTGTAGTCCCAGCTGCTCGGGAGGCTGAGGTAGGAGAATGGCGTAAACCCAGGAGACGGAGCTTGCAGTGAGCTGAGATCCGGCCACTGCACTCCAGCCTAGGCGACAGAGCGAGACTCCGTCTCAAAAAAAAAAAAAAAAAAAAAAAAAAAAAAAAAATTAAATATCTCTCTGACATTTTCTATAAAATGTCAACAGGGCCGGGTGCGGTGGCTCATGCCTGTAATCCCAGCACTTTGGGAGGCCGAGGTGGGTGGATCACGAGGTTAGGAGATCGAGGCCAGCTTGACAAACATGGTGAAACCCCATTTCTACTAAAAACACAAAAATTAGCTGAACGTGGTGGTGAGTGCCTGTAATCCCAGCTAGTCGGGAGGCTGAGGCAGGAGAATCGCTTGAACCTGGGAGGCAGAGGTTGCAGCGAGCCAAGATTATGCCACTGCACTCCAGCTTGGGCGACAGAGCAAGACTCCATCTTAAAAAAAAAAAAAGAAAAAAGAAAAGAAAGCGTCAGCAAGATGTTATGTCTGGGCAGTCATCTTTCCTCTTCTGAAAGCTGTCCATCAATTTCCTTGTGCCTGTCTGCCGAGTATTCTTCACTTCCTATCCTAATAGTACATTTTCCAGTGGGCGTGTCCCTAACTGGACTCTAAGCTCCTTGAGGGTAGGATTAATATCTATCTTGGCATGCCACATAAAGCCTACTGCAGTGCATGGCATATAATAGGGGACTAGGAACTATTTTTAAATGCAGTAAAGAAACATTTTCAGTATTTACTATGAGTTTTTATTTACAATTAGACATCTAAAAGATTATTTTTTATTTCTTAGATTTTTCTTTCCCTTTATGTACTTTCTGATATCTGAGAGCTATAAATAATTTTAAGTAAGATTTTTACAGATATTTGAGAAAATGGAGTTGCTGCAGACATGATAGCAATGATGATAATACCTTACATTTGCATTTTATAATTCGTAAAACCCTTTTGGCCCCTAGAATGGAAGCTCCATGAGAACAGAGATCTTTGTTGTTCTCATAGATATGTTACAAGCACCTGTAAGAGTTCCAGCATATGACAGATGCTCAATAAATACTAAGTGACTTTAAGGGATTCTCATAACCACACAAGAAGGTTAGTGTCAATCACAGTACAGGTGAGAAAACTGAAATAGAAAGTGGGTTTGGTGACTTGTCCAAAGTAAGAAAGTTAATAAGATATAGAGCTTAAGTTCAATAGACTTGAAGGCTGTTGTTCTTTTATTAAATCATGGCCAGCTTCAATGAAAAGCAGCCACTTAATAAAGTATAAGATGAACAAAGACTAAGATGGAAAATGCTGGGAACAGAAACCACTGTCAGATGACAATGACCCAAGTAGAAATATGAAGATGTCTTTAATTGGTTTTATGTTAAGCGTATTTTAAAGGCATGGAGTTTTAGAGGTGATTATTCTAATTTTCATATGCCTATTCTATTTTATTAAACAACGAGAGTTAATAGTATTAAGAGCTCTAACATACTATTTAAATTCATAACATTATTTGAGTGTGGTAAAGTTCCCTGTAGTATAAACCTTTATGTCTTACAGGTAGATTATCTCCATTTGTGAGTCAGAGTTGTCTGTTGTTACAAACACATTTTTTCACAGAAACTATGTTAAAAAATCTCAGTTCTCTAAAGCCCTCAAAAGGCTTTCCCACTCACTATCACTTATTGTAGAAAATCTTAACAACTTGGCAAAGATCCAATAGGGGACACCAAAGCATTTTTCTTTTCCTTTTGGGCACATAGCTAGACTACTGTTGTGGGTTGAACTGTATCCCTCTAAAAGATATGTTCAAGCCCTAATATCTAGCACCTGTAAATTGACCTTATTTGGAAATTGGTCTTTAAAGATGTAATCCTATTAAGATGAGGTCATAATGGACTAGGGTGGGCTAGCCCAATGACCATGTGTCCTTATAGGATGAGAAAAAAAATAGATGTAGAGACACACAGAGAAAAGATGGCCATGCAAAGACAGAGGCAGAAATTGGAGTGATGTAACTATAAGGCAAGGGATGTCAAGGATTGCCAGCAACCACTAGAAGCTAGGAAGAGGCAGGGGAGGATCCTTCGCCAGAGCCTTCAGAAGGAACATAGCCCTGAAGACTCCATTGTTTTGCACTTCTAGTCTGCATAACTGTGAGAGAATACAGTTCTGTTATTTTAAGCCACCCAGTTTGTAGTGCTTTGCTATGGCAACCCTAAGAAACTAGTACAGTCATATTTTCCATCCTCCCTTATAGTTGGTTGCAGTCTTGAGATTTAGTTCTAACCTGTAGAGTGTAGGTGGAAGTGTATGCCACATTCAAGCCTAGTTAATAAACCCTCCCATGAGTAATCTCTATTCATCTGCTAGCTGAATACACAGGCAGAAAAAAACCTAGAAGGTGGAAGAGCAAAGATTTGGGAAAGACTGAATCCCTGAATTACTGTGTGGAGCAGAGTACCTCTTATTCCCTTTTTTTTTAAACCTCATAGGACACAAGTAACTTTTTCTCATGCGAGTTTAATCACTGAGATTATGGTGTTCTTTACGAAAACTGCTAGCCTATGGTAACTAACCATATCTACCCATGTTTTTAAGGGAATACATAGTTATATTTCCACTTTAGGATGTCTGTTATATGAATGACACTCCCAGTGCACCAACATTCTTAGCTATTGAAGATTGATCCTATGTCCTGTATTGAAGGCACTAGTCTGGTAAGAAAGGGAACCAGAAGGAATTACAGGGAGATCAGAAGAGATGAGGAGAAAAATATTGTTTATTGGGGGTGGGTAGCAAAAAGGAATGCCTGCCAGATCTATAGAATCACAATCCCAGAGCAGCTTCTGTCTACTCTCCTTTTCCTCCTTCCACTTTTCCTCAATAAATCCTTTGTTTCCTTTTCTGTTGCCAAAAGTCATTGCTCTGACCCTGGTGGTCTCCCTTCTTGACTCACTGAGAATGTAAACACAGAATGCTTGCCTATCTTACAAACAAACACATGACTTTTTTGAGGTTCCCTAAGAATTCTTCTTGTTTCTTTCTTTTTTATACTTTTGTTATCAGTGGGGGAAATATATGAATATAAAGATAACAAAGAGAAACTCCAGCTTGCCAAAATTCACAATAAAAAGACCCCTGGTCAACCAGGCACAGTGGCTCATGCCTGTAATCCCGGTGCTTTGGGGAGGGCAAAGCAGGAAGACCACTTAAGCCCAGGAATTCAAGACTAGCCTGGGCAACATAGTGAGACCCTGCCTCTTTTTTTTTTAAAAGCCCCATGTATTTGTTGGAATGTACACAGAGTTGGGGTTAGATCTACTTCTGGGCCTGGGGACTGCTCTCTTCCAGTGCCTTCCCTGAATTGCCAAGGGTGTGTCCTAGTGTTAGTCAATACTTCTTCTTTTCCATAGAAGACCTGGAAGAACTCTATTTAGTAGTTCCACCTCCTTGGAAGCTAAAGTGAGGATCATGGGCCAGGCAAGAGGCCTTTTTTATTTATTTCTCCCAGTTCTTAGTAGTTACACCATCAGCATCAGCAAGAAGTACTTCCTCTCCCTCCTTGAGATCCTTTCGTTCCTCTCACCTATGTCTTTCTTCTCTCTATTTATTTATTCCTTTATTCATCCAACAGATTTTTGGAGGATCACTGACGATTACATGCTGGACCCCATGCTAGTTGCTGGGGCTTTGGCATGAACTAGATAATCTTTTTCCTTACAGAGTTTACAATCTAAAGCTAGAGATGGTCATAGAACTAGAAATACAGTAACAGCCTCTGTAGGAGATAAGGGTATTACAGAAGCATAAAACAGGGGCACCCAACCTAGTCTGAAAGAAAAAGAAAAGTCTCTGAGACAAAGTGACTTGTAAACTGAGAAGATCTGAGCTGTAAATAGAAATTATCTAAATGAAAAGGAAGGTGTAAGTGGGAGTTAAAGAATCATTTGAGCAAAAACAACAGCACTGGAGAATGCCCTCTGGTGGAAAAGACCATGACATTGGCAGAACTGAGATGAGGCCCACATAGTTGAATGGTAGCTTCCAGCCAGGCCTGCAGTAGTGACTCCATCCTAGGCCTAAAAGTTTCAGCAAGCATGCTTATCCATAGACTATCAGTGTCCCATGTAGGTATCTGTTACTGACCAAATGTTTGCATCCCTGCAAAATGTACATGTTGAAATTCAAACCCCCAATGTGATGGTGTTGGGAGACAAGACCTTTGGGAAGTATATTAGTCAGAGTTCTCTAGAGAAATAGAACAAATAGGATATATAAATAGATGAGGGGATTTATTATAGAAATTGGCTCATACTACTGCAGAGGCTGAGAAGTCCCACAATAAAACATCTGCAAACTGGAGAACCAAGAAAGCTGGTGGTGTAATTCAGGCTGAGGCCAAAGGCCTGAGACTCCAAGAACCAGAGAGAGGGTGGAGGGGCTGGTGTAAACCTTGGAGTCTGAAGGCCTAGAACTGGAAAGTCTGATGTCTGAGGGCAGGAAGAGATGGATGTCCCAACTGAAAAAGACAGAGAATTCATCCTTCATCTCTCTTTTTGTTCTATCTGCACCTTCAGTGGAGTAGATGGTGCTAGCCCACATCAGTGAGAGTGAATCTTCTTTACTCAGTGGACTGATTCAAATGCTTATCTCTTCCAAGAAACATTCTCACAGACACACTCAGAAATAATGTTTTACCAGCTATCTGGGTATTCCTTAACCCAGTCAAGCTGACACATAAAATTAACTATCAGAGGAGGTAATTAGGTCATAAGGGTGGACTGTTCATGAATGAGATTAGTGCCCTCAAGCAGAAACAGAAGAAAGATTATTTGTTTCTCAGCCATGTGAAGATGCAATGAGAAGACAGTCATCTACAAACCAGAAAGTGGGCCTGGGCCCTCACCAGACACTGACTCTGCCTGCACTTTGATCTTGGACTTTCCAGTCCTCAAACCTATGAGAAATAAATGTTTGTTGTTTAAGCTACCCAGTCTATAGTATTCTGTCACAGCAGCCTAAACTAATACAGTACCGACGTGTCATACCTAATCATAATTATATACCTGTGAACCATGTAGTAAGATGGCCCTGTTAGCTTATGGAAAATATTTCCTAAAACTAGGATGTTATATACTGGTGATATGGCTAAAAAGGGGCGGATTTTGCAACTATGTAACATACTTCCTCTGAAGTTTCAGGGAATATGTTTGGAGATAGAAGAACCAGTCTTATGCCTAGGCAAGAAGAATTCCATGACCACAAGACCGAGCCCATCTCCCACGAAGAGCTGGAGAGATTTGAGCAGCCACACCCAGCAACATCCTCAGCCTAATATCACCAGTTGTCCCTTGGTAAAAGTATATCATGTGTGCTTATTGCAGCACATTTAAATGAAAACAGAGGGGGACATGGGAAGATGCCGGAGATGAAGGGAGTAAAGAGCTCAATAGGCCACGTTAAGGATTCAGGATTTAGACCTAAAAGCCATCAAAGCCATTTAATGGTTTAAAGAGAGAAGTGAAATGATAAAATCTGAAGTTTTTGTAAAGAGCATTCCTTATAAAGCGTTACTGGATGGGAACTAAGCAGAGAATGGATGTGATGAGAGGTATCTAAAAGTCTATAACAGCAGTCCTGGAGAGAGAAGATGATGAGGGGTGGACAAATGCATTAGTCTGTCACCACTAAAAATGTTATATTCACAAGTCCTAGGAGGAAGTGAGAAACAAGAAGAGGACAGTGGGAAGGCATCTTGCCCAAACAGAGACTTCATCATCACAAAAGTCTCACATGGGGAAGGGCTCTCAAAGAAAAATTTGTGAAATCCATTTCATTTGACAAAGGAGGGAACAAGACCCAAAACGATTAGGGACTGCTCTCAAGCTAGCACAACTAGTTAGCATAGGGAAGACAGGACGCAGCACTCACGCCACCTCACTAAGTAGCCTTTACACCATGGTCATCTTCACACGGATGAGCTTTAAAAGCTGGCATTACATCTTACCTGCTATGATTTGAAATTAAGGAGCCATAAATTCTTGCTTAAGATGTAAGAGACCAGAGAGAAACGAGTCCACTAAACAACTACTCCCCTCAGTGAATGATTAAGGGAGGAAAGACCTTTGTGTCTGATGTATATATGGAGCATGTCCTTCCTGAATTGCAACCAGCTCAATCAAGGCTTCACTGAGATGGATTTTAAAGAAGCAGCAGCAGCAATTGGTTAGGGACTGCTTGTTTTCGCTTTACGCCAGTCCGACATAAGGTTTACCAAAGGTAACTTGGTTGCAAAATTTACCCTGTCCAATCTAAAAAGAGAACTTTTGGAAATCATGACATACGATTTTAGCACCTCACTTCACCTGAGACAAATACTAAATTTAGCCTAGTGATTAATTATGTCTTATTTTACATAAATATCAGCAACAATATTTTAGATGAAATGTAGAATTTCACAGAAGAATAACAAAATGTGGGTGAGCTCACCATGTACATGTTCCCGGCTAGGTCAGTTTTTTAGGACGCATTATCATCTGCTTGCTCTACTATACATTCAGTCTCTAGTGATATTAGTTCTTGAAAATAGCTGTTATAATTGGGTTTTCCTGTAAATGCAAATAAATAGCACATTGGGGCAGGTCATGTCCTTGAAACACATATTTTTTCAGGGGCAACTTAATTTTATTACTGTAAACATTTTCTATCTTAAACCAGCTTAAAAATAAGTTACGGCAAATTTTTTTCTTTTAACAATGAAGAAAAAGTCTGGGCCCATTGATAAAAAGTCAACAAATAACCTAGGGCCTCCATATTTAAGTCCATTATAAATGTAAATCATATTTTAAAAGATATGTACCCATGGTGGTGGTGAAATTTACAAGAACACAAAGAATCCCAATGTTAGAAGGTAACTTAGAAACCATTGCATCCAGCTCCTACCTCTTAGTAAGTAAGAAAATTGGAACCCCTAGGCTATGTTACCTACTCAAGGTTGCATATACAGTTAGGCACTTTGAACTAAATTCTCAGTTTTCTTATTCCTAATCCAGTGTTAATATATTCTAGTGGGGTGTCTTTTGGCTAAAATGAATTCAGGAGCCCCCACTCCTCAGCAAACACATAGGCCCAGCAATTGCTCGGTGCTCTGAGGAAAAAGATACATAAATCATTATCTGCGAGGCAGAAATGTTTCAGATGCTTCAGGCATTACAAGTAGAAAGCTGAATAAGAGAAAACGATTTTTTGTTGTTATTGTGGTTTTGCAAAATGCTGCAAAATACCACAAGTTAAGATCAAGGGTTTGTATAATAGAATCTAAGTAGAAGAAGGCAAAAGAGGATTAACTTGGAGATGAGCCTGTTTTTCACATTACCCTTTGCCAGAGAAACTCAAGAATGGTGGAAACCAATGATAATATGAACATTAAAGCTTCAAGGAGCCTTTAAATAAATAGCTATAGTAAAAAAAAAAAAAAAAAAAAATAGATGGCAAAGGAAGTCAGTTTGCTATCTTTATCACTCTTGTGAATTAATTATTAATGACTGACCACTACAATTCCTTCCATTTAGGAAAAAAAAAATCAACAGAAAGAGTGTATTACCTATTAGTGTTCTCTAACTTCTAATCTCCAACTTCTACCTACCATCCAGTCAGGAATGGTGGCATTCTAATTACCTATTACCTCACAAAATACCTCACAAACTTACTGTCTTAAACTAATATTATTTTTCTCACAAATTTGTGAGTCAGGGATTAAGGAAGGACTCACCTGGCTGATTCATTCTGTTACATGCAGTGTCAGCTGGGGCAGCTCAGGCTGGAGGATCTACTCCTACCATGGCATCCTTACTCACATACTTGATTTCTTGGTGCTTGGTGCTCTCTCTCTTTCCATGTGGCATTTCATTCTTCAAGGCCTCTCCCCATGGCTTGGGTTTTCACTGTATGGTGGTTTGAATATAGTTGTATTCTTTTATTACAGTTGGCTTCATAGAGGCCAGGAAATGGCAAGTGCCTATCCAATTAAGGGCTCTGCCATATTTTATTGGTCAAAGCAGGCACAGGGCCCTTCCGGGTTCAAGGGGTGAAGAAATCGACTCCGCCTCTTGTTGAGAGGTAGGTGGAAAGGTCACACTGCTGTAGAGCATATGGAAGGGGAGCCATCTTGGAAAATGTACTAGGCCACAGATGGCCAGTAAGTAAAGTAGGCCAGAGAGAGAGAAAGCAGACAGGCTGACTTTGCATACTATACTAGGGGGTCTTTTCCCAAAGGAACAGACTCTGCTAGCCAGAACTGCAGTGTTCTGCATTCCCTTTATTCATTAAAAAAAAAAAAAAATTATCAATGAATTTCTGAAATGATTACATATTACTGGGTCAAACTCTACTATTTCCTCTCAAAGAAAAGTCTTCGTTGATCTTCGAAGATGAGTTTCATGTATCCTGCTTTCTGAATGTGAGCCACTGTCTAATCAATTCACCGGAATTCTTTCATATTAAACTACAGTGCAGCTTTTTTTGAACTTTCTCTCTTTAGCCTCTCTCTTTGCACTCTCCTTGGCCCCTCCTCTTCTACATAACATCTATATGACCTCCTAACAGCCTTAAATTCTATACAAAAAAAGATAATTAAAAAACAAGCTTAAAAATGAAACAAAAATATATCATAACTTAGAACTGATTTGAACTAATGTCTACAAAGGGACACATGTAGTGCAAGCATATTTATTCTTTGTTAGCTTCAAACTCTATACTAGGAAAATGATTAAACACATAATAGAGTTGGAAGAAAGTTTATTAACTTGTTAACAACCTGCTACTGCAGTCTAGAATTTAGTCTTTATTTCTGATTTACATAAATATTGGATATTTTTTGGGCTGGGCCTTAACAAAACCTACATATCTGATAAATTCCCTTGTTCTTTTCTATTTAGGCCTTATTCATGTTTCTGGCTTAGAGTAACACCAGAATAGAAAATATCTACTTTAATTATTTAATCTGCTTAACTACCAAGAACAAATTGTGACTTGGGCCTTGATAATGTGGTGATAATCAGACCTGGAGAGTATCCAAATTCAAGTAGGAAAAACAATCCTCCTCAAGAAATTTCATCAAGTCCTACACAAAAAAACTTAGGAACCAAAGTATGGTCAATCCTTCTATTTTGGTCACATTGACTATACAAATTACTACATAGTATCTGCTTGCCAGTTTATCTTGCATAAGTGTCAAAAAATAACTTTTGCCAGCCTGTTAATTTGCAAAAACGTTTAGAGTACAACAATAATAATACATTTAATGCTACACAGATTGAAATTGATGAAAGCAACTAAGTATAATAGTATTTCACAAATCTAATCAGTTGAGACCCAGAATATTAATGCCACACTTAGACCTTAAGCTATTCTAATTAAAACTGTAGAAATCTAAGTAAAAATTTAGTTAAGTCCATTGATTTACAACATTTTCAATTTTACTTATGCCTAACCAAGCATAAGAGTATTTCCTGGGCCCATAAATCTGTCAGCCTAGAAAGTGTTGAACTGTGAAGGAACTGAGATCTTATCCTATTTGCAAGCTAACAAGTTAGTTTGCTACAATCTCATAGATTGTGGTAGAAGATATGAGACTCCCAGGTCAGAAACAAAGAGCTGTTATTATTATATACCACTGCAAGCAACATTAGCATCAGCATATTTGTGTCAGTTTCCCTTCTCCCAATTAAAGTAATGTGTACAGGCTACATAGATGCCAGTACACTCAGCAGGCTGTGTACCAGAGAGAAACCCTGAGTTTAGGAAGCCTGAATCTTTTATCATGGGCAATAAGTATGTATGTACTTTGCTCCAGAGGGAACCTTTATCTTTATTATACTGGCTAGTAAGCATGCCAGCCTTTTGCTTCTCTGTGCTGCTTGCTATACCAACATCTTTGAAAAAAATAATCTAGAACAAAGACAGTCAGTGCCTCTGCTTACAAGATGTACAGAAATGCAAGAAATCTACAGAACATTATCTCAACAGAAAGTTTCAAAAAATACAGGTTATTTTGCAGTTGAGGCACAAAGTGTGAATTTGTCCTTTGTCATAGTCTAAATTTAAGTGAAAACTAGATGAATTTTCCCTCGAATTTCCTGCAGGCATACATATCTGTGTAGTAAGATGTAAGTTAGCTTAATTATAAACATTTGGAAGATTATCTGTAGTCTTACCCAAATCACTATGGTATACAATCAGAAGCAATGGCTGAAGGTCAACACACACAGATTTTAAGCCCTATGCTGTCCTTAACTGACAACAGGACTCACAACAAATCATATAACTTACTTGGTCCTCAGTTTCTGTATCTCTTCAAATGTGTGATTACTCTCTAATTTTTTTCCTAGATAATTTTCTTTTTTGTTTGTTTCAAGTCCTGGATGTGGCATCCAAACTCTCAGATAATTTTCTACATTTTTTTTTGTAACTACTAAAAGTCCTTGAATGTATGAAGCTACATTTCAAAGTGGAAAAAATGACTCAAAGAGAGTTTTAAGGAGCAGATTAAATGGCCAGTGATTCAATATCAGGCAAAATGTAATGTAGCTGTCTTCGTTTTCAATTCCCTTTTCTTTTTCCACTAGAAAACACAGACATTGGAAGACATATGAGACTACGGTACCTAATTTTCTCAAGGTCAACAAATAGAGTTGAAAAATAATGAAGGAACAAAGAAATACTGACAGTAATTATGCAAATTATTTAGACCTGCAAAACAGTTTTGGCAGTTGTACAAATGCTATGGCATTTTACCCATTAATTTGGACAGAAATTTTAAAAATCTATGTTTGAACCTCTAGTAACTTTTCCCTTTCCTCTTTTCAATTTCTTACATCCAGTAAATAAAACATTTTGTTTTTTCTTTGGGAATACATCTTAGGTATTCCTTCCATTCTCTATTGCTCCACCCCTTTTTATCTTCTATCTGAATTATTTTAATCAACAGGATTTACTATCTCCCTGTCTTCATGTTTTCTCCTCCAATCTTATTTCCAGACAGTTGTATTTTTATTCTTCATAAAAAAAGTTTTTAGTCTTCAGTATCTTCAGAATAAAGGTGAAACATTTCCAACTATTGCCCAAATGCATCTACACATTCCTGCCTTCAAGCATTTTACTCAAATATCTATAAAAGGAGATGGATAAATCAAAATACAATATGATCAAATTTTTATTAAGGATGAGTTACGAGAACTTCTAAGAGGAGCATCAAATCATATTTTCCTGGGCTGGTGAAAAATTTCCAGATTAAAAAAATACCTATTTTGGCCGGGCATGGTGGTTCATGCCTGTAATCCCAGCACTTTGGGAGGCCGAGGCAGGTGGATCACGAGGTCAGGAGATCGAGACCATCCTGGCTAACATGGTGAAACCCTGTCTCTACTTAAAATACAAAAAATTAGCTGGGTATGGTGGCGGGCGCCTGTAGTCCCAGCTACTCGGGAGGCTGAGGCAGGAGAATGGCGTGAACCCGGGAGGCTGAGATCATGCCACTGCACTCCAGCCTGGGAGACACAGCAAGATTCCATCTCAAAAACAAACAAACAAACAAAAAAAATACCTATTTTATTTTCTTTCATCTCCCTAAAACCTACCCACCTCAAATCCCAAACTGACCATGAAGCTTTTTCTAAAAATGACAAACTACATAAAACTTTCCTTCTCTTTTGATCACTATGCCACTTCCTGTCTATATTAATCACACAAGCTAGTTCTCACTAACTGCTTAATATGCATCTGTATTTTCTTTCCAACTGGATAAATCCAGAACACTCCCTTCCCAACCCACCTGCAGCACACACCCAAAAAAAAAAAAAAAAGTACCTTTTGATACAGATTCATTTTATTCTGAGTGAAAGCCACGCTTGGTATCTGTTATTTCTTCCACAGACTCATAACATCTAGAATAGTAGAAAAGCCTATTTTTTAAGAAAAAAAGTTAAAAAAAGGAAGGTAGATGTCAACCCAACTTAGAAAAACAATGAGGTTCTCAAGGTTTGAACACAAAGTTTGTTCCTAGAAATTTTATTATATATGGCTTGAGTTCCTAGATAGCCAACAAAAACATTTGTTCTCTGTAAAACAGTTTTCAATTATATCTAATCATTATTAACTACACTTAATGAATAATAATTATTATATCTATTTAATAATGTCTAAACTGTTGTTTTAAACATTTCTTCCATAGGAAAATGAATTTCATACTCCAGTAGCATTACCAAACTGCATTTCCCCATCATGGTAGCCTAAGCCAGGAAGTGGAGAAAAGAGAAGGATGTCATTAAGTGGAAAAGAATCAGGTAATTTACTCATTCTCTACATTTTCCCAGAAAGATTGTCAATATTTCTTCAGCAAACATTATCATGCACCTGCTAAGCGCCAGCTTCTCTTCTCCTTTCTACAGATAAAAAGATAATTTAGACATGATTCTTGCCCTCAAGGACATGCATAAAAAGGTACTCTCTAGGACAGTTAAAACCACCCCCAGGAGGTTTCTTTATATTGGCTGCAGTCTTTTCTCATGAATATTTTCTTTCCAGTAATGCTAGTCACAAAGCAGACAGTGTGTATTTCTTGATCAATTGAATAGACTGCAGATAAATCAAGATTACTAGATTATTAGTTTAATTGAAAAACTACATCAGGTTATAAGCTAAATAAAAATACAAACAAACAGCAGATTTCTCTTTTTTGACAATCTAAGGAACACTCATGACCCAGTAAAAAGTTATCTTGATTTCCCCTCTTGACATAATTACCATCCTTAAGATGTTCCTATCAAGGTTCCTATCTCAAACTATCTTCAAGGTATTCCTTTTCCAATATTTAACCCAGGTCTTCCCGGGAGTCAAAGCTTCTTCCTCTTGAACTTTTTAGGTAATTCCCAGCAAATTACTCATTCTATTCCATTAGCTAACTGGGCATGGCAACATACAGAAAAATGAAGCAAGCAGGAAAAGAGCAGATCTACACACTGGGTCTGGAAACCTGGCTGGCAGTGGAGGCTCAGCCAGCAAGCCAAGACACATTGTTCAAGATAGTTAAGACAGCTCTACCTATAATTCAGAGAGCCAGGCATCTATGGTGTAGGAGTGAGACAATGTAGAAGGAGAGAAGCAAGGCAGGTGATTGCTGGAGGTTGTCAATATGGGGGTCAACTGCTAGTAACAAAGGGGCAGTTAGATCAGTTAAATAGAAACTATCCATTTGTTTTTTATCATAAGGAGTCGCATACATGGATGGGATTCTTTATAATATTGGATAAGGGCAGTAATAAAAGTGACAAATTCCATCTGAGCAACTTGCAGTTTAGATACTTTATACACACACACACACACACACACACACACATACACTTCTTTCTCAAATTGTAACTATTATAAGAGAAAGAAATCTCTTTTCTCCAAAACTATAACTAGGCATGTGATAATAACACGAACTTAGCATTTGATGTGTGAGGAGTTTGGTTTGGTTTTGAGTATTTCTGGGTTTCCTAGATTTAATTCCCTAGAGAGCGCTTTTCCCCTATCGTGCCATTACAGACTTCCAGCTTTTTTCTCTGCTTTATTGGAGAAATAGAACATAAGAATCCCATTCCTGGATCAACCACTAATTGGATTATAACCATTTTCCTGCATTTCAGTGTCTTAATTTCTAAAATAAGAAGGTTACCCTACAGTTAAAACTTCTGAGGTTGTTGTCCTGGTACACACTCAGCCATTCTGTCCTCATGTAATACGAAATAGAGATGTTATCCTATGCTACACTGGTGGCAACATGGTATTCCTTGGATCCCTATTTATCAAGTTCCTAAGGCCAAATAATATGTAGTTTTGCAAATACAGGAGAGAGACCATTTAATTTTTCTCAAGTGTAATCCAACTTAAACGGCCGAATGTGGACAAATGGAGTAGTGCTTGTGATTCCACATGGACGCACATGCTTTTCCTGATACTGGAAGCTATTTTATGATATAGCGAATGTCAGCTGGAGCTTCTAAAGCTCACTCTAAAATTGGATTTCTCTAGAAAAACTCTGTTTTCCTGGGTAGAAGAATGTTTCATCTAAAAGCTTGATAGCAGATATTTTCAGAAAAGATTTATCTACAAGCACTTGAGTGAGTATTCTAACTCAGCCTAGGAGCCTTATCCTATCAGGGGGAAAACACTACAGGGTGACTGTCTCTTTGAATAATAAATTTAAAAAATACAAGTCATTTAATTGTAAAAGAGTACTTTCCTTCTCTCTAAAGTGATTTTTTTTTTTTTTTTTTTTTTTTTTTGAGACAGAGTCTCACTCTGTTGCCCAGGCTGGAGTGCAGTGGCCGGATCTTGGCTCACTGCAAGCTCCGCCTCCCGGGTTCACGCCATTCTCCTGCCTCAGCCTCCCGAGTAGCTGGGACTACAGGGCCCGCCACCTTGCCCGGCTAGTTTTTTGTATTTTTTTTTTTTTTAGTAGAGATGGGGTTTCACTGTGTTAGCCAGGATGGTCTCGATCTGCTGACCTCATGATCCGCCTGTCTCAGCCTCCCAAAGTGCTGGGATTACAGGCTTGAGCCACCGCGCCCGGCCTCCCTAAACTGATTTTTAAATCTTTCACTGGTATCACTGACTTAGAATAACAGAAGTAGCTGCTTTTGGGCAATACCTCAAAGTCATGTTACAGCCTTACTCATTGCTAAGTGAAAGATTTGAGGACCATATAATCATTCCTGAGACTCTGTTTCCAGAGTCCCTACACCAACAGTATCAGACTCAGAAGTTTAAGGGTTTACACTCTCAGCATGGAATCCCCCTGTAATAACAGTTAAAAGGGTGAAGGTGGGAATGAAGAACACCCGGCACTGGAAAAGGACTCAGAGGCAAGACAGTATCCACTGCCTCACATTCTGTATTTTTAACCCATGCCCTTCCTTGACTCTCTACACAGTTCGTGCCCCAGGTGTGGGACAAGGCCATCTAACAACAGCTTTTCTATATTAGAAACCAATTCAAAAATTAGATCAACAAAAGAAGACATGAATCCAAAACATTCTATATCTCTTTCTTCCTCAAAAAACAAACAGGCTTATGATTTAAGTTGCATATATTTTTCAAACAGTGTGTACAGCCTTAGAGTGGTACAGTAAGTAGAACTGTTCATTAGAGTCAAAATAATGCTTTGGTTCATTTGTGCTAGCATTAGCATTCCTGTCAAGGATTTTGGGGATGTTTGGGTTTGAGAAGTTCTTTATGTCTAAAGTACTCAATTGGGCTCATCGATTAAGGTATAACTTGACCGCACAGTAATGACATCTAATTATGATTACCTCAAAACACACTATGATTAACTTGAGTGAATACAAATGTCTTGTTTTAGAAAGGAAAAAGACGGAAAGAAAGAAGAAAAGCACACATAGAGTTTCCTGCAGGTTTTGCATACCCTTGCATTTGATATTAAGAATTTCTCTGTTTTATTCATCGTGTGTTCTCCATTTACTAAATAATAGGAGAAGGGGTGTTCAGATGGGATTTCTCAATTCTTGTTTAATGAGAAGCTTCTCCTAGCTACCTCCTGCTGAACCCTGCAGTTACATCTGTCCCATCCTGATAACAAAAGAACAAAAGAACAAACCACTGGTCTACTTAAGGTTTCATCAGTGATAACACTAAGTCATCAAGTCAAACAAGAATACCAAAAAAAATAGAAATGGGGTGGGAGGGAGGGAGATGAAATAATATCTTTACTTCAATTATACTTCCATGATTGAGTAAACCTCATTTTAAGTGCCTCTATCCCTTAGGAAGAAGTTTAGAGTCAAATCATCTCAGCTTACTAATAAGCAAGAAGTCAGCCCATCTGCCCATTATCCTGCAACAGTCCCCAAGGCATCCTCTCTGTCCTTAAATAAATAGATCTAAGGCAAGATGAATGAATGGTTCAGGGAAAGATAAATATCTCCAGAAAAATGCAATAAAGAGAAATTTTGAGCCAATTAATAAATTATTACAAAAGTAATTTTTTTCTAATGCATCTTAATAGGAGTCTCACAGATACTAATGTTGTATAGCTCTTCCCTCTGTTTGTTTTAAATTAAAATTTGTAATATATTTTAAAGAGTTTTTGGCAAACTTCAAATTAGAGTCACAAAGCTGGCAGACAATTCCAGTCAGCTGTTAAGTATTTTTCAAGCAAGCAAATATCTTAAATCTTAAAGAAAAATGACCATTCATTATCTTAGTGAAGCTTTCCAGGATGGTAATTTTACTATTCTCTTTGTCTCTCATAATGTCTATCACACTGATGGTCCACCAAAAAGTCTTTTTGCTTTCACCAAGCCCATTTTTCTTCCATCTCAATATAAAGCAGAAATGATCAACATCCCTCTCACTTAAAAATCTTTTCCCATTCTTAAAAGTGTCTATACAAGTCAGTTTTCAGCTCATCTTTTGAAATGTTTTAAATCTGTACTCATCTACGGCTTTCTTTTCCTTTCTTTCCTATTATTTGTATTATTTTTTAACATTCTTTAGTTTTACCTTTTAGTTCTTAAAGTACCTTGGCCATTCCCAACATAGAAATAATATAAGCCACACTCATCATGATGCAGATTTTTTTAAACAATGGCAGTGAATTACTGACCCATATTCAGCTTGTAACAGACTTTTCCTGCTCTTTTCCTCCATTTCTCGCACTGAGTCCAATCCCTTATTTACATTACAAAAGGCATCGTACTTTTCTGTATGGGATTTTTATTGTCTGCGTTTAAAACTACGTTACTTTTATTTCTATCTTTTGATATCTTGCCTAATTTGAGCATCAAGGACAAATCTGACAGACATATTCTAGACTCCTAATCATGTAGTCCCAAACCAGTCCTGTTGTTTGAAATCTCATCAGTATGGAATTGAGCTGCGGAAAATTAGGTAGGTTCTTGTGTCAAACATTCTCCTTGTTAAACAGTTCATCCAGGTTAGAGATGACCACCTTGTTTAAGAAGATATCAAGTGAGTCACACATAAGATGTTTCATTCTCTAAATGGTTGAGCCTTCCCTAATATATTAGTTGATTTTTTTTACTGTTATATAAACAATTGACTCTTTTCTGATTTTGTGTTAGTTCTACAGATGAAACACATGCTTCATTTTCAATATTACCTTTCTATACGCTATTATTTTATTGCCCTTTCATGGTATTTATAATTCACATAGTACACAAGATTTTTAATTTACATTTTTGTTTTAGATAATAAATATAATTATTAACTTTTCATGTGGAAAACTGTATCTTATTAGCAAGTAAATTAAAAAGTAAAGCAGATGATACATTTCAATGTCAAATAGAACAACAAGAACCACGTAAAATTGCATGGATGTTAATCAAATGACCAGGTATTGATGTTTTATTGTTTCTCTCACAGAATTTAAGAAAAGGTCAACAGACATCCCCATAACTGTACCTCTTTAATCTGCCAGGGCATTTTGAGAGTGGTGGTTTTGGCCGTCAAGATAAGTCAGTCATTCTGAGGCGTGGATGGACAGAGAGCAAGCACTGGCAAGAACAAGAACAGGTGAACAGGTCGGGCTCTCTCTGTGGGTATAAACTCTGAGCAGTTCACTTCAACTCATTGGACCTTGGTGGGCCTCATACCCACTAATTACTGTCGTTTCTTAAGCCCTCAAGGTTCATTATTTTAAAGAACTCCTGCCACATTCATTTATAGCTATCTTTTAAAAATACCCAAATCTGGCTAGGCAGTGGCTCATGCCTGTAACCCCGGCACTTTGGGAGGATGAGGTGGGAGGATTGCTTTAGACCAGCATGGGCAACACAGCAAGACCCCATCTCTACAAAAAAATTAATAAATAAATAAAAATTAGCTAGGTGAAGTGGTGTGTGCCTATAGTTCCAGCTACTCAGGAGGCTGAGGCAGGAGAATTGCTGGAGCCCAGGAGTTAGAGGAGGTAGTGAGTTGTAATCATGCCACTGACTCCAGCCTGGATGACAGAGTGCCCTGTTTCTAAAAAAAAAAAAAAAAAAAAAAAAATACTCCTATCATGAGTCCTTCCTTTAGAATAATTTTGCTTTTTTAAATATTATTTTTCTAAGAATTAATAACAAGTCATATATAATCCACACTTATGTCATATGTTTAAAGTGCCTGGAGTTTTTTCAGTTACTCTAAATCCAGCTTTTTATTTTAATCTTCTAAATCCACTCCATTGCGTTGACACCAGATATGATCAGGTCTTTAGAAGCTGAGTTACACGAACAGAACACGTAGCAACATGTTATTCCAAGATATTAGCTTATATTAATATACAATGATTGAGTTGACTGAGTACTTCAATCCCCTACTTGAGGAGACTGTGTATATTGGGTTCACATACAGCAATATATAGTGGAAGTAGGTGGTCTTTGGGGTATCTCTCCTGCAACCTGGGAGTTAGTGAATCATTTTTCCTCATTGTAGAAACGACACATTTTTCGTTGTCTCAAATAAAATCATTCTTCTCATTTATTTTAGGTTTCTTATCCCAAAACCTGCTTCAAAGCAAACATGTTAGCTTGGTAGGACAAGGTCAATTTATAAATTAAGCCCCTAAACAAAATAAAGGACCTCTTTTACTTGAGTTGTTGCAAAATAAATCTCCAGCCTTCCTTCATACCTCCAAACATAATTGGCTTTTCCTCCTTTTTTCCACTGTGTCCTTAGAACATGTCTCTATTGTAGTGCTTATATACCATCCTGCAATTATTTAGTGTGTCAGCTTCCTGACTACATAGTAAACATCATGAAACAGTCACCTTTGCGTTTTATAATTTCCAGTGCCTAGCACAGTGCCTGCCACAAAATAGGTGCTTAATATGTTGCACGAACGAGAGATAACAAATGTTCTCTGCATTTTTCTAACTTGCTGTGTTCTGACTGACCTCTGCACAGTCTCACCTGTTTTCCCCTCTTTTCAGAACCACATTTGTTTGGCTACCTTCTACACCTCCACCAGGTCTCATTCCAAAGGTCATTACCTCTGAGAAGCCTCTGTCCCACTGGGTCAGGTGCTTGCCTACTCTGTGCTTTCATAGTATTTTATATTCCCCCATCATGGCACTTGCTGCACTCTATTGCAGTTGCTTAATTGCTCACATCCCCTACTAGATACAAGTAAATGTGCAAATTGTTTACCTTTGCCACTAAGGCAAAATCCACAGTGTGTGTTAAATAAATGTTTGTTTGATGGATTATCACAGTCACCTATTTTAATAGCTTTACCAGAGTAGAAGAACATTTGAAATAAATAAATGGTGAAGTCGGGGGATCCACATTTTACACCATCTTATTTTGCTATCTTTAACGTAAACAAAATTATGTCACTATGTTACATAACCTGATAGTGTACTGTAAACAAAAAAATCAATCATTTCATCCAAAATCACCATTTTTAAATAAAGCCACTAGTCTCCTTCCTCTAAATGACCTTTGTTTTTGAGAAAATTTCAACAAATAGATCGATTTCTATTTATTTTCTATTTATTTATATTTATTTATATACTTCCCAATGAGGAGTTATGTTTAATTTTCTGCAAACAATAGGCCAGCAGGGCCTATTGTTATTTTATTTAAATATTTAAATTTGTGAACATGGAAGTGTGCCATAACATTCAATAGGGATAAAAGGAAATGGCTGTAAGACACCTGGAGACATGAGCTCTTCCTTAGCTCTTGGCAACCTAATATAATGCTGCAGTCTCCAGGGCAGAAGCATATGGTTCCACTCCAGTAATGGTGGCCCCAGGAAGAAGATAGACACTGAGCTCAGTAGAAGAGTTGTAGGTAAACAGGCAGAGATCAGTTCTGAACAATCAGCAAAAATACTCACAGAACACTCTTGGCTCAGACTGACGCCACAGTAACTTTATTGAAGCATAACCTGCCTTTACGGATTCATTCCAGGGATCTGGAGATACTTACAGACTAGAGTGATTTTCAAACACAGGAGAGAGAGTGTATATTCTGTAACTTGTGAGTTAGCGATGGTACTGAACTTCTGAATATACACAAATAATGAGTCATAACTTTATTAATCATCCCACCCAAAAAATATCAAAATAGTTTGTTTATTCACACACCATAGAGGGATTTGCATATGCAAGATAGGCCAAGTCAAAAGGAGATAATCACTTACTTTCCAAGATACCAAGGACAATGAAGAGGATGTATCACCATCCAGCTTCAAGCATGCACAGGTGTTCCCCATATCCAGCACACCATCTTCACTAAAACAGATGGATTCCTCCACTCTCATCCCAGCCCTTCTTTCTTTGTGTCCAATCTCCTGGAAAAGCAGCATAACTCTGGATCTCCCAGTTTCTCACCTCTCATCCCTTTAACCTTCTCCAGTCTGGCTTCCATCCCAACTACTGAAAAAAGCCACCATTTCCAAGGTTTCCAATAACCTCCTCTCAGCCAAATCAAATTGCTTCTTCCCTATACTAATCATTTTTTTATTTTTTTCCTTCAAAAGGCCAGTCAGCAGAGTTGACTATTATGAATAACTCCCTTCTTGATTACTCATCGTCCTGTACTCCCAGACATGATCCCATTCTCTCCAGCTACTTCAATCTATTCTCTTTGCATGCTATTAAATCTTTTCTATGTTGCACAGTTCAGCATTTGAGCCTTTTCTTACAAATAGTTGTCCTCAGAATTATCAATGCTCTCTGTCCACTGAAAATACCTCTGTAGGTCAAATTTTCCTACAAAACTTCAATCCAATGAAAGTTTTGATGTGATAAAAATCTCTGATGATCAGTTGTTGATCTCCAGTTAAAATGCTTTGTTGATATAGTTGAAGAGAAAAGACTAGACACAGTTTCTGTTATCAAGGAATTTAAAATCATAGTTCTCTGGCACAGAAAGGATCTTCAGGATATATATCACAGCAATCTGTGGGCCGGATATGGCTTCGTTGTGTTTAGTTCAGTCCACATGGTTGGGGTTTGGGTTTTGCTAGAATTCACATTTAGAAGTCAGGAGATCTCATACAGAAATCTTCTTACTTCGTCTGAAAACTCAAATCTGTCAGTATTGTGCTCCCATTCTGACATGACAACAACAGATAGAGCTAAGTTGCAGTGGTCTCCTTTAAACAGCGCATTTGCTTTCCACATATTGAGTCCCAAGTGTCCGTGGCCACATATTACGGCACTTGTGTTGTTTCATTATAGTAAAGAGGGAAAATAAATGTACCATATACCCTTTGTCTATCGAGTGCCAAAGTGCAAAATGACCAAGAAACCAAGCAATTCTTGGGCCCACCCAGTTTCATTTATTTACTTAACCTGCTGTTTCTGTTTTACATTTTATAAACTAGAAAACTAAAATGCCCATGAAAGTGAAGTAATCTATGTAAGTTCACCTTTATATCATTGCCTACTTCTTAAAGTGACATAGCTATCAGGTATACCAACCATTCCTCTACATTAGTTATACTACCCATACCTCTACATCTCTCAAAAGCTGCTTTTTCACAAAACAATTTCTGATCTCAGAGAGAGACCCCCTTCCCCTCCACCCTCAGATCTCCTTAGCAATTTAAATTTATAAATTTCACAGAGAAAAAGAGAGAGGTACTCATTAGCCATTCACAAGAAGCCAAGAAACATAATGTACAAAGCTAATTACAACTGCATATGGAGAGAGTTGCATTCATTTTGAAGGAATGAAGGCATGATCGAAGAGAAGCCTTAGAAAGTGTCACAGAGATTAATTTTTAGCAAGGTTTTGAATAGAAGAAACATTATGTGCCAGGAATTTGGAGTTTATCCATAAGGCACAAAGAGAAATGTACATTTGTATGGACAAAGAAAAGAATACTAGTGGAGATGGGCCTACCAGGAAATAAATGTGTGTATTTATTAAAGGGAGTAACAGAAAAGAAATGGAATATGGGGACACTCAGGCAGATTCCCCAAATCCACATATACAACCTTTCTTCCTCTGTCACAATTTTTACATCACAATGTATGCATTGTGTGGGGTAAGGGGCATCATTTGTGAAGGTAGCCACCTTGTACATGTTACCTTGTTAAAAACAAAAGAGCAGCAACATGTTTAGAGTGATGTCTATAGATAGATCATTGCTGTTTAAGGAAAATTCAGGCAAGGGGGCAAAAAAGATCAATATGACCAACTAGAAGACTATTAAGGGGAACTTTGTATATGAATTATGGATGTAGGAATTTGAAAAAAAGATGATCATGTTCAGAACTTTAGCTTTTTTACAATTATAATAGAAAAGAAAACTCTAAGAGTAATGAATCAATGGTATCCTACAAAAAGAGAGGCACCAAAAATACCATGAAATATTATATTTAAAAATTCACACATATAGGTAGTTACAATATGTAAAGATAGACTTCTTTTTATTTATCTAAAAGAAAACATATGATGGAAAAGATAAATATTTAAATAACACATTTTTTCTACTTTTCACCACTATCACAGAGCCTGAAATTTTGTGACTAACAAATGCGTAGAAACAATAACCTAAATTGTGCTATCTTCTAGCCTCAAACAATAATTCATATATGGCATTCCTTGTATGCTCTTTGTAAGTGGGAAGTAGAAGTGTATTTAAATTTGCATAATGCCTTTGGAGTCTTTAAGGAACGAGTTATAGAGTCCTTACAAAGACACAAGGGAACGATTTGTCCTTAAGTACTTTGCAATTATCCAGCTGGCCACAGGCCATGTGACTCTTGCTTAGTTACAAAACTTCTGGCAGGTACAGTTTGTTATGAGGAGTATTCCCTTGAGAGTCTTGGATTTAAAAAAAAAAAATAGTGTTTCATGTGTTTATTTTTGTAGATCAAGGAAAATTTTTTTTAATTGTTATTATACTTTAACTTCTAGGGAACGTGTGCACAGTGTGCAGGTTTGTTACATATGTATACATGTGCCATGTTGGTGTGCTGCACCCATTACTCGTCATTTACAGTAGGTATAGCTCCTAATGCTATCCCTACCGCGTATCCCCACCCCATGACAGGCCCCACTGTGTGATGTTTCCCTTCCTGTGTCCAGTTGCTGTCATTGTTCAGTTCCCACCTATGAGTGAGAACATGTGGCATTTGGATTTTTGTCCTTGCAATAGTTTGCTCAGAATGATGGTTTCCAGCTTCATCCACATCCCTACAAAGGACATGAACTCATTCTTTTTTATGGCTGCATAGTATTCCATGGTGTATATGTGCCACATTTTCTCAACCAAGTCTATCATTGATGGACATTTGGGTTGGTTCCAAGTCTTTGCTATTGTGAATAGTGCCACAATAAATGTACGTGTGCATGTGTCTTTATAGCAGCATGACTTATAATCCTTTGGGCATATACCCAGTAATGGGATGGCTGGGTCAAATGGTATTTCTAGTTCTAGATCAGATCAAGGAAAATTTTTGTATCCTTTAAAAATTTTTGTCTCTCTCAGTCCAATTGACAAGCTAAGTAACTAGAGAGAGAAAAATTTTAATGAGGAAAAAGAAATCTAATATCCTAAAGTTCAGTAACAGGCTATTACCTGTGTCTATCTGAGAGAGTGACTAGTATACTAGTAATCTTTAAGAGCAAAATATTAACATATTCTATTCCTTATTAAACACTGCCTCTGTGATGGAGGAGCATACTCTTTTGATAAATATATAATTTCATGCTGTTAACAAATTAAGGAATTTATATATATATATATTCTTTTTTGTTTTTTATTCTCTTTCTTGGTCTCTTTAAGCCTAATATGAGCATATGTACTGTACTAATGAACTAGAATATGTGTAACATTACCATAATGGAAAGTTTAAATTGAAGTCTACCTTTCACACAAAACAAATTTTGTAAGCCCTAGGAAGAAAGGGACTTTATCTATTTCACTGTTGCCTTTCAAAATTATCTTCTCATAGTGTAGAGGGGTCCCCAATAAGAATGTGTTCTTCAATATGTTCCCCCCATCTGTGCATGTCTTCTACAGAAGGAGTTTTAAATAGATATGATTAAATCAAAAGAAATTATCTTCTCGTGAAGAAAATTCATTGATTATCTCTCAATTATTTATGAAGCATCCATTAAGTGTCAGGAACTGATTTAGGTGCTGTTGATGTTGCAATGAACAAAACAAAGACCCCGCTGTCATAGAGCATATGGTGTAGTGCATTAACATGAAGACAGAAAACAACAATTAAATAAATGAAGATGAAATGTTGCCGGTGGAGATACAGGCAACATATGATAAGCAGATAGTGATAGCAGAGGTGGTGCTATCTTAGATGTCGTGGTCAGACACAATGCCTCTGAGAAATGGTATTTGTTTAGGGACCTGAAAGGAATCAGAAAGTCAGCCACAAGCATATCTATATAGAGCATTTCAGGCAGAGTAGACCTCTCTGCACCAAAGACCTAAGGATAGAGCATGCATGATGGGCATGAGAAAGATGGAGGAGGCCAAGGGAATGGACTAGGGTGGGAGGTGGAGACAGATGGGGCTGAGGTAGCTGGGGCTGCTCATGCAGGGACAGAATCTGGCTGGGTTAGATCATTGGTGGGGAGTTTGTGAAATGAAATGAGGGCTTAATATCTAAGTACAGAAAAAATAATGTGAAATGTAAGATGTGATCTGATTTCACTATAATCTTTAGCCTATAATGATGAACTGGCTCACTTCTCTTTTCCCTCTCATTCATACTCAACCTATTTTTAAAATATTTTATTTTATTTTAAGTTCCAGGATACATGTGCAGGACATGTAGATTTGGTACATACATAAACATGTGCCCTGGTAGTTGGCTGCACCTATCAACCCATCACCTAGGTATTAGGTCGCACATGTATTAGCTATTTATCCTCATCATACTCAACCTATTTTTGACTATTAGACACTCCAGAGGTATGTATGTGCAATTTAAAAAAAAAAAATCAATCCAAACATTTAATACTTTGATAAAACCTCAATAATAGAGACATCTCCCCTTTTGCTGTAACTTCATTGTATTGATTGTGCTAACCTCTTGAAATTCAACAGCATTGCTCCCATCAGGATGATAAAACACAATGATGGGAATTTGGCTAATTTTTCAAGTCTCATCAGCGCATCACCCAGTCAATGAAAAGTGATATGAAGTCTCTGCTAAAAATAGTCCATGATTCTTATGACTCCAAATCTGCTGGCTTAAATTTTTCAAGGTAAGTGAATTAGAATGTCAGCAAGATTAATAGAATAGGTAGCAATTACATTTTTACTTTCTAAATTTCCCTATTATGGTAAGCTCTAAATGAATGAACTATACCCTAAAATTCCATGTACACTCAGTGCCTAGTGGCAGGCAATGATCAAGTGCTTACAGGATGTGACTAAGATGCTAGACTTACCAAGAATGAGGCATTGGATAAATCTCTAAACTATTCTAAGTCACTGTGAAGGGTGAAGGGTTTGAACTAGAGCCCTGTCCAGTTGGAAAATGCGATTATCCTGGAATTGAGTGCCAAATATGATATAGATAAGTAATGTCCAATTTCAGGAAGGTAAACTAGAATTGATTTTAATAGAAACAGTTTGCAATCTGGTAAAGGATGCATTTCATAAAAGATGGGAATTGTGTTGCTGAATTTGCTAAGAAATACTAGTCTCTACACTTATTTGTATTATCAAATACATATGTCCAGCAATACTCATTGGACAAATTGATAATTTGCCCAATTTTCCTTCACAGGTAGGGTTTCTCTCTCTCTCTCTCTCTCTCTCTCTCTCTCTCTCTCTCTGTGTGTGTGTGTGTGTGTGTGTGTGTGTGTGTAGAAGCAAACTTGCTAGACCCCTAATCACCAAAGAATCCCCACATTTTTATGTCAAGGTTTACATATTAATATAAAATTACCCAAATGGAGGAAACATTTAAACCTCTGAAGGTTTAAAAAAGAGGGAAATGGATGATGAAGAAAGCCATCCTAGGACTGCCAGCTTCAAAGTGGGAAGCTCAAGGTAATGCTGTTTAAGCATTACTTTTGTTATTGTTAATATTTTAAAACATAGTTAATTCTTAAAACAATTTCATCTCTGTCTTCTTTCCATTTAGATTCCAAGCTCCTCAAAAGCTGTGCCTCAGATTACTTAATGCATATTTATATGTAACATGTATTAACTAACAAACACATAGAGAAGTACAGAGGTTTTCATAAATACATAATAAAGTATCTCATTCAATGAATCATAAATACTTGCATATATTTCAGAAGGTTATCTCCTTATAAAGACAGTGTCGGGGCTCAGAACACTACACCCCAAAATAAGGCTCTTTGGCATATATATACACACACGCACACACATATACTCATACATACATATATATATATGTGGAAAATTCTTACTTAAAGCCATATTGTCTTGAAACAAGAGTGGAAAGTGAGAAACTACAATAGATCCATCACTGGAATAAGTGGTCAGTCATTTTGGCAAACTTGGTCTCAGCTTGATCCTTAGAGACCCATGAAGCTGTTAAAAACAACTCACACTAACGACCTAGCTGAATAATGGGAGTATGCAAGGGAGAACAAACGTTATGCTCCAAGAGTATAGGGCACTCTGAATTCTCTGTGTATAAAAGCTTCTTTTCATTGGAATTCAAGAGAAAGAAAAAAAACCCTTCCCTCTCTGTGCTTTTGAAGGGTTTACATCACTGCTTCTCACATTCCAGTAATTTAGCAGAAACAGCTGTTCTGCTGTCCCAGGCAAGAAGCCATGAACTGCATTCCAAAGAATATGCTCCATGCTGTTATTATTTATTAATTAATGCTATAGCTCCTGCCTCATAACAAATGAATATTTGTGAAAAATTCTAAAAAGAAAGAAAAATCATTTATTTTCCCTGTTTCCTGAATGCAAAGCGATACCCTGATTTTATATCCTTATCCTCTAAATGGATTGTGACATTATTCTATTTTTCAAATACATTCATTAAGCTCTTTTCTTGTTTTGGTAGATTTTGATCAGGAAAAAGTTATCACTAAGACTGCCTCAGGCTAGGCACCATAGCTCACGCCTATAAACCCAACATCTGAGGAGGCAAAGTGGGGAGATAGCTTGAGCACAGGAGTTAGAGATCAGCCTGCACAACACAGTGAGACCCTGTCTCTACAAGAAATAAAAATAAAAAATAAATTAGCTGGGCGCAGTAGCATTTGCCTGTAGTCCCAGCTACTAGAAAGGCTGAGGTGCAAAAATGGCTTGAGACCAGGAGTTCAAGCCTGCAGTGAGCTGTGACTGCACCACTATATATTCCAGCCTTGGGCAACAGAGACAGACCCCATACAAAAAAACAAAAAACAAAAAAAACACGAACAAACAAAAACAACAAACTGCTTCATAAGTAAAAGAAGAGAATCTTCTTTGACTGTCAAAAATATTCACATTTAAAAATAGTGAAAATTAGAAATATTTTGCATATAACTTTTTAAAACGATAAGCATTTAACAAAATTTCTGCACAGCTGCTGTCAATCATGAAAAGTCTAACCAGTTACCCAGGACTTCCAAATCATAACAAGACCTATGTATCTTTCACATAATAAAAAATATCTAATCTTTGACGTTTGCCCCTTGTCTATATAGTTGCACTATGTTTATTAGATAATAGGTAATTCCTTCCTAGCTTAAGTTTAAAAAAAAAAAAAAAACACCAATGTAAACATATTCAGATTATTTAGAAATACATACACTATTTTTCTGGATCTTTATAAAAAATAATTTGACTACTTCAGATTTTAAATGAGTGATCTAACTCATGAAGCAAACAGAAAAATGAGAGCTTTTCCCCTAAAACATAATGAAGTTTCAAAACCGGATTCTGGGAAGTACTGAAATTTTGTTGATTACCATTATAATTTTCTCATGTACAGATGGTATTTTTAATTGCTCAAAGTGATTGTTAATCTGTGTTCATAAACCATTTACCACAATGGATTGAATCCATTCTTTCAAAAATATCTATAAACTAATACAAACCAAAAAAACAAAAAAAAAAGTTGTATTTACTTATTAGTCAAAAACAAATACAATTTTTTCTGGAATATTTTGTGTGTGTTTTATTATACCTGATTTATTTCTGTCCATATGATCAAAGGCTATCCAAAAGCAAATAACAACATTTAACTGAAAGTATTTTGCTTAGAAGAATTGACTTGTACATGCCTAGGGCAAACTTTAAATACAAAAAAAGTTATGCTCACAATTCTATTTACAAGTGTGGTCAGAAAACACGCTCTGTGTTTCTATTTCATCCTATGTGTAGTGACAGAGAATTGGGAAGAACTTTTAATTAAATATTATTGAGAAGTATAAAAATGTTAATGGGATATTTTAAAATGTTAAAAACCACTGGCAGATTATTAACTAGCCTTTTTATACGTATAACCTGAACATACCTATATCTTTACATGTAAGTATGTACATACCCCTTTTATTGTGACCTTAAATAAAAGCATTAAAATCTTATCATAAATGCTCAAAAAAGGAAGTTGCATAGTTGTTCTCCTCAAATGGTTAATTTGGGGAGGGATCCAATATTTGAGGAGATTCAGCTTTACCTTAGAATTATGTGTCAAATGAGATAAAAAGTATATTGGATGATCACAGAGGATTATAGAATTAACACAAGAAATTGATATTGTTGCAAGAATCAGCAACCTTTCAGAAGCAGTAAGTCAAGTCTGTTTACTCATATCTCAAGGAATTAAAAGTGAAAGAATGACACCACCTGCAAATCAACCCTTCAAGAAGATCTGAAGGATGTTGTTACATCCCTTGGCTGAAGCATGATCAAAAACAACCAAGAGAAACACCGCCCATGCTCAGGTTTCTGTGCCTCTGCAGGATGACAGGAGGAGAAACCATGCAGGTGCTAGAATTGGTATATTCTTTAGAGTTTTGCTTTTGGTTGATCCTGGCTATACCCTGAAAAGTCATGTCACATACCGTATTTGGCAAAAGTGCAAACAGATGCTAACCTTCAGTCTAAACTCTAGATTTCTGAACTAGCAAGCTGTCAAATAGTAAAGAAGATTTAATTTATCTTCCATTTACATAGCTTTTCTCCTAAGAGAGTATGACCAACTCCTATGACATTGATTCTTTACACAATGGTTCCTTTGAGATTTTGCTACCAAAGTAAAATCATTCATTTTAATTGTAAGCTGGTGTTTTGATTGATGGTCAAGGACTAATATCTCTCAAAATACGGCCCTTACTCCATGATAGACTTAATTTCAAATTTTCTCCAAGTCACAACCACTAGCTTTGTAAAATGACTTCCTGTCAAGTTGCCTGTGTTTTATATCATTAATTTCAGCCAGTTGCCTCAGGCTACAGAACAGTGGTTTGTCAGTTTAAACACACAGACATCAAGACTGACTGACAACTAAAGCTCTTTAAAAATCTAATGCACTAAACATTTCATCTTGTTATTTTTCAAGGGAAATATAATCGAAAATTGTGATGAATTCCCATTGCTTTCACACGTTACTTTGAACTTTCTTTTTTGTATCTCATTAAGTTCACAAAAGGAGTTCTTCAGCAGTCTTTTGCTCTTACACCCACCACATCCAATTATTCAGAAAATGAATGTTTTCAATATCAGAGGATCAAGTATGATGGGTTATTTGACACTAAAATAAAGGTAAGGAGAAAAAGCTTTTCAGAGCAATTGGTATGAATCCCATTGCATCACATACCATTGGGCTCAGAGTGCCTACTTAATAGAAACCTCCATAAGAATTACATGCTGCAGCTGAAGTTCTACCTTCACTCGCCAAGTTTTTCTAATCCATTTTCAAGTGCACTTAAAACAATTGGCACATTAAAAATCTATACAAAATTCTGCGTGTGAATGATAGATGCAAATCCAAGGTTTGGATGGAACCCAAATAATATGGGTTTCCAAAAGATTTATAGTTGCAGCATACTTCACAAAGGGAGAGTCAGTTGACTAAATTATAGAGTCTGCAGAAAATGTATGATAGTTCTCATTTCTGCAATGTTGGTTTAGCTTTTCCTGTTTATGACAGGCCAAAGTAGAGGCTTCAGTCTTGCAGAACTTCTTCTTCAAAGAAAAAATATCAAAGACATGCATGGAGCACTCTGGGCTTCATCTTTTTTTTTTTTAATTAAAAAAAATTCTGTAGAGCTTATATCATCAACCACAAGGTTCACAAAATAGATAAGTGGCCAAGTCAGAGTTTCTACACACACACGACATTTTTTGAAACTGAAACATGTTTTTGGGAAAATTAAGCTATATAATGTACTCAAGGGATATAAAATAATTTTCATATGTAACTCAACAAAACACAAAGATAAACTCTTGCACAGAAAATACAGCAACATACATAAGAGGTCAAAGATTAGCTACCAAGCTTCTTGAAATAACTTTAAATTAAATTAAGAACTGTTTATTCACTGTAGGTGTTTATAACATTTTTACATGGGTATACCACATTTCTAAGTGTATATCGCATAAAAATGAAGTGAAGGGGATAGCAGATGATAGTGGTAATTCACCTTCGCCTGCTGAAGAAGGGATTCAGGCCAGGGTATGGAGAAGTGACCCCTCAAGCACTCCAAGCTGATGGGAGGTAGGGCAGTCAAGGATAACCCATGCTCCTCAGCCTCAGCCTCAGAGGGCAGGGGATAACAGCAGCAGCAAACTGGCTTCTTCACATCTTCTTGTCCTCAGTAGCTCTCTACAGCCTTTCCAGTAGAATGTGTCTCTACAAACCAGAATCAAGCTTCCTTTCTGCACCCCTGCCTTGGATTCATTTCCCTATTGTCTATTTTCATTCCTTTGTGTCTTGAAGGTAGCTCTTTAAAAAATGACAAAACTTATGTTGGGGGAGATGGGTTAACATTCTTGTCACAAGAGGTGAAGGGAAATATTACACAATCAACTTATGCCTTCATCAGCTTTTTAGCCCTATGCAAGGCTAAGGTTGCAGTTCAGTGAAGAATGTGAGACCTAGAGAAGAGCATCCCTGGAGCAGAGAAGAGATGGCAGGAGGGCTCAGAGTGGAAAGGATAGTTGCCAAAAATATGTGATGATTTTGCATTATAGCAAAACTGTCTTGCATCAATATTTGGCACACATGCACAAACTGCCAAGCAGAAACTTGGCAGGTGAAGAACCTATAAAAGTTTGTGCCTCCAGAGTACTGAAAGTGTCCATAAATGATTCTACGGGCCACATATTAGATGAAGTGTGTACTTTTCTAAGGCCTTTTCAGTCTCTGCCTATTTTCTCCCAATGACAGGAAACTTGCCCTCTACTAGGAAATTTGAAAAAAACAGGTCAGGTGCAGTGGCTCATGTCTGTAATCCCAACAGTTTGGGAGGCCAAATTGGGAGCATGGTTTGAACCCAGGAATCTGATGTTGCAGTAAGCTATGAACAAGCCACTGCACTCCAGCCTGAGCAACAGAGTGAGACCTTATCTCAAGAAAAAAAAATTTTTTTGAAAAAAAAAAAAGCCACATGAGAATTTTCTCTGATGAGTCTCTCAAATGGTCTTACATCTTTCTTTCTGGAAAAGGTTGGTGTATGTTCTGCCAATATTGCCTTTTAATGACCACATCATTATCTCCTTCATTAATCATTTTCTGGTCTCCCCAAATGTGCTATTTACTATTCATCAAACCTTGAGCAAAGCCTCTTAAATTTATGCTGAATTTTTTTCAACCCTTCAGGAAATAAATGAGCAAAAATTCATGTAAGTAGAAAACATGATGAGACAAAATATACCACAATTGAGAATTCAAAATCTATAAGGTTTTTATACTACTTTTAAATTACCTTGAGAAATGGCACCATATGTAACAATAATCATTAGACCATGAAGTTTGCATGGAAAATGGAACATGCTTCAATGTCATCCTATGACCCATATATTTTTTATTATTCATTAAGTTGAATTAAGGGCAGTAAGCAAAAAGGAAAACTAATACTAATATTTTGAATGGCCTCATGAACATATTAAGTCATAACACTTAGTTCAACAATTGAAGATTCGGTAGGCAGGGCATAGAGAGTTGCAAGGTTCTTTAAGTTTGTTCTTTAAGTTTGGACATATGGTCAGGAAAGCAAGACCCTTTGAAATGTCCTAATCACACTATTTAAAAATTGTCATACTATTTATTCAGGGTGCTAAATCTATTCTCATTCTTAATCATAACCTTGAAGATTAGGTATTATTATATCTTCTCACAGATAGGAGAAAATGAAGACTTACGAAAGGTTAAGGATTTGCCCAAAGTTAGCCACTATTATGTGCCAGGGTTATTTCTAACAATATCTTTAAACCTGCTCTGTAAACAATAGATAAAAAGCTATATGATCCACATCTATATAGACAATGTCTCCCAAATCCAATAGATGAGACTGTTGGCTCCTATATATTAAGAACACTACATGACTGATACAGAACTAAATGCTTTATATATACTTTCTCACTATCTTTACAATAACTTGGAGAAAGATGGAGTTTGAGAAAGATAGTACACCCCTAGATACGCTGACAAAAAAAAAAAAAAAAGATTCTGGGCCAGCAAAGCTGTGGATGAAATAATAGATCATGAATACATCCAACAGAAAAGCTTACCCTAAACAAACCAACTAGTATCCTTCAGAACAAAGCACAATGGTTTTAAGAGCTGGCTCTGTAGGTAGATCCGCATTTGAATTTTTACTCTGAGACTTAATAGACATGGTAGTCACGCAACCTTGGGTGAGTTTTTCAACCTCACTCTGCCTCAGTGTCCTAACCTGTAGAATGGGAATAATAATAGAATCCTCCTAGGGTTATCACAAGTCATAGCACCTTCATACAGTTATCATAAAACTTGAGTGAGTTAATAGTGAAACTCTTACAACAGTGCCTAGTCCATACTTAATTATCAAAACATGTTGGCTTTTTTATCTTTTAGACTATGAGCTGCTTGATCTTTATTGATTGCCCAGCCATCCTAGGGAATCTTCAAAGATTTTCTGTTTTATTTTTCATTTCCATTTTATTTTTCATTTCATTTTGGGGTCTCCATAAAATAACATGCAACAGACAGGGAATGCTACTTATAGTCCATGCCCGATGCAAACCCATATTCAGCCAACCTAAAACCAACTCTCTGGGCTCTAGTGCTCAACCTGTTAAAAATATGTAGTTATTTTAATTCCTTAAATTGAATCAAATTCCACATACAAGATTGGAATGAAACAGTTGCACAACCTTTTTCCCTCACTCAAAAGTTTAGGGCCTAAAACCAGAAAAAAATGCTGATTTTAAGTTCCACTAAGATGGTGATTTATGAAATCCTTAAACTAAATATTTTAAATACTTTTTGGAATAGGACAAAGCAGATATTTAGTAAACACAGAGGCTTTTGACTTTAAGACTAACTCCTGACCATTTCAACGTTTTCAGTGTATGTTTGAGGGGAAAAAAAATGTTCGAAACCACAATAGACCAAACATAAAGACAGTTTTAAAACAGTTTAAAAATATAATGTAAAGTTACCTTTAAGAAAAGCCACTGGCAAGGAAACACATATATGTTTTATGTCTCTTTATTTAGCAACTATAGATATATATAATGTTTGCAACAAGATGTTAAAAGTAGTTAACTCTGGGAGATTTTTAACTATTTGTTTTGTGCTTTCTAAACTGCCTACATTTTAGATAAGTATGAAGTACTATTATAATTAGAAAAATAGAGCTATTTTCATTTTGGAAAAGACATAAATACCAATAATATGTATACCAAAAATAATATTATAATTTTTGGAGTCCTCAAGTTTCTGCTCTGTGACAGAAATATGAAATGATACTTTTCCTTTTAAAATTATCAATGTATGATAACCTTGAGAACCCTTGAGCCAGATGGAAATGATCTTTGACTAGGTAGGAACTATGAAATCAAAACACCTGGAAAAACAGGCTGCTAAATTACCACCCAGGTTCTGTAGATTACATACTCTGAACTAATCATAAACTAGAGTGCAGTTCATTGGGGCTATCAATTCCTTTCCAAAGTATGGGATTCCTGCCTTATGCTAGCTAGGATCACTTTAAAATACCACTGAGATAAACAATGTCTTTCACTTATGAATTCCAACTGATTGCAGGGAAACTTTAAAGTCCTAGCAACACTGTTGCTATAGCAATGCAACCTGATTAGATATTCTTAGCAACCAGCCACAACTCACGCCCACAGAGCCCCTTCACTTATTCTAAGAAGAATAATGTTGACATTCCAATTTCTAAAATATACAGATCTCAGTGATAGGCATATGCATGAGAGGCCTGTGAGATCCAATGGAATAGCATGCTCATGAACGATGCACCCAGGTCTTGAATATGTCATATATGTATTTAATAAGCACATATAAAAGTAGGTTCTGTATGGCTAGAAATTAAAGAAGGATTTCATTTGACTCTTGGAGTACATGTAAATAATGGCAGAATCCTTTAATTGTATATTGTTATAGCTAAAATTTTACACACTTCTCAAATTGCATATTTTTTCTGCTGAATTAACAGATATAAAGTGATAGAATTATACATTTGCAACGAACAGCAATGATTTGACATCTTGACTCTAAAGCTTTGATAAAAACTGGTGTCTCACTTGAAACACTGCAGGCACTAGCCATAGAAAGGGTATGGTTAATTAAGAGGGTATACAGCAGACATGTGGCCTTGATATCACAAATGCTTAAACCAGAGTTGATATAAGAAACTGATTGAGTTTATTCTCTGAAAGGAAAAATCTATCACATTCTCAATAGGATAAGCTGTGAAGACTAGATTCTGGAGTTATTCCTAGGCAAATTTTAATCAGGAAGGTCAGATGCATGACCAAATCAATGAGAGCACAGAAAAGACAATTACAGCTCAGAAATCTGTCAACATGGCCCATGGTTCTGTAATTAAATAAAGGATGCTTTTCTAGAACCCCAGGTCCTGAATCATTCTGTTTTGATAGGGAATAAAAACCAATTACCTTCTCCTCCTTCCTCTGAACGGCTGCATTTTAGTGGTAAATAATCCAATCTCTATATACATGCAGTTTCTGTTATAAATGGAGGATCAAGTGGAAAGGCATGAAAGCGAAAAACAACCAGGGCCAAAGATCATGATGTTGTTGTTGTTGCTTTTAAACATGATACAATTTGAGTCTTAGACATGGTATTATGAGAATAATTACCCTCAACTCAGCTACAGAATTAGGAAACCCTTCTGAGAGGATTCTTATTTTTTAAATATAAAATAAAGCTTCTATGTAAGAAATATGCATAAAATTGTTTGCACAATGCTTACCTAACAATTGAATGTGAAGGGTGGCAGACTATGCCACCCCAAAATATGCCACCTTGGCATAAAGAATTATTTTGAGCTAAAGGCATTTAAAAAAACAAAGTGCAAGAAGGATCCCCATTTTTGTTCCTAAAAGCAGGAGATAAAATACCAATATGTAAGATGTTGTCTCTATACCGGAAGGAAATTGACATCCTTGTCACCAGAGACAGGGAGTCAAGACCCAGAAAAATCTGGACAAACCAACCTTGTTAAACTATCCCTTATTTTTTAGTTACCTTTTCACAATTAACTACTCTAGGCCAAGTTCTTTTGTCCTGTCACATTTTCACAATCCACTACTCTCTGTCCAATTCTGTATATAAGCATTCAACTCTAACTGCTTCTTTGGGTCTTCCTTTCCTTAGGAGAGCTCCCATGTCACATAAAAGTCACATTAAATAAATTTGTATGCTTTTCCCCTGTTAATCAGCCTTAAGTCAGTTTAATTCTCAGGCCCAAAGAACTCTTAAGAGGGCAGAGATAAAAATTTCACCTCCCCTACAAATATATCCTAAAAAAATGATCACTAATGTCCACAAATATATGGCTAGAAGAACATTTATCCCAGCTTAAACATTTTATCTCACCTGAATAACCTAAATGAAAACAATAGATACCGAGGGGCGGAGCAAGATGGCCGAATAGGAACAGCTCCAGTCTCCAACTCCCAGCGCCAGCGACACAGAAGACCGGTGATTTCTGCATTTTCAACTGAGGTACTGGGTTCATCTCACTGGGGAGTGCCGGACGATCGGTGCTGGTCAGCTGCTGCAGCCCGACCAGCGAGAGCTGAAGCAGGGCGAGGCATCGCCTCACCTGGGAAGCGCAAGGGGGAAGGGAATCCCTTTTCCTAGCCAGGGGAACTGAGACACACAACACCTGGAAAATCGGGTAACTCCCACCCCAATATTGCGCTTTAAGCAAACAGGCACACCAGGAGATCATATCCCACACCTGGCCGGGAGGGTCCCACGCCCACGGAGCCTCCCTCATTGCTAGCATAGCAGTCTGTGATCTACCGGCAAGGCAGCAGCGAGGCTGGGGGAGGGGCGCCCGCCATTGCTGAGGCTTAAGTAGGTAAACAAAGCTGCTGGGAAGCTCCAACTGGGTGGAGCTCACAGCAGCTCAAGGAAACCTGCCTGTCTCTGTAGACTCCACCTCTGGGGACAGGGCACAGCTACACAACAACAGCAACAACAACAACAAAGCAGCAGAAAACTCTGCAGACGCAAACGACTCTGTCTGACAGCTTTGAAGAGAGCAGTGGATCTCCCAACACGGAGGCTGAGATCTGAGAACGGACAGACTGCCTGCTCAAGTGGGTCCCTGACCCCCGAGTAGCCTAACTGGGAGACATCCCCCACTAGGGGCAGTCTGACACCCCACACCTCACAGGGTGGAGTATACCCCTGAGAGGAAGCTTCCAAAGCAAGAATCAGACAGGTACACTCGCTGTTCAGAAATATTCTATCTTCTGCAGCCTCTGCTGCTGATACCCAGGCAAACAGGGTCTGGAGTGGACCTCAAGCAATCTCCAACAGACCTACAGCTGAGGGTCCTGACTGTTAGAAGGAAAACTATCAAACAGGAAGGACACCTACACCAAAACCCCATCAGTACATCACCATCATCAAAGACCAGAGGCAGATAAAACCACAAAGATGGGGAAAAAAGCAGGGCAGAAAAGCTGGAAATTCAAAAAATAAGAGCACATCTCCCCCGGCAAAGGAGCGCAGCTCATCGCCAGCAACGGATCAAAGCTGGACGGAAAATGACTTTGACGAGATGAGAGAAGAAGGCTTCAGTCCATCAAATTTCTTAGAGCTAAAGGAGGAAATACGTACCCAGCGCAAAGAAACTAAAAATCTTGAAAAAAAAGTGGAAGAATTGACGGCTAGACTAATTAATGCAGAGAAGGTCATAAACGAAATGAAAGAGATGAAAACCATGACACGAGAAATACGTGACAAATGCACAAGCTTCAGTAACCGACTCGATCAACTGGAAGAAAGAGTATCAGCGATTGAGGATCAAATGAATGAAATGAAGCGAGAAGAGAAACCAAAAGAAAAAAGAAGAAAAAGAAATGAACAAAGCCTGCAAGAAGTATGGGATTATGTAAAAAGACCAAATCTACGTCTGATTGGGGTGCCTGAAAGTGAGGGGGAAAATGGAACCAAGTTGGAAAACACTCTTCAGGATATCATCCAGGAGAACTTCCCCAACCTAGTAGGGCAGGCCAACATTCAAATCCAGGAAATACAGAGAACGCCACAAAGATACTCCTCGAGAAGAGCAACTCCAAGACACATAATTGCCAGATTCACCAAAGTTGAAATGAAGGAAAAAATCTTAAGGGCAGCCAGAGAGAAAGGTCGGGTTACCCACAAAGGGAAGCCCATCAGACTCACAGCAGATCTCTCGGCAGAAACTCTCCAAGCCAGAAGAGAGTGGGGGCCAATATTCAACATCCTTAAAGAAAAGAATTTTAAACCCAGAATTTCATATCCAGCCAAACTAAGTTTCATAAGTGAAGGAGAAATAAAATCCTTTACAGATAAGCAAATGCTTAGAGATTTTGTCACCACTAGGCCTGCCTTACAAGAGACCCTGAAGGAAGCACTCAACATGGAAAGGAACAACCGGTACCAGCCATTGCAAAAACATGCCAAAATGTAAAGACCATCGAGGCTAGGAAGAAACTGCATCAACTAACGAGCAAAATCACCAGTTAATATCATAATGGCAGGATCAAGTTCACACATAACAATCTTAACCTTAAATGTAAATGGACTAAATGCTCCAATGAAAAGACACAGACTGGCAAACTGGATAAAGAGTCAAGACCCATCAGTCTGCTGTATTCAGGAGACCCATCTCACACGCAGAGACATACATAGGCTCAAAATAAAGGGATGGAGGAAGATTTACCAAGCAAATGGAGAACAAAAAAAAGCAGGGGTTGCAATCCTAGTCTCTGATAAAACAGACTTTAAACCATCAAAGATCAAAAGAGACAAAGAAGGCCATTACATAATGGTCAAGGGATCAATTCAACAGGAAGAGCTAACTATCCTAAATATATATGCACCCAATACAGGAGCACCCAGATTCATAAAGCAAGTCCTTAGAGACTTACAAAGAGACTTAGACTCCCATACAATAATAATGGGAGACTTCAACACTCCACTGTCAACATTAGACAGATCAACGAGACAGAAAGTTAACAAGGATATCCAGGAATTGAACTCATCTCTGCAGCAAGCAGACCTAATAGACATCTATAGAACTCTCCACCCCAAATCAACAGAATATACATTCTTCTCAGCACCACATCGTACTTACTCCAAAATTGACCATATAATTGGAAGTAAAGCACTCCTCAGCAAATGTACAAGAACAGAAATTATTACAAACTGTCTCTCAGACCACAGTGCAATCAAACTAGAACTCAGGACTAAGAAACTCAATCAAAACCGCTCAACTACATGGAAACTGAACAACCTGCTCCTGAATGACTACTGGGTACATAACGAAATGAAGGCAGAAATAAAGATGTTCTTTGAAACCAATGAGAACAAAGATACAACATACCAGAATCTCTGGGACACATTTAAAGCAGTGTGCAGAGGGAAATTTATAGCACTAAATGCCCACAAGAGAAAGCAGGAAAGATCTAAAATTGACACTCTAACATCGCAATTAAAAGAACTAGAGAAGCAAGAGCAAACACATTCCAAAGCTAGCAGAAGGCAAGAAATAACTAAGATCAGAGCAGAACTGAAGGAGATAGAGACACAAAAAACCCTCCAAAAAATCAATGAATCCAGGAGTTGGTTTTTTGAAAAGATCAACAAAATTGACAGACCACTAGCAAGACTAATAAAGAAGAAAAGAGAGAAGAATCAAATCGACGCAATTAAAAATGATAAAGGGGATATCACCACCGACCCCACAGAAATACAAACTACCATCAGAGAATACTATAAACACCTCTACGCAAATAAACTGGAAAATCTAGAAGAAATGGATAATTTCCTGGACACTTACACTCTTCCAAGACTAAACCAGGAAGAAGTTGAATCCCTGAATAGACCAATAGTAGGCTCTGAAATTGAGGCAATAATTAATAGCCTACCAACCAAAAAAAGTCCAGGACCAGATGGATTCACAGCTGAATTCTACCAGAGGTATAAGGAGGAGTTGGTACCATTCCTTCTGAAACTATTCCAATCAATAGAAAAAGAGGGAATCCTCCCTAACTCATTTTATGAGGCCAACATCATCCTGATACCAAAGCCTGGCAGAGACACAACAAAAAAAAGAGAATTTTAGACCAATATCCCTGATGAACATCGATGCAAAAATCCTCAATAAAATACTGGCAAACCGGATTCAACAACACATCAAAAAGCTTATCCACCATGATCAAGTGGGCTTCATCCCTGGGATGCAAGGCTGGTTCAACATTCGCAAATCAATAAACATAATCCAGCATATAAACAGAACCAAAGACAAGAACCACATGATTATCTCAATAGATGCAGAAAAGGCTTTTGACAAAATTCAACAGCCCTTCATGCTAAAAACGCTCAATAAATTCGGTATTGATGGAACGTACCTCAAAATAATAAGAGCTATTTATGACAAACCCACAGCCAATATCATACTGAATGGGCAAAAACTGGAAAAATTCCCTTTGAAAACTGGCACAAGACAGGGATGCCCTCTCTCACCACTCCTATTCAACATAGTGTTGGAAGTTCTGGCTAGGGCAATTAGGCAAGAGAAAGAAATCAGGGGTATTCAGTTAGGAAAAGAAGAAGTCAAATTGTCCCTGTTTGCAGATGACATGATTGTATATTTAGAAAACCCCATTGTCTCAGCCCAAAATCTCCTTAAGCTGATAAGCAACTTCAGCAAAGTCTCAGGATACAAAATTAATGTGCAAAAATCACAAGCATTCTTATACACCAATAACAGACAAACACAGAGCCAAATCATGAATGAACTTCCATTCACAATTGCTTCAAAGAGAATCAAATACCTAGGAATCCAACTTACAAGGGATGTAAAGGACCTCTTCAAGGAGAACTACAAACCACTGCTCAGTGAAATAAAAGAGGACACAAACAAATGGAAGAACATACCATGCTCATGGATAGGAAGAATCAATATCGTGAAAATGGCCATACTGCCCAAGGTAATTTATAGATTCAATGCCATCCCCATCAAGCTACCAATGAGTTTCTTCACAGAATTGGAAAAAACTGCTTTAAAGTTCATATGGAACCAAAAAAGAGCCCGCATCTCCAAGACAATCCTAAGTCAAAAGAACAAAGCTGGAGGCATCACGCTACCTGACTTCAAACTATACTACAAGGCTACAGTAACCAAAACAGCATGCTACTGGTACCAAAACAGAGATATAGACCAATGGAACAGAACAGAGTCCTCAGAAATAATTCCACACATCTACAGCCATCTGATCTTTGACAAACCTGAGAAAAACAAGAAATGGGGAAAGGATTCCCTATTTAATAAATGGTGCTGGGAAAATTGGCTAGCCATAAGTAGAAAGCTGAAACTGGATCCTTTCCTTACTCCTTATACGAAAATTAATTCAAGATGGATTAGAGACTTAAATGTTAGACCTAATACCATAAAAATCCTAGAGGAAAACCTAGGTAGTACCATTCAGGACATAGGCATGGGCAAAGACTTCATGTCTAAAACACCAAAAGCAACGGCAGCAAAAGCTAAAATTGACAAATGGGATCTAATTAAACTAAAGAGCTTCTGCACAGCAAAAGAAACTACCATCAGAGTGAACAGGCAACCTACAGAATGGGAGAAAATTTTTGCAATCTACTCATCTGACAAAGGGCTAATATCCAGAACCTACAAAGAACTCCAACAAATTTACAAGAAAAAAACAAACAACCCCATCAAAAAATGGGCAAAGGATATGAACAGACATTTCTCAAAAGAGGACATTCATACAGCCAACAGACATATGAAAAAATGCTCATCATCACTGGCCATCAGAGAAATGCAAATCAAAACCACAATGAGATACCATCTCACACCAGTTAGAATGGCGATCATTAAAAAGTCAGGAAACAACAGGTGCTGGAGAGGATGTGGAGAAATAGGAACACTTTTACACTGTTGGTGGGATTGTAAACTAGTTCAACCATTATGGAAAACAGTATGGCGATTCCTCAAGGATCTAGAACTAGATGTACCATATGACCCAGCCATCCCATTACTGGGGATATACCCAAAGGATTATAAATTATGCTGCTATAAAGACACATGCACACGTATGTTTATTGCAGCACTATTCACAATAGCAAAGACTTGGAATCAACCCAAATGTCCATCAGTGACAGATTGGATTAAGAAAATGTGGCACATATACACCATGGAATACTATGCAGCCATAAAAAAGGATGAGTTTGCGTCCTTTGTAGGGACATGGATGCAGCTGGAAACCATCATTCTTAGCAAACTATCACAAGAACAGAAAACCAAACACCGCATGTTCTCACTCATAGGTGGGAACTGAACAACGAGATCACTTGGACTCAGGAAGGGGAACATCACACACCGGGGCCTATCATGGGGAGGGGGGAGGGGGGAGGGATTGCATTGGGAGTTATACCTGATGTAAATGACGAGTTGATGGGTGCAGCAGACTAACATGTCACAAGTATACATATGTAACAAACCTGCATGTTATGCACATGTACCCTACAACTTAAAGTATAATAATAATAAATAAATTAAAAAAAAAAAAAAAGAAAACAATATAGATGTATAAAAATGTGACATTAGCTAAATTGATTATGCTGTTTTGTATTATGAAATACAGCTCCACCATCCCCTTACTACGATCTTGAAATCCAAAACATGCAGAAAATCAAAAGTTTACATGTAACTTATTTACCAGCAAAACTTTTTCTGACCAGGACTCATTTGACACCAAAACCTAAGCTGAAGTGAGGCTAGTCATAGTCATTTTCTCACACAGTGTGATTATTCTTGTTCCATTAGAGGTATATTAATGTGTTTGATTACAGATTGCTGCCCTGCTGCCTCAGACACTGCTGAAAATGTTACCTAATGTATGTATTTAACCATGTTTCAAAGGTTCAAAAAATTCTAAGCTATCTATTACCACAGAGTTTTATATGAAGAATTGTGACATTTATATCTAGTGGGAAAGAAGACAGGTTAAAAACTGTGTACACCTGGCATTCTCTACCTAAAATATTCTGTTTGGGTATGGATTTATAAATCTCCTGAATTGGTTCCATCTACCATGTCTAAAGAGGACTCCTCCTTAGGCTCTCCATCACACCAGGCTGTTCATTTCCTTGCTAGCACTTGTCACAACCTTGATGGTCTAATTTGTTTCTTCATTTGCATATCTAATGACTGTTTTCCCCAACTAGGATGTAAGAGGGCAGGGTCCTTAACTGTCTTGTTCACTTCAGTGTTCCCAGCATCTAGTGCAATGTCAGGTACATAGTTTACACTCAGTATGTATTTGTTGAATAAATAAATGGATGAATAAGTAAACAAATGAGGTTTTTAAAACATATACACATTAAAATATTTTTAATCCAATATTACATTTTGATAGGACTAGAGGTAACTCTTTTTTCATTTGGGCTTGTCTCTATGTTTGAAATGTTCTATGAGGGAAATATATTGGTTTTGTAGTAGAGAGAACAATTTTTAAGTGGATAGTGATTAAATTGATTGACATCACACCAAACACTTCTCTCAGGGTACTTATATTTACAAAATTATACAATCTTACTGATATCAAGAATTTCTTCAAATAAGAATCACACAATACAGTTCCCTCAAAAAGAGAAACCAGGCAAAATAAAAGCAAAAGGTAAAAGCCCCAGAAGTGGTTTCACATTTTCTTCAATTTTTTCACCCTTTGCCATGTGAGGATTATTCTCTTACTTGTTAACTTCTACCTAATTCCCAAACTAAAGTACTGGCATATTATACCACAAGCACGTGTGTGTGTGTGTTTGTGTGTGTACTCTCTCAATAATGGGGCCTTAGGAAACACAGAATCTAAAACCTTTGGGTTCATTAATGAAGATACGGTGAAAATTAAAAGCACATCCCTACTCCATAAAGATAAAACATTTTTCAAATATACAGTTAAGTATTTCCAAACTTGATTTACCACAGCACCGAGTTACTCTGCATTACTTTACAGAAGACAGTCAAATGTTAAGAAATGCAAATCCTTTCCCAAGCCACTTATCATCAGGAGTGGTCTAACGCTGAGCCAGAGAATAGGCCCTGTGGGTCCTCTGACCCAACTGAAGTCTCCAGAATCATGGGATGTTCACGATCGGGAAATAGAGGATAAACATGTTTTTTAAAGGCAGGTTAGTTACTTTATGAAAAACCTTCTCACTATATTTTTCTTCGATCTCCAGACATATTTCAGGGCTCTAAATTTCCTGGTGTTTGCAGGGTTTTTGCATACTCTATTTTGTACTTAATGTATTTGTTTCAGATTAACAATTGGACCCATTGCCATAAATTTAAAAGTATTTTAACTAAAAAGGTATGGAGAATGAGAAAATACACAGTGAACACATAAAATTTTAAAATAGCGAATATATATTTAAAACAGTTTTTGAAACTTTTAGGCACTCTGTGGTTTTCAGAATATATTTAAACTAAAGAATAGCATGGATTTGCCATCATTTTGAGGAATCTACTTAATACCACATCCATCTTACTTAGTTCTTGCTCTGATTTCAATAGCATTCTGAAAGAAACAGCTCAAAAAACAAAAACCTAAACTGAACAGTGTTCTCCTTTATCTGCATGTGTATAATTTAAAACCTTTGATTCAAGAATGGTGGAAGAACCAGTTCCCGACAGCCTTCCATGGATACTTCTGTGGATAGGTGTGCTGTATTGTAACATGCTATTTAGGACAAATCGAATTCTTTCTCTGAGGCACCATGAGTGAAGCAGCTGATCAGCAGCTGCAATATTTTTTGCTTTATCTCCCTGCTCTTCTTTGTTAGCTCTGGTCACTGAGCCCTTTTCCCCAATGAACAGGCTGAGACTGTGGGACAGCTGGACTGGACTGCTCCTATCCACCACCTAGACATGGAATACAGAATCACAGCCTCTTCTGCCTACCATCAGCAAGGATTGTGTTTACTTTCAGTAATGGAGTGTCTGGGATATTAAATAATAAAATATCCCACAAATTATACAAAATGGAAAATGACCATTTTCCCCCTGTGTCCTCCAAATAGTATTTGGATACATTTATGTTTTACCTTTCTGCAGAAGAATCATCTCACTTTTTAATTCACATATGACACCACATACCAAAGGCTTATTTTAGGAACTCCAGCTTTGCACCAAACATAAGTTAAACTGAAATTCTTATATCATGTATCATATGTTAATTTCATGTAAGTAAATTTCAAAATTTGAGCCTATTGGCTTATAATCAGGGGTCACAAATACTCTTCCAAGTAGGAGAATTAAATTGCCTGTGGAAAACCTCCAGTGTGCACTAAAACTAAAATAACATTTCTATTGGCATATCAGAATTCTAGGGCTACACTTGCAAAAGCAAACAGATGGTAATCATGTGAGGCTTTTCTCTAACTACAAATGCAAGACTTATGTACAATAAACTCCACTCAATTGCCTTTAAAAGCTAATAAAGTGTAGCACACAAAGCTTTATATAATGTTTACAGTCCTATGCAGTCAGGAGATCCTGAAATTATAACCCTAGCTTATTTCCATTAAAAATGTAATTCAAAAGAAAAAACTCATTCAATAAAAAAAAAATGGAAAAGTTTAATAAGTTAATGGTGTGGGTACCACTTTTTCCAGGTAAAACTACTGTAAAAGGTAAGAGTCAACACACTACAGGATGGTGGCTCCAAGGAGAAAAGTGTACGCTGTTGTTGAAACTGGAAGATTTCAGAGGAGGTGAACTGGAATGCTTGAGTTCGCTAGTTTGGAGTTATACAGTATTCAGAAACAGAATTCTGCAATTTCTGTATATTACATCTTTTTGCTGCCGTATTTCTACCACAATACAACATTGTTTCATACTGAGTTTGCAATCCACTCCATTATTAGTTCTTCTTTTTTAAGAGTAGTCAAGTGCAAGTAGTGAGAAGGCTAATACATGTTTTAATTTTAGTTATGCCTATGCTTGTATAACATGGACTTATTTATTCACTTCTATTTGCTTCTGTTTTTAAATCTTAATTTTAGTTTAAGGTACAAATGTCCTTACCATCAGTAAATTCTGTATGTATATTCACTGTTTAGCAATCGAAGTCTTAAATTTAATGTGATGTGGTTCTAAGTCATATTTTCTCACATCGAAGTCTTTCAAGAGCTTTTTCTCTTCTGTAAGTAATAGTTTTATTCTGAGATAGGGAGAATAAAACACTTCCTATGAAGCACATGGGAAAAAAAACATACTCTGATGCCCTTAGAACATTGTATTTGGGTATCCTGTAATGGAACTGCTGATTATATACAGTTTCTGAGTGTAGTTGTCAGACAAGGATAAATCTTTGGGCGCTCTGTGACCAGAACCACACTTAGCCACCTGCTCCTCCAGGACAGCACAGCGTGTGGCCATATGTGTGAAAACGCCATTCTGAAAAGCTGAAAGCTTACTCTTTTCCCCAGAGGACAAGATGAAGGTCAAAATATTATACTAACTGCTGCACAAAATACTCAAATCAGGCAACTCCATGTATTACATATTTTATCCATTTTTATTATAAGTTAAAATAAGTAACATTTGAGCAAAGTATGTACCCTCCCAAAAAAAAACTGATTTTTTAAAAAATACATCGCTGTTTTGGAAAAGCAATGGATGCCATATCGATGATTTAAGACCATTTACTTTCTCAGGCGGAATAAAATGTTAGCTTTTTGGTTTCAAAAACGAGGATAAGAAGAGTAACCATTTTCCTTGTTCTAAATTTTCTGCTAATTGTTAACAATTTTTAAAGCATAAAATTTTCGGAGAAATGTGTTAGGTTCATAATGGATTCATGACAAAGTCCTACATGTTTGAAACCAAATGCAAGGAGATACATTGCCCCACCATGAGGCAGGATGAGGAAAAGGGAAAAGATAACACTAGACCAAAAGATGCTGAAATGAAGATGTTTTTAAGCAAAAATTTATTTAATTTTTAATTTAAAATTGTATTGCTATTTCTAAGTACATTAACCCAGTTACAAATAAATCTGTGAATAATATGTAAAATTGCTGGATCAAAGAATATGTGTATTTGTAACTTCAATAGGTATTGCCAAATTGCCCTGTAGAAATCCTGTGCCCATTTATACTCTTACCAACAATCTATGAGAAAAGAGTGTTTCTCCACATTTTCTAACAAAAGTTATTACCGAGACTTCTTATGTTTGCTAATCTGAAAGATAAATAATGATAGCTCAATGTATTTAAACTTGTTCTTCTCTTGTGAGTGAAGTTGTGCCTCCTTTCACATGTTGAAGAGGCACTTATATTTCCTTTCCCGTTAACTATTTTCTCATCTCTTTCACTTATTTTTATTGGCTCATCAGTCTTTGCCTTATTGAAAGTGGGAGCTTTTCCCTCCTTTTATGGATATATAATAATTTACATATTTATGATGTAGATGTGTTTGTTACGTATGTTGAATGTGTAAGATCAAGTCAGGTTGTTTGGGCTATCCATCTTCTCAACTGTTTATCATTTTTATGTGTTGTATGATTTCAAGTCCTTTCTTCTAGTTACTTAGAAATAGTTACTTTGAAATATACAGAATATTGTTGTGAAGAATAGTCTCCCTATGTGTTAGTCCATTCTGTGTTGCTATAAAGGAATACCTGAGAATGGTAATTTATAAAGAAAAAAGGTTTATTTGGCTCACAGTTGGTCTGCAGGCTGTATGCGAGGCATGGTACTGGTACACCAGAGCATCTGCTTCTGGTGAGGGCCTCAGGAAGCTTACAATCATAGTGGAAAGTGAAGGGGAGTCAGCATGTCATGTAGCAAAAGAGGGAGCAAGAGGGAAGAGGGGGAGGTGCCAGGCACTTTTAAACAACCAGATCTTGCATGAACTCATAAAGTGAGAACTCACTCATTACTGTGAGGAGAGCACCAAGACATTCATGAGAGGTCTACCACCACGACCCAAATGCCTCCCACTAGGCCCACCTCCAACACAGCAGATCACATTTCAATATGCGATTTGGAGGGGACACACATTCAAATCATATTACCCTAGTCTGCTATCAAACATTAAAATGTATTTCTTCTATCTAACTGTATGTTTGTACCCATAACCACTCTGTCTTCATCCTTTCTCCTCACTACCCACCCCTCACAGGCTCTGGTATCTATTATTCTATTATCTATGTCCATGAGATCAACTGTTTTAGCTCCTACATATGAGTGAGGACATGTGGTATTTGTCTTTTTGTGCCTGACGTATTTCACTTAACCTAATGACCTCCAGTTCTGTCCATGCTGCAGCAAATAGCAAATACTCTTTTTATGGCTAAGTAGTATTCTACTGATTATATATATCACATTTTCTTTATCCATTCTTTCCTTGATGGGCACTTAGGCTGATTCCAAATCTTTGCTATTGTAAATACTGCTGTGATAAATATGCAGTGTGGGTACCCCTTTGATATACTGATTTTTTTTTCCTTTGGATGCATACCCAATGGTGGAATTGCTGGGTCATAGAGTAGTTCTATGTTTAGGTTTTTGAGAAATGCGAGCTTTTTATAAATTAGGTAAATTAGCCCTGTCTATGATACAGTTGCAAATATTTCTCCCTGATTTCTTGATTACTTCTTAACTTTATTTATGTTGATCTTTGCATGATGCAGAAATTCTTGATTCATATGTAGTTGAATTCATCAGTCTTCTTTCTTATGGCTTATTGTTTTCATGCCTTAGTTAGAAAGCATTTACTCACTTCAAGGTTATAAAAAGATTCTCTTATGGCTTATTAAAGTACAGTCATGTGCCACATGATGACATTTCAGTCAATGACGGACCATATATATGGCAGTGGTCTTAAAGGTATAATGGAGCTGAAAAATTCCTATAACCTCGTGATGTCACAGCTGTGCATTATGTCATAGCACAACACATTACTCATGTGTTTGTGGTGATGCAGATGTAGACAAACCTGCATTGCCAGTTGTATGAAATCATAGCATCTACAATTAGGTACAGTACAAAAAACTTGATAATAAACTACTATGTAACTGGTTTATGTATTTACTGTACCATACTTTTGATTCTCATTTTAGAGTATTCCCCATCACTTATAGAAAAAGAAGTTAACTGTAAAATAGCTTCAGACAGGTCCGTCAGGAGGTATTCTAGAAGAAGGCGTTGTTATCATAGGAGATGACAGCTCCATGTGTGTTATTGCCCCTGAAGACCTTCCAGTGGGACAAAATGTGGAGGCGGAAGGCAGCTCTGTTGATGATCCTAATATTATGTAGGGCGAGGTTACTGTGGGTGTTTGGGTCTTTGTTTAAGAAAAAAAAATTAAAAACAACAAAAATAAATTTTTAAATAGAAAATAGTTTATAGAATTAGGATATAAAGAAAACAAAATGTATAATTGTACAATGAATCTGTGTTTTAAGCTAAATATTATTATAAAAGAGTCTAAAAGTTTTAAAAAAACAAAAAGTTTATAAAGTCAGAAAGTTACAGTAAACTAAGGTTAACTTACTATCGAAGAAAGAAAAGCTCTTCAATATAAATGTAGTGTGGCCTAAGTGCACAGTGTTTGTGAAGTCTACATTAGTGTACAATAATGTTCTAGGCCTCCACATTCACCCAGCACTCACTCACTGACTCACTCACAGTGACTTCCAATCCTGCAAGCTCCATTCATGGTCAGTGCCCTATACCGATGTATCATTATGTTTTATATTGTATTTTTACTGTACCTTTTCCATGTTTGGATACATAAATACTGATCATTGTGTTATGATTGTTACAGTATTCAGTACTGCAACATGCTGCACAAGTTTGTGGTCTAGGTGAAACAGGCTATACCATATAGCCTAGGCGTGTTGTAGGCAATATACCATCTAGGTTTGTCTAAGTGCATTCTAAGGATACATTTGTCAGAACACATCCCTGTCGTTAAGGGACACATGACTGTGTTTCTTTTACACTTTCATTTCTCACATTTAAGTATTCAATTTACTACCCTTTACTGTGGTGTAACACAAGATGAGTTTTTCAAACTGGACCAGAGACCTTACACTAATTATTGGTCTCTACAGACTTGGGATGTCACCTTAATCATATAGACAATCTTCATATGTATCCAGTCTATTTCTTGACTTTCTCTTCTGTTCCACTGGTTTGTCTTTTTTCCTATTTCCATACTATATTCTACATTTTATAGTATTTAAAAATATTCAGCAAGGCCAGTTCCCTTATACATTACTCTCCTTTGCCAGTATTTTTTCAATAAATTTTTGATTCATTATTTTTTTTCATTTGAGTATTGTCTAGTTCAAAAAAAAAGAAAGAAATCTATAATATCTCAGGGAAGTCATGTTAAATATATAGATTAACTTAGGAAAAACTTACATGATATTGAATTTATCTATGCAAAAACATGTCATGCCTATCTATTTATTCATATCTTCTTTTGAGACCTTGCAATTATATAACAAATTGTTTCATAAAAGCTCATACATTGCTTGTTTTGTTTATACTCATGCATTTTACCTTTTCTGTTGCTGTTGCAATTAGGGATATAAAGAATTAGAAAATAAGATTTCCATACTCAAAGAGGTCAAACTTTTACAATAAAACACATAGGTCTCTAAAACCACTACAATATAATGTGTTACCTGCCTGCAAAAACAGGCTCTGGGAGTGAGCCCATGGCAGATGGCTGCATAAAAGAATGTCACCTGAAGGATGAATAAGTGTCTCCCAAAAGACAAAGGGGCAAAGGCACATCAGATGGGCAAGAGTCTGTACAGAGTCACAGAGGTCTGAGAGAAAGAGGTGATTTGGTGAACTACAAATAGTTTCCCAGAGGAAATATGTCATAATCTTAGAGGAAGTGGGAGGAGATGAGACTGAAAAGATGGACAAGGACCCACTCACAAGAGAGCCTTAAGCCCTGTCAAGGTGTTTGGACTTTATCTCCGTAGGTATTGAAGGTTTATTAACAGAGGAAGTCCAAAATGCCCCAGAAAGGGCTAGCCTGGAAATTAGAAAAAAAAGAAGCCTATTTCAATTTTCAAGGTAGGAAGTGACAAAGGTCTGTAGTATAGGTGGAGATCAAGAAATGGATGAGCAATGCTTAGGAGGTGGAATTTTTAAGACATAAGATAATTGAATGTGGAAATAAAAGGGAGGATTCGGTCTTTCTGGCTGGAGCATGTGCCTAGTCAGGACTGGAGAGATAACTACATGGAAATGCACATCTGGAGGCTGTTGAGATTCGCTGTCATAATCAAAATGCTCATTTTGTGATGGTTTATCTCATCGCCATTCACCCCAGGATGTAAGCAAGAGGGGAGAAGCCTGAGGACAGAAGCTTAGAGAAACTCAAACTCCTAACTGTCATATGGAAGGGAATCCTTGTTAGACTGACTGAGGAATGACCAGAACTGTAAGTGGAATTTACTCAGTGGGCTCCCAGAATCCAAAGGAGGGTCAAATTCATAACGAATGAGGGGTCACTAGAATCAAAGGCCAAATAATATTTGAATAATTTTCACTTAATTAGAAATATGGAGACACTGAAATGCTTTGAATTTTTTTGTGGGGGAAGGGAAGTCAAAGTTAAATATTTACTAATCTGACGTATTCCCAGGATATTCAAAAATATGTCAACCATTTGACTATAGTCTTTCCTTTGGTGGTTTTGCTTCATTATTTACTTTTTTATGATAAAGTTATTTTAATTCATTGTCAAGCACAAAGTTTCACCTTTTTATTTTTTGAGACAGAGTTTTGCTCTTGTTGCCCAGGCTGGAGTGCAGTGGTGGGATCTCGGCTTGCTGCAACCTCTGCTTCCCAGGTTCAAGCAATTCTCCTACCTCAGCCTTCCGAGTAGCTGGGATTACAGGTGCCCGCCACCAATCCCATCTAATTTTTGTCTTTTTAGTAGAGCCACAGTTTTGCCATGTTGGTCAAGCTGGTCTCGAACTCCTGACAGGTGATCCACCCGCCTCAGCCTCCCAAAGTGCTGGGATTACAGGCGTGAACCACCGCATCCGACCTTACATTATTTTTTAAGGAAAAAGAGAAAGGAAGTGACAAAATCCAACGGAAAGAAAAAAACTGTTCAACATGCATCTGATATCTACTATCTCAGACATGAGCTCAAACTTTTGTAGGAATTATTCCTGTGATTCAAAAACAGGAAAATGGACAAAGATGTAGTTATTATCTGGTGATATTCTTCTTCACAGTGATGATGGTTTGGGTACGAGGATGATGATAATAAAATCAACAATTCTAATGTCATTGTTCAGTCATGACAACTATGACAAGGATCCACATTAAGGAAATAACAGTTTCGAGTTACTTTGCTGGTGCGTGATGTCATTCGCCTCTACTCTTTCGCCAAAAACTGTGCACAAATCTACTTTTCCCTGGTTACTCAACACTGAACTCTATCTACTGTGTTCAACTTTTCTAAACTTCTCATAATTTTTTTCATATCATTCTATGTCCCTGGAAAACTTGCAACTCACTTACCGGATTATCTTCCTCCATAAACACATTGGCCAGTGTAGTAAAATTGGAGAAACACTGGACAATGAAGTAGGAATCCCAGATTTTACTGGTGAAGGGGATCAGGATATGCCACCCCAAAATACGACACTTTGGGGTAAGGATTATTTCAAGCTGACAGCAGTTGGAAAGCAATAGATGCATGAAGAGTTCTCTGCCCACCCTTGCCCACTTAAAAGCAGGACATAAACTTTCCTTTGTGAAGGTGGCATAAATTTCCCTTTGTGAATGAAAGTGTCCATCTCTCTGCACCAGGAAGAGAAGAGCAACTCTTATCACCAGAGACAGACAGCTGGCACCAAGATCAGTCTGCATAAGCAAACCTTACTAAAATAACCCTTATCTTCCATCAGTTTCACTCATATATTTCACAGTCACTTTCCCACAGTTTATCATCTCTCAGAGCCAACCTCCCTTTTCTTTATTAAAATGGTATATAAGCCCTGCAGTCTAACCATTTCTGTGGGGGTTCACTTCTTTTCTTTGAGTCATTTTACGTGAACACCCATGCACATAAAATAAAACTTGTATTCCTTTTCTTCTGTTAATCTGTCTTTCATGAGTTAAATGTGTAGGCTCCTAGTCACTGAACTTAAGAGCACAGAGGAAAAGTTTTTTTCCTCTCTGTCACTCTTAATTGCCACAACTTTACTATGTGTTACTGAACAAATTCCTTTAACTCTCTGATGTTCAATCATCTCTAAGACGTTCTATGTATCACCTTCTCAAATTAACTTTCCTATGATGCTTGCCAAGAAAAGTAAGACAATTCAGGGGGTTCAAATAAAATTAAAATCCTTGTCCAAAATCTTTCCTCTATGATTGGAATTCTGAATATGGAGAATATGGGCGGTTTTGTTTTTGTTTTTGTTTTAAGGAGGAAGAGGAACAGGGCTGGTGGGGTCGGTTGGGGGATTAGTATATTGCTGCAAATCACCACTAGTTTTGTATTCCAGAATTGTAGGGAACCAAAACAGTTTATAAAAGCACAAAATATTTCAAAAGTATATATACACTTCAGGAATTTTGTCCCCTCCCTGTCTCCGTCAGGTGAGAGGCAGAATGGCAGGCTTAGTTTTGTGGTGCCCCCATGGCTGTGGGAATCGTCAGTAAGTGATTTAATCTCTCTGATCTTCATTTCCTTAATGTAAAAAGAGCTCATGCTGGGCTTGTCTACTCTGCAGGGTGACTGTGAGACTCAAGTAAGATAATATATCCCAGGTTGCTTGACAAACTGTAAGGTGATGCACAAAAATAAAGCATTATATCATGGTTACTCTTTTGAAACTTCATTCCTTACCATTATTTTAGTTTTTTAAATTTTGGTAAAATATTCTCAATCATGAAGAAATTACCTATTAGCATCTGTCTGTATTGCAGAGGAAAACTGGAGAGAAATAATGACAGGAAATGTTTTATTTTAATATTTAAAAGGGCACAAAGTGCACATGTATAGCATTTTGTATAATATATGTGTTGCAATGTTTAATATATTTAAATACATTATCCATATATAAGTATGGAGATGGGGCTATTCTTGCTAAACTTATAGTTATTTTTCCAATCTTTCCCATTTTGATTTGCAATTAAAACATATACAAAAGGGAATATACACAGAAAGACTTTTCCAAATTAATTTAGAAGAGTGTTCATTTTCTGCAAGATGCAATTGGATATTTTTAAATTTTGAAAAAGGGTGCTGTGATCAAACATGTTTAGGCAATGCTGTGTACTATATGCTTATTTTAGAGATTCAAAATTCACAATGACATATGGAAGGTTCTCAGAAATCCCACAGCAGATGAATCTGGTTAACTTTATTTAACACACTTTCCGAAATTTATTTAACCATGACACTCTAATTTTTTTAACCAACCACCTATTAATATCTCATGAACCTCTAGAGTTCTGCATAATGCAATTTGGGAAACCTGATCAATGAGTATGTTTCAAATACGCAGCAGTCATTATAGAGTAAGACATCCAGCACCAACTCTAACTAGGCTCACTGAGTACTTTTCTTCTCATTCACTAACATTACTACTGAAAGTCATCCTGGAAACCCCTGGCAAATGCATTATGATGGATGCTACTATGTGACTGAGGTTGAATGAAAAGGCAGCGGACACTTCTGGCAAATGGTACTAAGTATTAACAGTTGTTAAAGACCATCACTCATTTTGGGCACCAAATCTCTTTTGAATTGTACCCTAAGGGCCCAGTGGGTAAGGGGAAAATTGCACCTACAAAAGGCAGACATAATTGACTTCTGCTTGAAAGAGTCCATTTGCCCTTGGCAAAACAGCCGAAGGTACCTTGAAAATGGCAATTATTTATTGCCACTGGGTTATCTAAGATTTCTGAAAAACTTAGTGTGTCGGACACTGTCTTAACATCAGTCTTAACTAATGGACTTTTTATAATTCTGGTAGCTTTTGATAATAAAATGTGAGGAATTAAGACCATCTCATTTAGGAACAGATGCTCAAAAGATGACCTTTAAGGGTTACAATTTTCCACGTGCTTATGTAATTGGACAAAACAGTCAGCAAATGACACCAAAGTTTTGAGAAACTGACTCTACAATTAGAAAAAAGTAGCCCAAAATTCTACAATGTGTGTGTATGTTTGCGTGTGTGTGTGTGTGTGTGTATACACACATATATGTCTGTTTAAGTCATCTGTATATATATGTGTGTGTGTGTGTATATATATACACACACACCATGTTGTATACTACATACAATTTTTACTTGCCAACTAAAAAAACAATTAGCTAATTAAATGAATGATAGTATGACCAAAATATTCATGCACATATATGCTGGAAGAAAAGAACAAATGCTACAAAACAGGGAAGTTCTGTGGAGTCTTTTTTAGGCATTTGACTAGAAATGAGCTACCAGGAGTAAAATACACAAAAGGGATTTGGTGGAGGCATCACTTCTGCATCTGAAAAGTTTCAAGGTGTAGTGAGGGTTGATATTGTTAGATATTTGTTAAGCATATTGCATATCAGTGGTTTTGGGGGGATAGAGGAGGAGGGGCAGATGGGAACAGAAATAAGAGGCATCACAGATTTGGTCAGTCAGAAATTTCACAAATTCAAGACATCCATTGTACATGGTGACCCTAGTTAATAACAACTTATTGTGTACTTGAAAATTACTAAAGAGAATAGGTTTTAAGTGTTGTCACCACACACAAAAATGATAAGTACGTGAAGCAATACATGTGTTAATTAGCTTGATTTAGCTATTCCACAGTGCATGCATATTTAACAATATCAGGTTGTGTACCATAAATATATACAATGTTTATTTGTCAATTTAAAAAAATAGAGTGAGATTAAAAGCCTTAAAAAAATCCACAGAGCAGGAACATATGTGCAGTTTGAAAAATACAGGAAAATAAACTTTATCATAATCTTAATTGGTGAAGATATACCAGACAAAGAGTGAAAAAGCATTAGGAGAGAACTCTATAATTTATGTCAATTAAACTCATGGATATAGGGAGAAGGATGGTTACCAGAGGCTGGGAAGGGTAGTGGGGGTTTGGGGGTTGAGGAGGTAGAGATAGTTAATGTGTACAAAAATTAGAAATAATGAATAAGGCTGGGCGCGGTGGCTCACGCCTGTAATCCCAGCACTTTAGGAGGCCGAGGCGGGCGGATTACCAGATCAGGAAATCGAGACCATCCTGGCTAACACAGTGAAACCCCGTCCCTACTAAAGAATACAAAAAATTAGCCGGGCGTAGTGGCGAGCGCCTATAGTCCCAGCTACTTGGGAGGCTGAGGCAGGAGAATGGCGTGAACTCGGGAGGCGGAGCTTGCAGTGAGCCAAGATTGTGTCACTGCACTCCAGCCTGGGCGACAGAGCAAGACTCCGCCTCAAAAAAATAAAAAATAAAATAATGAATAAGACCTACTATTTGGTGGCACAACAGGGTAACTATAGTCAATAATGACTTAATTATACATTTTAAAATAAAGAGTGTAATTGGATTGTTTGTAACTCAAAGGACAAATGCTTAAAGGGATGGATACTTCATTCTTCATGATGTGATTATTTCACATTGCATGCCTGTATCAAAACATCACAAGTACTCCATAAATAGACTATGTACCCACAAAACTTAAAATAAAATATTAAAAACAAATCAGCAAATAAATTCTATGTGAATTAAGATGAATGAAATGTAATGATGCAAGTAAAGTGAATGGCACAATAAAAGGTGCTGTTCCTATTGTATTCTATAAGCACAGTACATGTTTTATGTGCAAAACGAGTAAATATGTTTTCCTTTTAAAATATAGTTTTATTAGAGTGTAATTAATGCATAAAATTTGCATTTAAAATATTTAAAGTGTACAACTTGATGATTTACACATTAGCCATCACCACAGTGAAGATAATGAACATACTCATCACTCCCAAGTTTCCTCATGCTCGTTTGTAAAGTGGCCCTCCCTGCTCCCATCCCTATTCCCAGGCACTCATTGATTTGCTTTCTGCCACTACGAATTAGTTTGCATTTTCTAAAATTTTTTATACAACACAGATTCATTTTATGTCTGTCTTCTTCACCTAGATCATTATTTTGAGATCCATCTATGTTATTGCATGTATTAATAGTTTATCCTTTTATCTATTCGCCAGTTGATAGACTTTTGGGTTGTTTTCAGTTTGGAGCTATTACAAATAAAGTTGCTATAAATATCTGCATAGAAGTCTTTGTGTGGGTTTATGCTTTTATTTCTCTATGTTGGAACAGCTAGGTATGGTATGTACATGTTTAACTTTTTAGGAAAACATTAAATTGTTGTCCAAAGTGCTTATACCATTTACATTCCCACCAGCAGCGTATGAGAGTTCCAAAGAATTTGGAATACCCACCAACATCCTATAAAAGCAAATTATACATCAAAAGCCTGATGTCTGCTAGAAAGAATAAAACTGGACCCCTACCTATCACCATACACAAAATGAAATTGAGATAGATTAAGAACAAAAATGTAAGATCTAAATCTATAAAAATCCCAGAAGAAAATCTAGGAAATGCCCTTCTGGACATTGTTCTTGGCAAATTTATAACCAAGTCCCAAAAAGCAACTGCAACAAAAACAAAAATTGATGAGTGGGATCTGATTAAACTAAAGAGCTTCTGCACAGCAAGAGAAACTATCAACAAAGTAAACAGACAACCTACAGAATGGGAGAAAATATTCACAAACTATGCATCTGACGGAGGTCTAATATCCAGAATCTGTAAGAAACTTAGTTCAACACGCAAAAAGCAAAGGATATGAATACACTTCTCAAAAGGAGACATACAAGCAACCAACAAACATATGTAAAAGTGCTCAACATCATTCAAAATCAGAGAAATGCAAAAACCACAATGACACACCATCTCACACTAGTCAGAATGGATATGATTAAAAATTCAAAAAATATCAGATGTTGGCAAGACTACAGAGAAAAGGGAATGCTCATACACTGTTGGTGGGAATGTAAATTAGTGCAGCCACTGTGGAAAGCAGTTTGGAGATATCACAAAGAACTAAAAATAGAATTACCATTTGACCTAGCAATCCCATTATTGAATATATACCCAAAGGAAATTAAATCACTCTAACCAAAAGACACATGCACTCGTATGTATGTTCATCGCAGCACTATTCACAATAACAAAGACATAGAATCAACCTAGGTGCCCATCAGTGGTGGACTGGATAAAGAAAATGTGGTACATATACACCATGGAATACTATGCAGCCATAAAAAAAGGAATGAAGTTATGTCCTTTGCTGCAGCATGGCTGCAGTTAGAGGCCATTACCCCGAGCAAATTAACTCAGAAACAGAAAATCAAATACCGCATGTTCTCACTTATAAGTGGGAGCTAAACACTGGGTACACGTGGACATAAAGATGGGAACAGACACTGAGGACTGGGAGGAGGAAAGAAGGGAGAGAAAGGGTTGAAAAACTGCTTATTGGGTACTACGCTCACTACCTGGGTGACAAGATCATTCATGCCCCAAACCTTAGCATCACACAATATACCCATGTAACAAGGCTGCACATGTACCCCTGAATCTAAAATAGAAGTTGAAATTTTTTAAAAATCCAAATGCCTGATGTCTATACCACAATGAATTTTTTAAACTACTGGAGATTGTCTCATAAAAACTTACATTCTGAGTACTTCAACTTCATTAGTACAGGAAACTCCCACAATACTTTTTAGCTTATTCTCCAATGAATTGTTGACCTACCTGAGACAGAAATGTTCGAATTTCATAAAAGATCACATTACTTTTCTTTCTGCTATTAGTTGCTACGAATCTGCCAATGAAGAAATTGTGTCCATCCATTTATTGCAATACGTGCCAAAAACATAGAAGTGTTCTTTCTTCAAGGGTTACAGAATCTGTAAAAATGTTGCTGTCTCCCAGATAAAATCAAAACAATGACATGAAAATTAGTTGACTGTTGGCACCATATATATAATTTTTCTTTGACAATTAAAAATATAAACAAATAAATCCCATACAATAGAAAAAGTCAGGATTAATATCTGCTTTTATCAATGTAGTAGTATTCCATTCAGATCTAAACATCAGCATTCAAACCTGCTTGCTAAGCTAGCAATAGTGAAATGTTCCAGACTGTCAAATGAAAATATGTTTGTGTGGTTGGGTACTCTAAAGAATGCAGTTGCTGGCCGGGCATGGTGGCTCACTCCTGTAATCTCAGCACTTTGGGAGGCCAAGGAAGGCAGATTGCTTGAGGCCAAGAGTTCGAGACCAGCCTGGCCAACATGGGGAAACCCTGTCTCTACTTAAAATACAAAAATTAACCAGGCATGGTGGTGCGCGCCTGTAATCCCGGCTACTCAGGAGGCTGAGGCAGGAGAATTGCTTGAACCCAGGAGACGGAGGTTGCAGTAGCCAAGATCGTGCCTCTGCACTCCAGCCTGGGTGATAGAATGAGTCCCTGTGTCAAAAAAAAAAAAAAAATTGCAGTTGCCAATAGAATGTAAGTTTCATGCACCTGAAGCCTTCATCTTATTTCTCTTAATGATCCTAGCACTCACAATAATCTACAACATATAGAAGATATACACTGGCTGGGCACAGTGGCTCATGCTTATAATCCCAGCACTTTGGGAGGCCGAGGTGGGTGGATCACGAGGTCAGGAGTTCAAGACCAGCCAGGCCAAGATGGTGAAACCCTGTCTCTACTAAAAATACCAAAAAAAAAAAAAAAAAATTAGCCGGGCAAAGTGGAGGGCACCTGTAATCCCAGCTACTCAGAAGGTTGAGGCACAGAACTGCTTGAACCTGGGAGGCGGAAGTTGCAGTGAGCCAAGATCGTGCCACTGCACTCCAGCCTGGGCGACAGAGCGAGACTGTCTCCAAAAAAAAAAGAGAAAGTATACACTCAATTTTTTTTTTTTTTTTTGAGACAGGGTCTTGCTCTGTAACCCAGCCTGGAGTGCAGTCCCAAACACAGCTCACCATAGCCTCGACTTCTCAGCTTCAAGCATTCCTCCCACCTCGACCTCCTGAGTACCTGGGACTACAGGGGCACACCACCATGTCCAGCTATTTTTTTTTTTATTTTTTGTGGAGACAAGGTCTCCCTATGTTGCCCAGACTGGTCTCGAACTCATGGACTCAAGCAATCCTCCCGCCTCAGTCTCCTGAAGTGCTGGAATTACAGGTATGAGCCACCGTGCCAGGCCCCACACTAAATATTTGAAATAAATTAATGAAGGATATCAGGAAAAGGGCCAACTAATTCAAACTTTCAGAGATAACACATTTGAATAGGTTTGGCAATTATAGATACAACATTTTAAGAACAGATGTCAATTTTAAGAAATAAGCATCAGCATTTTTGCTTGGTATGGACTGAACTGTTTTCTCCCAAAATTTATATGTTAAACCCCTAACGCACAATGTGATGGTATTTGGAGATGGAATCCTTGAAAGGCAATTAAGTTTAGAGGAGGTCATGAGGGTGGAGCCCTCTTGATGAGATTCGTGCCCTTATAAGATGAGACCCCAAGAGCTTGTTTTTTGTTATTCCTCTCTTTGCCCTGTGAGAACACAGTGAGAAGCTAGAAAGAAAGCCCTTATCAGAACCCAATCATACTGGCACCCACAACTCAAACTCTCCAGAACTGTGGGAAATAAATTTCTATTTTTTTAGGTCACCCAGTTTATGGTATTTTGTTATGGCAGCCTAAGCTGACTAATACAGATTTTGGTACCAAGAAATATCTAAAAATGTAGAAGTAGGAAAGGCATGGTGGCTCACGCCCGTAATCCCAGCACTTTGGGAGGCAAAGGCGGATGGATCACCTGAGGTCAGGAGTTCAAGACCAGCCTGCCCAACATGGTGAAACCCCACCTCTACTAAAAATACAAAAATTAGCCAGGCGTGGTGGCTCATGCCTGTAATCCCAGCTACTTGGGAAGCTGAGGCAGGAGAATTGCTTGAACCTGGGAGGCGGAGGTTACAGTGAGCTGAGATCACACCACTGCCTGGGTGACAGAGTGAAACGCCGTCTAAAAAAAAAATAGTAGAAGTAGCTTTGGAACTAGGTAATGAATGGGTAGAAGCTACAGGAGTTTTGGGGTGCATAATAAAAATATGGATTTTATATGCAATTCTAGCAAAAGCCCAGAAATAAAAGAGGAGGGCAAGGAGTGAAAAAGAGAAAGTTTCCATCTTCTCAGAGAATACATAAAATAATGTACAAAATGTAGAAATATAGACATTAAGGGCCATTCTGTGAGGTCTCAGATGGAAATGAGGAACATATTAATGGAAACTGGAGGAAAGGCAATCCTTTTTATATAGTGAAAAAAAAAACCTTGGCTGAACCGTGTTCTAGTGTTCTGTAGAAGCTAAAACTTGCAGGTGATAAAACTGGATGTTTATCTGAGGGAATTTCTAAACAAAGTGTTGAAGGAGCAACTTCATTTTTCCTGACCGCTTCTGGTAAACTGAGAAAGGAAGGAGTTCAGTTGAGGAAGGAATTGAGCTTCCATAACAAAATGCAGAAGGTTGGGGTATCACATTGAGCACCTTCTGCACCCCAAATACAGACACGAATGCAGCAAATGGGTGATACAGGGTTTTTAATATCATTGAACCAGTGAAGGTCCCCAACACAAGGTTCTTGATTTCTTTTTTTTTTGAGACAGAGTCTCGCTCTGTTGCCAGGCTGGAATGCAGTGGCATGATCTCGGCTCACTGCAACCTCTGCCTCCCAGGTTCAAGCAATTCTGCCTCAGCTTCATGAGTAGCTGGGACTACAGGTGTGCACCACTATGCCCAGCTAATTTTTGTATTTTTAGTAGAGACGGGGTTTCACCATGTTGGCCAGGATGGTCCCCATTTCTTGACTTCATAATCGGCCCGCCTCAGCCTCCCAAAGTGCTGGGATTACAGGCGTGAGCCACCTCACCTTGCCTAATAGGATTTCAAAGAAAGAAAATTAGGATGAATTTGGTTGTCATTTAAGAACATCCAGTTTGGAAGTTTGTTAGGCGGTCTTCCTTTAATCACATCTATAAAATACTTTCACAGCAACACTTAGAGTTTGATGGAATAACTGGAGACTACTTAGCCAACTGGATACATCAAAATGACCACTACACCAACCATGCACATAGAGGGTGGCGAGGAGGGAAAAGGAGTATTCTGGTGCTCTGAGCATATTCTGTCCTGGGATAAAGGTAGAAGATTTGCATGAACAAGCAGTGAGTCATGCCCTTTGTCTACTATACTCCTCATAATTGGTATCTTCTCTTTTTTTGAAATGCCTGTCATTTAAAAACGTGAAATGTTGATCTAGATGAGGGCTACAGAGATGATGAATTTCCATCTCTGTCTCTGAAACACACCCAGACATAGATATGTTACTCTCAGATACACCAAGACAAGTATTTTTTAAAACCCTCTGACAAACATGCTGGACATAAAACAGGAAAGAAGTGCCTGGGTTTAATCAGAGAATGGACTCAGAACGGGTGTCATCTATAATAATATCTGAGAGGTGGGACTTTTATACCTTCACTATTAGTGAGAGACTCTGATCATGTCAGCCTTTTAATGGACTCCAAGTTACTGTTTTGGCTCAATGTCTGCATTATTATTATTATTATTTTATTACTATTGAGACAGGGTCTCACTCTGTCACCTAGGCTGGAGTTCAGTAGCACAGTCATGGCTCACTAGAGCCTCAAAGTCTTGGGCTCAAGCTGTCCTACCACCTCAGCCTCCTGAGTAGCTGAGACTACGGGAACGTGCCACCATGCCCAGATAATTTTATTTTAATTTTTTTGTAGAGACGGGGTCTCACTATTTTCTCAGGCTGGTCTTGAACTCCTGGCCTCAATCAATCTTCCTGCCTCAGGCTCCTAAAGCGTTAGGATTACAGGCATGAGTCACTGTGCCCAGCCAATACCTGAATTTTTTTTTTAATTATAAATTTAGTTTGCTACAATATCACAATTTCAACAATCCCTATTGAGTTATGAAATTAAATGTTAATTTTCTTAATTTAATCTTGGAAGATACAGTCATGAACTGTCCAAAGTCAAAAAATATGTGTGTGCATGTTTTCTGTAATTTGTTGGTTTAGAAGTCTTTCTTATCCCACAGAACAACACTAAGCCAACTGTATATTGGCTTACATACCATTTATTACTACTAAACCTTCAGCTCCCTGACTTCCTGCCATTCTCTTTTAAGACTTCTGATGAATGTCCACCATTTTGGGAGAGTTGACAAGATACACTATAAGGCTGCGGGATATTTTCTGAAACTATTAATTTAAAATTTGTCCCACTGTGTTGTTTCTTAACATCTGATAGTAGAGACTCACTTTACATAAGTATAATGAGAACATACTGCACGAGGCTGCTGCGCCTGTCAGAGGCACCAGGGCTTATTTTTCTCTGCAGAATCAATTAGCTGCAATAAATATAAAACACCACTAAAAATAAAAGGAAATTTGGTAGATAAATATTATGGCTAAGAGGAGTCAATGAATCAGTAAGACCACATGTTTTATCATATGTTTGTGTCTACAGACTTCATTTTCAACAATTTTACAACATAATTGTCCTGTTGAAGCTATTATATGAGTTTCTGCTATATTATTAAATTGTCCTATTGAAGTAATTATATGAGTTTCAGCTATATTATATTATTATTAAAATTTTATATTAAGAATTTTTAACTTGGTAAACCAATAACCTCTTTGTGTCTCAGTTTTCTCGTTTAAAATATGAGCAGAACAAGATCTCTAGAATTACCTCTGAATTGTTTCTCAGCCTTTTGGCTAAAATCAAGTGTAGAATTACCTCTGTCCCAGCATTGGTTTTTATCTGCTTCAAGAAGAACACAATTTAGAGATATATCTACACAAAATTAAAGCAGCATTTGTCTTCACAGAGAAAACAGAATCATTCCCACTGGACCTGAAACACCCAGAAAATCTGTGTCCTCCCATCAAACTATTAGGAGACCATCAGAATTTTTTTACCATTTGGGTTACCCAGAAAAAGCTTACATATTGAGCCCTGGTTAAAAGCTATGAGTAGAAAAAAGACTCCAAACTCCTTCTACTAGTCCATCTACCTGTCTTCACGCACATAATTAAGCTAATACACCTATTCCATTTACCTAAAGGATTACTACTAGGTTCCAATAAGATAAAGTAAGTAAAAGAAGATTGTAAGTCATGAGGTATTGTACATATTTCAGGTGTTACTATTTAACAGAAAGAAGGGCTAAGATATATTCCAAATTATCAGTCACTGTTATACTCCCATCTCCATTCCTAAATCTGAGAACTGGAAGTGACTGCATGGGACTGGCCTGTAGCAAACTGTTTCCTCTCCCTTTAGAGAATGTATACATTCTGCATTTCTTCTCAGCTCAACCCTTTTCTCTTTGCATTAATTTCCTAAGATCATCCTTTCTTTCACATCTCAGAACCCACTCCAGTGAGAGCTGAAATGGAACACGGTAACAATTATAATTCCACTTAAGTAAGAAGTAGACAACTCATTCAAAATACTTCAGCCATCATTCTGTAAGACATGCTCCTAACATGGTCACTAGAATAAAAGTACAAAGTCTATCGAGTATACTTGATTTCCAGTATTATGTTAATGCCGACAGCAAGGAGTTTTCTGTTTCATTTAATGCTGCCTTCCAGTTGCTGGAATAGTAGATGCTCAATAAAAATCTGGTGAATTATGCTTCTTTAACAATTTCTAAAAGATTTCTTATTTCCTTAGCAGCCCCACTTACATAGCTATTATCACTGCAGTTCTGGTGTAAACCACTGACTCCTTCTCACCAGGACACTGAGGAAATGCTAGTGTACATACTTTATCCTGATTTGGAACGCATTTCTCTCCTTGGTCATGCTAGCTCTGCTCTAGCATCTGAGTCATCTCTCCTGCTTTTATACCTTATGCTGTTGCACACTAATACTGTCAGTTCTGGGGTCTGAAATGGTATACAGGAAATTCCCTATTTTAGTAAGTAATATATTCCTAAAAATTGTTACAAAGTTTAATGTCTGAAAGTTGGGCAATAGACATATATGTTATAGTTGTTTCTACAGAAATCTAACAGGGACAAAATAACTCCTGAAATACATTTTTTCCCAACACTGCTCTCACAGAGCCTAGCAATCCTGTTGGTGGGTATGACTTTCATGGGTATCGTGATTGCTGACCTGAGAGCGAGTTGGTCATTTCCTTGACCTGACACAAGCAATTAGTCCAGCATTCCCTTCTCCAAAGACTCACCACCTGCCACTTGGGACCCTTCCTCCAAAGACCTGCCTTCTAACAAAAGCAGGTCAGGAATTCAACCTCCAATCCGAATCTGGTTAGTACCTGAATCAACAAATAAAGCGTTGTTGTTTGTCTCCTGCCTGTGTCTCCCAGCCGGGCTGAGTATAGAGATCATTACCAGGCTGCACGGCCACCTGCTTCCAGCCCAGCATTACCCATTCCACTTACCACCATCCCTCTGTCCCCACTGAGGAAGCTCTGGGGAAGAGGAAGTCTGAGCCAGGAAAGCAGATACCTGCCCTGAATGTCAGCCTAGTGTGAACAAGATAAGAGGATGAGAATATAGACCCATGCAATATTTTGAAATTATTAGATAGCTCAAGATTGTTCAACCTGTAGCCCAGGATGGCTTTGAATGTGGCCCAACACAAATTCACAAACTTTCTTAAAACATTATGAAATTTTTTGTGTGTGTGTGTTTTTTTAGTTCATCAGCTATCATTAGTGTATTTTATGTGTGGTCCAAGACAATTCTTCCAATGTGGCCTAGGGAAGTCAAAAGATTAGACACCACTGAAGTAGCTGATATGTAAAAATCGGAATTGGATATATGCCATGTGTGTCAGTGTCTATCTAAGGTGTAAAAGTTAAGTGAAATGTGAACATAGAAGGTGCAACACTGCACAGTGTTGCTATCTGCAAGCACTCAACGTTCACTCTAAACTACTACACCTACTCCATTACCTATTATGCTATTTCTCTAGCAATTTTGCCCCATTTGATATTTTACAAATCTAAAATACTGGAAATGCATAGCAATGAAACGCCTATGAAGTAAACACTCTGCTACTGCCTTCTATAAAAATGTCTCCTACAAAGATATCTGTTGTAGTTATACAGTGTAAAGGGCATCTTAGATGTGCTGAAGACTTTCCAAACTGGGTGTTACCAGGAAGATTCTACCACTGAGTCAAAAGCCATTTCTTCTGTGCCTATGCTCCTTCTCTCACGATCAACAGTTCCCTACTGGAGTAATGTGAAAAAAAAAAAAAACCCTCTGCTGGCTGCCCTCTGGGGTTTTCACAATTTGCCAGTGTTATGCACATGTGGGTTACCAGAACACACGGCTTCATATAAAACTAGCATTGTAAACACCTCCAATTCTATGTTTATATTTTTATAGATGAACTTTCTAATGTGTCTTTAATGTTAAAAAGCACTTACATGTACAGAAATGACATAGTCAACTAGAAAAAATTTTGGCTGTTCATATATAGAAGCTATAATTTATCACACAGGTCAATTATCAAAAAAATTAGAGAATTAAACTGAACTTACCTGGATTTTGAATTCTCTGATTCTATGAACCTAGACCACAGCGTACTAACCAGACATACTGTGCTCTAGGTTCATAGAATCAGAGAATATATATATGAATCATAATTTTATATATAATTGTATATATTTTATATTTATATATAATTTTATTTTTTATTTCCATAGATTTTTGGGGAACAAGTGGTGTTTGGGTCCATGAATAATTTCTTTAGCGGTGATTTCTGAGATTTTGGTGCACCCATTTCCTGAGCAGCGTACCCTGTACCCAATGTGTAGTCTTTTATCCCTCACCCCCATCTCACCCTTTCCTCCAAGTCCCCAAAGTCCATTGCCACAGTATATATTTTTAATCAATGCCTACTGTCCCTAAATCTTCAGTCCCACATCCTGCCCTCCAGGGCAGAACCATGGAGCATAATCAGAAAGACTACCCGAAAACTTGAATAAGGAGACTAAAGGCAGACTTTCATATTACTAAATTAAAATACGGACATTGTCTTCTGAAGCTAGTAGCTTCAAAGAATTAACATTGAAACCAACCAGGTCCCTATAGTATAACTAATGCCCTCATAAATCTTCAGATGAGAACCACTTGACAAATACGGAGCAGGACTGTGCTCAATACAAACTTTAAGAAGCAGCCTCTTTCTGTTAAAACACACAAAAGAGATGCAGAAGGGAAACACTCTACTATGAGAGAGACTTCCCTAGAAGTCTTTCTGCTCTCATTGCCTATTTTTCACCCTTAGAAGAAATGAGAGAAGTGGGGAAGCAAATAGACTCACAGCTAGCATTTGTAATGTGTTGGTGTAGGTGGGTGTTGTGTGGCAACTCAATTGTAATGCAAATCTTTTACCTGTGAAAATCAAACACGACAAGTTTGCTGATACACTCAACTGAGTAATACCTGGAACTATATCTCAGTTGAAGTGGTTTAGGTTGGGTATAGAATAGTATTTTAAAAGTGGATATTTTGAGGGAAGCCCTTAGGTAATTTAGTAGATAGGTTAGAAATACAGATATGTCTGTCTTCATAGCAGCAGATACAGATGAACAGTCCAGTTTTGAATGACATCACCATTATTTTGAAAGTAAGCTACATAAGAGTTTAATTGTAGAACCTAGATGATGGACTTATAAATATTCACTATATAATTATTTCAACTTTTCTGCATATTGTAACTTTTTTATAACAAAATGTTGAACCAGGTGGAGGGGCACTCAAGCCATAGAGAAGGAGTTAATCCACTGAGCTCAGTTTATCATGTACTACATTTGACTCCAACACACACTGGTAATGTAAATAAGCAGCCTCAGTCAAAAGATGATCTAAATGTTTTCCCAGGTTTAAATGCATGAGCTCACTTCTGACCATGAGAACGAACTTTAAGAGCAGGCCGGGCGCGGTGGCTCAAGCCTGTAATCCCAGCACTTTGGGAGGCCGAGACGGGCGGATCACTAGGTCAGGAGATCAAGACTATCCTGGCTAACACGGTGAAACCCCGTCTCTACTAAAAAATACAAAAAACTAGCCGGGCGAGGTGGCAGGCCCCTGTAGTCCCAGCTACTCGGGAGGTTGAGGCAGGAGAATGGCGTAAACCCGGGAGGCGGAACTTGCAGTGAGCTGAGATCCAGCCACTGCAGTCCAGCCCGGGCGACAGAGCCAGACTCCGTCTCAAAAAAAAAAAAAAAAAAAAAAGAGCAAAGCATTTTAGAAAATAGTCAATAACCTCTCATGATTGGGTAAACTTCTGTGGCTCTACACATCCATTCATCTTTATTCTTTACACAGGAAGCCAGAGTCATAGTAAATAAGACTTGGGCTTTGAATTATAGCTCAGATCTCTACCCCACTGCTTACATACTGACTGATATGATTTGGCTGTGTCCCCACCCAAATCTCATCTTGGATTCCCACGTGTTATGGGAGGGACCTGGTGGGAGGTAATTGATCATGGGGGGAGGTCTTTTCCATGCTGTTCTCATGGTAGTAAGTCTCATGAGATCTGATGGTTATTATAAGGGGGAGTTTTCCTGCACAAGCTCTCTCTCTTTGCCTGTTCCCATCCATGTAAGACGTGACTTGCTCCTCCTTGCCTTCTTCCATGATTGTGAGGCTTCCTCAGCCATGTGGAACAATTAAACCCAATTTAAGTCCAATTAAACCTTTCTTTTGTAAATTGCCCAGTCTCAGGTATGTCATTATCAGCAGCGTGAAAACAGACCAGTACGCTGACCAAACCTCCTGATCCTCTCCCCATACAATAAGAAAAACCAAGATACTAATTTCCATTTTATACAGTTGATATAAGTATTAAATAAATAGATTTTTATAATTCTAAGCACACTATGAACATAGCATAGGAAACTTTCGTTTATGATTCCACATTGCCCAAGCCTCTCCCAGGCAAAAAGTTTGTATAGAACTTTTTAAGTTGCTTTTAGGCAGTGGAATGTCAAATTATCATCATTATTATTTTGTCAAGAATGATGAAAATATAGATAAATTCTGTTAACCAGACTCTGTCTTCATTAAATTCGTACATTTAACAGTAAAATATTGAGTTGTGGAATAATGACCCCAAAGTATCTAAAATTCCTGAAGTTTCTACCGAATCATGTAAGTGCAATGAAGAGAAGGAAAAGGGAAAGACAGCTGTCCACTCTCCTAAAACTCAGCTCCATCTCACCCAGCCTTCTATTTTATTCATCAAGCTATGGAGAAAGAGAAAACAGGAAGAGACAAATCTTATAAAAGGAGTTCAATTCTTTTTGTCTCACGCATTTTTTTTTTCTTTCCGAGATGGAGTTTCACTCTTGTTGCCCTGGCTGGTGTGCAATGGCGCAATCTCAGCTCACTGCAACCTCTGCCTCCCAGGTTCAAGCAATTCTCCTGCCTCAGCCTCACAAGTAGCTGGAATTACAGGCATGCGCCACCACACCCAGCTAATTTTGGGTTTTTTTAGTAGAGACGGGGTCTCTCCATGTTGGTCAGGCTAGTCTCGATCTCCCAATCTCAGGTGATCCGCCCACCTTGGCCTCCCAAAGTGCTGGGATTACAGGCATGAGCCACCACGGCCGGCCTCTTTTCTTTTTTTTAACCCAATAATGTTAGAAGTCTATGCACTTCAGATAAACAGAGATTTAATGAACCCAAATGCTAATGGAGCATATTTATTTTTGTTACTACCTAAATAATTATTTTATAACATACATATGAATTAGAAAATAAGAAAGAATCTAATATGCTGAAGGCAATGAAATATGTAACGATGTGAGGAAATTTACCCATTATATTCAGAAATTCACGTTATTTTAAAATTCAGCATGACAGTTTTTCTTCAGGATAATAAGAGAATTTTGGCTTTAAAGACGGCTAAAAATATCGCTAAGAGTTAATGAGAGAAATAAAAAATAGTTACTATTATACTATTAGTCTTGTTGGGGTGGCTAAAATGCAGTATGCATCAGATGCACTGGTTGCCATGGTGTGTATTGTTGCATTCTTCAAACAGAGCATAAAACAGTTCTGTAACCAATAACAAGGGTTGAAAGAATGAATTCTACTGCACAGATTGCAAAACAGCTTTTTCATCTCTCCTTTTTTCTTGAACCACCACAAGGAGCCACACAATGTATATTAAATTAGGGGAATTTTTAGAATTGCTTAACTGAAAGGTGTAAACAGTATGTTCTTAGTAGTACAATTTTGACTTTGACTAGTTTTAATGTCATTTTTTCCTATCTACAGGGCACGGCTTCCAACAGGGATTGATTGGTCACATAAGGTTCACAGATCACACCCGCAGTAACCTCTATCCTCTCTGAATCTTCGAAGGTCTCTTGTCAGCGCTCTTCAACTTTTCCTTTACGACATAGGCACTATAAGTTCCCCCTTAGCTTAAGATATTTTACCAAATAACTTCGAGAATTGTTTTAAATTTCTTGTACCAACTTAATTCTATTTTTCAAGAACACAGCAATAATTATGTGTTTTTAAAATTAGAAAGCTGCATTTGTTGAGAACAATTATCTGCTTATGCTACCTAGCAGATTTTTAGAATTGGCTAAATTCATATTCTTCATACAGATTAGATTACTCTGCGTTTTTGATTACTTTGTATTGATAATTCTACAGAATAATCTGACTTTTCAGCATTAGTCAAAGATGATAAGCATGTCTCAAAATTTAATGCTGGAGATTACTCACCTCTAACTACAGCCATAAAAAACCATAAAATGGTTTATTTTAAAAAATAAAGTGAAATAAAACAAGATTTTCATAATTTAAAAAAAAAATTGTTTCCTTCTTTTAACTCAAGCATTTCCAAACTCTTTTTTTATTCACAGACCAAAAATCTATGTTTTGCAGAACACACTGAGAAATGCTGACTTTGCTGAAGCTTTTTTTAAACACTTAAACCTTGTGTCAGTTGAACTAGAAAGAATTAAAGGAAGGGTCACTGCTGTTCTCTGTTTCAAAATGAAAGTTTCACTGTTTCTGTACACATCATGTTGATAGGGACTACTGTTGAAAGGGACAGAAACCCCTTCATACCCCCACACCCAGGAAGTTGTATCTTATGACCGTTGAATACCGTTAGGGTCACAAAATCTGGCTCCCACATAACCTTGGAATTTTTGGATTTGTTTTAAAGAAAGAGGCATTACTTCAAATTCCAACTTCCTATCTCTAGCCCAAACTTCCTTTCTTTAGGCCTTCAAATATTGCAGCATCTTTTTTCTTTTCCACTAAAGCTGGTATCTTCCTACGCTTCTTTCTTAGGTACACCAGCAAAAGGATTAACTGCAATACTCCACTACCAGAACAGAATTCACTACCTTTTTGTCAAGCCAGTTCCTCCTTCTGATTTTATTACTACTATTAAAAGAACCATCACTCTACTAGTCCTCTCAACCTAAAGCTTTAGTCTGTCATTCTTTCCTTTATTTCTCATCCATGAAGGTACTAAATCCCATGGTTCCACCTCTGCAAGGTCTCTTTCATTCCAGGTTATGGCCCTAATCCAGACCTTCTCCTATAAAACTCTTCAAACAGCCTCCTAACTGTTCTCAATCTACTTCTCTCCTACTCCTCTTCATCCTCTGTATTTCCGCTGGTTAGTTTTCATGAAGGCAACTGCGACATTTCTGTACATAAATCTCTGATATCTTGCCATTGCCTACTAATTCAAACACCAACTGGCATTCTGCCTAGGATTTCTACTCTGCAATTTCATATCCAAATTACTTGTCCAACTCATCCTTGCCTTAATCATATGCCAGTGAAGCCTTGAGCATGCACTTCACTTGAGCACAGCCCTGCCACTTATCTGCAACGTTCTTCCTCCACACTCTTCCTTACATCTCCTTCCAGATCCATCTCAAATAGTTACACTTTCAGCCTGAGGCACGATGTAGTAAAATGATGAACACAAGTGTATACAAGCCGTGTAATCAGGCAGATCTTCGTTTATAACTCAACTCCGCCTCTTATCAGCTGTAAGCTCTTCGGGCAACCTCGCTAATCCTTACTGCCCTCACGTGTTGTTAAGCAGCTAATAATAAGCTTCCAATTTGCTACATATATTTTTCATGAGAATTAAATGAAAGACACGCTTGTTTATGGCACATAGGTATTACCATTATCATTGAAATCTTTCCCAATTTCCTATATTCTGAAATGATCTCTCTCAATTAAAAATTTCACAATTTAAAAATCGTACTTTATAATCAGCTCTAATAACAGAAATATATTCTGCCCTGAGCACCCCAAAGAAAAAGACTATACAGTCCCGTTAGTATTTGCTAGAGCACTTACACAATATTTTGATTAGAGCATTCAGTCCATATATGCTTAAATGAATTGAGGTGACATAGTTAAGAAGTGCTCTCATTTGCGATACGTTTTTCACAAGCAGAACTAAATATCCTTCTTCATTTGCCATTCACAGCCACAGCCCATCAAGAGTGGCCGCTGTGAAAACACTGGCTGCCGCGGGGGAGGTGTGGCCAGGGTTGCACACTCCATAGGGCCCGACGGAGCCCGGAACAGGCGGGAGTCCCACCCCCCACCGAGTTTGCGGCAGGAGTCCGCGCTCTCAGTCGCAGCTACAGCCACCCAATCACAGCTCCAAACCCAGGCATTCCTGCACTCTCAGGGGCCCGGTAAGGCCCTCCACGGGCAGGCTCAGAAGTGCCTATACCCACTCCCTGGCCTATCCCCACTCTCGGCACCCCTTCCAGTGTGGAGCAAAGTTGTGGCCAAGCCCAGGTGCTGTGGCAACACAGCCAGGTGTGCACGTGCTCGGGGCAGGAATGACATGCCAGCTCCCTGCTGCCTCAGCCCCCTTTGGACTTTGGGCGCTGACGAGTGGGGAAGGAGGCCCGGGGAAGTGGCTAAGGGCAGCTCTGCCTGGGCCTGCGGGTGACCCTCAGCACAAACAGCCTAGGCACGTGGACTACATGTTGATGTGAGGAGGGAGACTGGGTGGAAAGGGGAGGGTTTCCGGAGAAATCCCACCTTCAAACCAGGGAGGGCCTAAAGCCTGGGGCCAGGCTGCCAGTTCCAGACAAAATCTGCCTGGGAAAGTGAGAACTTAACGGTGCTTTTTCCAAGCCAGCCCATGGCTACCCATGGACCAATCAACACGCACTTCCTCCCTTCTGAGCCCGTAAGAACAGCCAGACTCAGCCAGACTCACACAGACGTTAGGACTATCAGCTGCAAGAGGAAGCTACCCACTTGGATGTCCTAGACTTGTCAGGACAATCTGCCTGCGGAAAGCAGCTACCCATTTCAGGTCTCCTGAGATCTGTTCTGTCGCTCAATGAAGCTCCTCTCTGCCTTCCTCACCCTCCAGTTGTCCACGTACCTCATTCTTCCTAGACGTGGGACAAGAATTTGGGACCTACCAAGAATTTGGGACCCGCCATTTGGCAAGCCTGAAAGAGCTGTAAGACAAACAGGGCTGAAACATGCCCCCTGCTCACCAGGTGGCAGGTGATGAGGAGAAAAGAACTGCAGCCCTTTGGGGAGCCCTAGGGGCTCTCTGAGCGAGGGCTGTGACACCCTCTTTGGGGCTCTGTGGTTCCTGGCATCTCCAAGCTTCCAGGCACAACCACGTTCCCAGGTACCCCCGTGGAAGCTGCTTGTGGTACAACTGGTCCAGCCACAGCCTCATATGGAGCTGGCACCTGTACTAGCACCTGGAGCTGTCTGCCTTGCTGCAGCCAGCACACCTGACTGTGCACAGTGGTCGGACCCCACACTCACTCACACACCCCTGGCCACTCTGCACCTGGCTCGCCCTTGGCAGGAGTAGGATCTGGGCTGGTAGCACAAGCCAAGCATGGCCTGCTGGGCCAAGTGGGCAGAACGAGCCTAGCAGGCCTGAGCAAAACTCAGGCAAAGGTGCCAATGGCCACAGAGGTTTCCAGCTGGAAAAGCAACACCCAAAGGATCCTGTGACATTGTTATGCTATTATTATTTCTATTGTAAAATATGAATACCTGGTACCTGAGGGCCGAATAACCTACTCAAGGTCACATGTTAGTGATCTACAGAGTCAAGATATGAGCCCACACAGTTGGCTCCAGTATCAGTACCCTGAGCTCACTCTATGGTCTCTTTAGAGTAAAAAGGTCAAATGACTATGCCAAATTCATCATTGTTGAGGCATTTTCAAATTGGTAAAATTATAGGCTTAGAAGCATTAAGTCACTGGGAAATTCTTTAATGGTATGGAAACAACCCAAATGCCCACTGAGAGGTAAACAGATAAATGTGGCATAGAAATACAGTAGAATATTATTCAACCTTAAAAAGGAAGGATATTCTGATACATACCACAATGTGGATGAACCATGAAGGCATTATACTAAGTGAAATCAGGCAGGCACAAAAGGACAATTACTATGACTCTGCTTACCTGATGTACCTAGAATAACCCAGTTCAGCGAGTTGGAAAGGAGAATGGTGGTTTCCAGGTGCTAAGAAAAGCGGGAAACTGGGTCTTACTATTCAATGTGTACAGAGTTTCAGTTTGGGAAAATGAAAAAATTCTAGATTGTGATGGTTGCAAAACAATGTGAATATACTTAATCCACTGTACACTTAAAAATAATTAAAATGGGAAGTTTTATGTTAAGTGTATGTTACCATGATACAAAAAAGTGGAACAAAATTACATTGTGAATTCCTAGAAAGAGAAATTTTTAAATGAAACTAATGGAAAACAAACTTTTTTTTTTTTTAAACAGAGTCTTGCTCTGTCACCCAGGCTGGAGTACAATGGTGAAATCTCCTCTGCCTCCCAGGTTCAAGCAATTCTCCTGCCTCAACCTCCCAAGTAGCTGGGATTACAGGTGCCCACCACCACACCCAGCTAATTTTTTGTGTTTTAGTAGAGATGGGGTTTCGCCATGTTGGCCAGACTGGTCTCAAACTCTTGACCTCAGGTGATCCACCCACGTCAGCCACCCAAAGTGCTTGGATTACAAGCATGAGCCACCGCACCCAGCCCAGAAAACAAACTTTTAGAAAGACTAATAATTATTTTTTCCCTGAATCTTATTTAAAAATTCATTCATTCCAGGGACATGGATGAAGATGGAAACCATCATCCTCAGCAAACTAACACAGGAACAGAAAAACAAACACTGCATATTCTCACTCATAAGTGGGAGTTGAACAATGAGAACACATGGACACAGAGAGGGGAACATCCTATACCGGGGTCTGTAGGCAGGTGGAGGGAAAGGGAAGGGAAAACATTAGGAAAAATACCTAATGCATGTGGGGCTTAAAACCTAGATGACAGGTTGATGGGTGCAGCAAACCACCATGGCACATGTATACCTATGTAACAAACCTGCATGTTCAGCACATGTATCCCAGAACTTAAAGTAAAAAATAAATAAATAAATATTTTAAATTCATTTATTCATGCTTACTAAATGTTTAAAGAAGAACTGAGTAAAGGTGGATATTAGAAATAATAATCACACTTAAAAGAAATTCATGAAAGACATTACACTTGATTTAAATTCACTTTTCAATTTTCTTTATATCTTAAAATTAACATAAAACATTTCCTAAAATTGAATTTCCCAAAGTACTTTCTAATTAGTTTGCACCCTGTTGGAATAAAATGTACCTTGATATTGTTAATTTCAACCATATTCTCTAAAGAAGAAAGGTAATTCATAATAAATAACTGAAAAGTAATTTTTTCCACACAGAAAACAGCCAAGCAATTTGACATCATCAACTCCCTCTTTTTTTAAGATTACAGTAAAAAGAAAGTTACATGAATACAATTTAATTCCTACCATTTGCTCTTTTCATAAAAATCAGTAAACATGTGACCCAGTATAAACCATTCTTTTAGAAAGGCAAACCGCCGCTTCGTTTAAGAAAAGAAAACCAAATGAAAGAGTGGAACAAAGAATTCCTGCTTTCTAGTCTTCTGAATTAAATCTGGTTCAACAGGGACTTACAAGAACTTACAACTGACAAATCCCAGTACTAGATGCTAGGGATGCAAAGATAAGTGAGATCACCCTTTCTACCTGCTTTCAAGGAAATGAGTCCAAGGAGGATATAAACATGCACTTAAATACATCTCTGCATTGTGGGTAAAGATTCTAACGGTAGACTTAATTGTGAAGGTAGATTCAAAGTAGAGCAGGGTCACAAAGGAGTCAGCACTAAGCAGTAATGTTTTGGGAGCTCTCCTAAAGGAAAAAAAAATGCAAACCTCTCTGGTTTGGAATGGATGTCTTTAGGAAAAAAAAAAAAAAAAAGAAGCAAATACAGCATGAATACCACCTTACATTTCTACTATCAGTTTACATTTCATTTTAAAATTAATTAAGCAGTTCTCATACACTACTGAATGAAACAACCCTATGATTATTCCCACATTGCAGATGAGGAATGTGCCTCTCAGAGAAGTAGTTAGCTAAAAATTCCACAACCAGGCTGGGTGCCGTGGCTCACGCCTGTAATCCCAGCACTTTGAGAGGCCAAGGCGGGAGGATCACCTGAGATCAGGAGTTCAAGACCAGCCTGACCAACATAGTGAAACCCCGTCTCTACTAAAAAGACAAAAATTAGCCTGGCGTGGTGGTGTGTGCCTGTAATCCCAGCTACTCAGGAGGCTGAGGCAGGAAAATCGCTTGAACCTGGGAGATGGAGGTTGCAGTGAGCCAGGATTGTGCCTCTGCACTCCAGCCTGGGCGACAGAGTGAGACTTTGTCTTAAAAAAGAAAATTCTACAGCCAGTAATACCTAGGGCTAATGTATGATAAACTCTTCTAATTCCTAAGCTGCTTTGTCACTGAAGCTGTTTCACACCAGCACGCTCACAAAAGGAAGACGCAGAGAATTTGTGGATTGCAGGGAAAAAAATGACATAAAATGAAAAAAATGTCAGAGCATGTGTGAGCATATTCAATTTTCAAATTGAAAAAAAATACCAATTAAATATAAGATAGGAGCAACTACTTATGCAGCTGAGGCTTTCTGAATAACAACAATTAAACATTAACTAAAACCAGACACAGATTGGTCATATCCAAACGTACCCATAGATGGTACCCATTTATCACTTTTAAAGAATTCCCTCAAAAGGAATGAACTGGAGCTCTAATCTAATAATCTGATATTTTAAATGATACATCTGATTATCATAATACAGAGGAACTGCCTCGGACATCTGTTACCTGATTATTGTCAAAATTAAAGGGAAGCATTTGTGCAAAAAAGGAAGGGAATGGAGCACTGCAAGAAGGAGATTACTTGCTTCCAGTCCTGCTGTATATTATTTACAGAAGAAATAAAAATTAGAGTGGTTGATGGTATTTGCTTTCAATTCCTAGGTGACATTGGATAAAACTGTCAGCCAGCCCTCTCCTTTCTGTTTATTTCCTTCAGTTTAATTAAACCCATTTTTCTGTAAAATTGAATACATCAAACAGTGAAAATTATTTAAAGTTGTATATAATATTTTCCAAAATGTTTTTTAGGATCCAATTTGTTTTTTCTTTCAAGCAACCTTTCATATATACCTCAACTATACTTGATAAACAAAGTACTGAAGAGATTTTTTTTATTTGAAGGAAAAATTGGCATCTTCAAATTCACTCTAGCAAAAAATAAATAAAATTGTTGAAACAATCACCATGAACTTAGGAAATTATGATTCCTGATAAGTGAACATAAACATCAATAGAACACACTCATAGTTTATAGGTAGCTAAATGGAAGTTCCTAAGCAGTTGATTCCTTTAGCAAAAGATGACGTCAGACAGGTAAGTGCCAACAGATTTTTCTCAAAAGGGAAAAATGGGCATTTTCCAGACTTGATGAAAAGCAACGTGATATGTGAAAGGTATTGGGCTGACAGTGGGTAACAGTTCTAATACAGATTTATTTTTCACCAAATGTTTTACTTTGTTATCTCGAAACTATAGTTAACCCATTTGAAAATGAAAGCATCAATTTAGATAACCTGAAAAATTCTTTTCTATGTCATTTTCTCCCTTCTTTTGATAATCCTTCTTTCCTACTTTCAAGCAGGCATAGGCCACATCTGTGTTCACTTCTTTTTTTCTTTTTCTATACTTTTACCAGGGCAAAAATAGGAGCTAAATGAGGAGAGGGAAAAAAAAAAAAAAAAAAAAACCAGAGAAGACATTTCTATGAAGAATGCAAGTTCTCTATAGAAAACTAGCTAGGGAAATTTAGACCAATTTGTTAATCTTTCTAAACTTCATTGCCTTTTCCTACAAAGTGAAATAATGAAATTTTCCTGATGATAAAGGAGATAATACATTTGCACTTCCTGATACATAGAAAGCACTTAATAAATTCTGAATGCTACTGAGATTGTTGATTTCCAGTGAGGAGATGGAAGAAGCAGCAGCTCTGGTCCAAGTTCAACTATATCATCTCTTCCTTCCTTTTACTTCATTTTTCCTCTCTTCACAGAAATCTTACAATTCCGTTTTTTGATGTGTGATTACAATTCCGTTTTTTGATTATTTAAGTGGAATATCAGGTAGTATGTTAATTTAGTAACAAAAGAAAGTAGGCCTTTTGGGTTAGGATTTGATGCTGTAGTTTATTCAATACCTCTCACTCTTTACATTAGACACAGAAAATTAGCAGGGTCCCCTTTTAATGGAAAACATTTTCTTGCTAAATCTGTATTGCTTTCCAATTTAGGCCCTTGTCATTGTGTTCCCACAAATGACACAATTTAACAGTGCATGGGTGGATTCTCTAGAGACTGAGAAGGTTCATGAAAATATTCATAAGAGAGGTGTGTCATTTCCCCTCAGCACTACCCACTGCACCCAATTTAGAAAGACAAACTCCCAGCAGATGGGTCTCCTGGCCTCTTTCCAATACATAATTTAAATTGTTTTTCAAAGACACTACAAATCAAAGGCTGACTGATGCTGCAAACAATTTATGTGTTTCAGAGAATCAAGTGACAAGGTCAGTGTACAGCACTGCTTTAATTATTGTGCCTTTTAATGACTTGCTTTTTAAGGTGATAGCTTGTAGAATGAGTAGTTTGGGGTTTTCTTGTATTGTAATAAAACATTTCTTACTTTCAGCCATCTATCCAGTCAAATGGACTGTGACTAAGCCCTAACAACAGTGCAGTGGCCCATAAGAAATAAGTTCCAGGTTTTAATTCAGTTCCTTAATGGAGAACCAACTACTTTACACAACCCATCGCCCAAAGTATGACCGTTTGGACTGAAGAAACAATAGCTAGAAGTGGCCTTGCATCTGCATTATTTAACATTTTAGTCACTATCCTAAATTACAACACAAGGAACGTGCTTATTAAGTTTGCATAGAAAGCCAGGCTGGGAAGGAAGGCAGAGGATAGCATCTGAGAAAATATTTACCAGCTCTCTATGATCATGTCCATTTGGATCCTTTATCAAAAGCAACACAACTAAACTCGGTAAAGAGAGAACAGACAGCAGGATGGAAAGAGAAGATGGAACAGCGTTGAACTAATCAGAAGCTCTGCAGTCAAAGACTTAACTCTGCCATTTGCTACATACATGTACATCTTGAGCATATCACTTTGCTTTTATATCGTAGTATATCTTAATTTGCCAACTATAAAGAGTGATAAAAATGCCCTGCCACGCCTACTTGCTAGAGTTTTGTGAAAATCAAACTGCATCTTCTTAATTTTCAAAATAAAATTATGAAAGACATGCATTTCAATCTCTGAGGTTGAGGTTACGTTCCCTGGAAAAAGTCTTTTTGTTGTTGTTGTTGTTTTTACAATGCAAATGATTTCTTTTATTTCAATAGTTTTTGGAGTACAGGTGGTTTTTGGTTACACAGGTAAGTTCTTTAGTGGTGATTTCTGAGATTTTAAAGCACCTATCACCTGAGCAGTGTACACTGTTCCCAATATGCAGTCTTTTATCCCTTGCTCCCCTGCCAGCCTTAACCCTCAAGCCCCTAAAGCCCATTATGTCACTCTTAGGCCTTTGCATCCTCATAGCTTAGCTCTCACTCATAAGTGAGAATATACACTATTTGGTTTTCCATTCCTGAATTGCTTCTCTTAGAATAATGGCCTCCAGCTCCATCCAAGTTGCTGCAAAAGATATTGTTTCATTTATTTTTATGGCTGAGTAGTATGACCACTCATTGTTCAATGGACACTTAAGTTGGTTCCATATCTTTGCAATTGTGAATTGTGCTGCTATCAACATGTGTGTGCGTGTGTCTTTTTCAAATAATGACTTCTTTTTCTGGGGAAAGTCTTATTGGGGAAATTATATTTGTGGAAGGGTATTAGATTACTATCACACCCCATATTTGCTATTTGTACTGTCCTATGTATGTGACCACCTCTCAACCCTTCTCACCCAGGCCCTCCCACAGCTTAACATAACACTTGTACACTGACAACTCCCAAACACTTATCACCAGGCCCAGGCTCTCCTCTAAACTTCAGTCTACCTGACATCCAAACTTAGATGTCTAAGAAGCATAGAAAATTTTAAATAATAATAGTAATAATTACAGTGATCACGTGGACACAGGGAAGGGAACATCACACACCGGGGCCTGTCAAGGGATGAGGGGCAAAGGGAGGGAGAGCATTAGGACAAATACCTAATGCATGCAGGGCTTAAAACCTGGATGAAAGGTTGATAAGTGTTGCAAACCACTATGGCACATGTAGACCTATGTAACAAACCTGCACGTTTTGCACATCTATCCTGGAAGTTAAAGTAATATAAAAAATAATAATAATTACAGTGATCACAATAGCATCTACAGTCTATTGGACACTGACTTTATACCAAGCACTATGCTACATACATTTTAAATATCAATGTATTCTTCTTGCCCTGGCAAGACCGCTCCTCCTCCCTTAACACTACCCTTGGCAGAATAGTAAAAGGGGCCCAGCAATCCTTGAGTGATTCTTGTACATCTCTTTGATAATGAATAATTGCCGGAGATCGTTCAAGTAGGTGCATCTTAAAGTCAGATAATTATCTTGTGCTCACTTTTTTCTCAATCCACCATTGCCCCACTGGAATCATTTTCCCTGGGTGGATTTTAAGGTTATGTCCGAGTCTTTCATCATAGGGAACGCTGAGGAAATCACCC